>NC_080417.1:55897092-56217994 GCF_029873635.1 Malania oleifera | reverse complement strand
GAAGAGATTTCAACGACTGCTGATTATTTAATGAAAGAATTTGAAATGAAGGATTTTGGGAAGACAAAATTTTGTCTTTTTCAAGTTGAACATTTAACAAGGGGAAAAAATTTTGAAACAATTTTATATGGATAAATCTTAATCCATTAAGCTCTCTGATGGTTGTTCGTTCACTTGATGTGAAAAAGGATCTTTTTCATCCTCAAGAAGATGATAAAAAATCCTTGGTCATGAAGTACTCTATCTTAGTGCAATTGGAGCACTTTTGTATCTTACAAATTGCACTAGACCAGATATAACTTTGAGGTAAATTTGCTGGTAAGGTTTAGTTCTATACTAACTCAGAGACATTAGAATGAAGTAAAACATGTTCTTCGTTATCTCTACAACACATCTGATATGAGTTTGTTTTACCCAAAGGGAGTAAAGTCTGTGTTGAAAGGATATGCTGATGCTGGATATCTTTCTGATCCTCATAAATCTCGATCACAAACAGACTATATTTTTACATGTGGTGATACTGCTACCTCATGGCGATCTGTAAAGCAAATGATCACTGCTACCTCTTTAAAACAATCAGAAATATTGGTAGTTCATGAAGCAAGTCGTGAATGTGTATGATTAAGAACTATAATCCAACACATTAAAGGGACACGTGGATTATCACTGGAGAATGACAAAGCAACAATATTGTACGAGGACAATGCAACATATATTGCACAAATCAAAGGTGGGTACATAAAAGGTGATAGAATTAAACATATTTTACTAAAATTTTTTTACTCCCATGAACTTTTGAAGAAATAAGATGTAGATATTTGCAAAATTCGTTTGAGTGACAACTCAGCAGATCTATTCACAAAAGCATTGTCAACTTCAATTTTCAAAAAGCATTTACATAACATTGGAACGCAACAACTTAAGGACTTTTCTTAATTGATTGTATTTTTTAGGAGAAGTATGAATATTGTACTCTTTTTTTCATTCGTTAAGGTTTTGTCCCATAAGGTTTTCCTTAGCGAAGGTTTTAACGAGGCACATTCATAGTGTATAGTCATCTAAGGGGAAGTGTTGTAAAATGTGTATATTATACATGTGGATATCTATGTTGAGAATATGAAACTTTTGGTATGTTCACATAATGGTTCATTATGAAAATGACCTTTAGGATGCCAATATAATTTTGGGCTATTGAAAGACATGTTTTACAACTAAAATGGATATAAAAAAAAAAAAAATAATTAGTAACATCTAGTTCCTGAAAAATTAAACTGTTGAATTTCTATAACTCTAAATTTCTTTATTTTAATATTTTCTATATTTCTCTCTTTATTTCATTTATAACATTTATTTTCAATTTTTAGATTTTGTTTGTAATTTTTAATTTTTCGTTTCTCTGCTTTCTAACAAATCATATACTAAACTACTCCTAAGCCCGCTCAACCTCAATATAATATAGATTTATTATCTAATTTATTTTTAACATCTTAAATATTGTTTTAATTAAAATGGATGGACTGGATGCATTAATGAATCCCAGCTCAGTCAAGCAACGTGACGTCCATGATAGCGATCAAACTGATTTATAATAGTTCTAAAAAATAGCTAATTAAAAAAATAAAATAGTATATATTGCTAAATGAGGATGTTGTATTGATGATGCTGATGACTTTCAACAATTGCGAGCGGTGACTTGTGAGAAGACGGCAGGCTGGTAACCGGAGAAAAGGCGGCTGATGATGTGCACAGCTCCGTGACAACCACGGGGACTGCCAACACGCACCTACTGTACGTCATCACGTTTTGCTAACTCATGCGAGACTGATTCAATAGTTGACTCGGAATTTCATTACCAACCTTTCGGATTCTTCTTAAACGTCGCCAATTGGGGATTAAACACAATAAAATGGATTGAATTGGATAATTTGTAATGGATTGGATAAATTATCGGATAAAAAATTTATAATTTATATTTAACTGAATTAAGTACCGGAGTCATGACGATTCCAATAGAATTATTTGTCGTAGTTTGGAAAATCAAGAATAACTCGTAATTCTCATTTTAAGTATACTTTTTTCTTACTAAAAATAATTTATTTCATAACACAAAAATTAAAATTATTTTTAAAACTATAATTTGAAAAATTGTTCAATATTTAATAACTAGTTATAAAATATATATAATTATATATATTATTTTTATTTTCTAAGATAATTAATTTAAGGTTTTTGTTTTAATCACGAAAATTAAGAATTTGAGCTCTACCTCTTGGTCAAGGAAGCAATGGATTGAGTGATTCCAATTAAGTCCTCAAAGATTTATGATGTATTGGCTTAAGTGTTAGCCTATTTCAAGAAGGTTAGTGATGTATATATGCAGGAAAAGACAAATAGAAAAATTATCAAACAACTCGTGATTCAACCATCTTGGGAGCTCGGTCATAAAACATGGAGATGCTAGAAATAAGCAAAATCGAAAAGTCTTCGATAGGCAAGAGAATTGAGGATTTGGAAAAATTAGTTGCGGACTTAGTCCAATTCATTAAGAGAAAGGCACCCCTTACTGTGAAGACCCAACCGACTCAACTAATTCCATAACCAATATTTATCAACATAATTGGGCAAGAAACTAATATTGAGCCAATAAAACCAACTAAAACCAAGGAAGAAGAGAATAAAGGAACTAAGGATTGTATGGTTTACATCAAAGAACAACTAACATCCATCCAAGGAAGTTGTGACTTTAAGGATTTGTGCTTTTTTACTAATTTGGTACTTTCAGAAATTTTAAAGTTTCCAACTTTGATAAATATAATAGCATGAGTCCCAAGAAACATTTACAAATGTATGTAAGAAATAGGGTACCATATACAGAGAACCAAAGATTACTCATGCATGCTTTTTATGAGAGATTGAGAGGACTTGCTTTGAGGTGGTATGCCTCTTTGGATAAAAGCAAGGTTCAAAGGTGGAGGGACTTGTCTAATTTATTCTTGAAGCAATACCAGTACAACACGAATCTAGTAATTGACCGAATAAGCTTATAAAATATGAAGAATAAAGTATTGACTTTTTGAGTCCGATCTCTATTTTGATACCAACAAAGCACATGTTTCTCACGTGTGCATTTAGTGTTTGAATAGGTTTATATCTTCACATGCACATGTGATTAAAGGAATGAAAGCCAAAAAAAGACTTAAAGCCTACACACTCCTAGCGAATTCCATGGGAAAACGAAGAGCAAAAGAAGAAGACGTGAAATTTCTTGTTGGAATTGCATTTAGTTTATATTTCTAGGTCTGTAATATTATAATCTATAATATTTGTATCTCATACATGATAAGGGTTGAATGCTCAAGATACAAAAGACCATAGATTAACTACTAGGACCCTAAAACCTTAACACAAAATGTTGTAACTTATTCACACATGATAGAATAAGTTTAAAGTCAAAATTAGGGCTTACAAAGATTTTGGTCGACCAAAGGTTGACCGACGCTTGATTTTTTGGCTTAGTTAAAAAGCTTCAGTCGATCGACCCATGACTTTATAAATGCCTCAGTTGACCGACCCATGGCGTTATAAATGCCTTAGTTGATCGAACCGGTCAGAAGTTAAATCTTTGACTTGGCTCAGGCGACTGTATGACTTTTGAACTAAATTTCGATGGTCGACCGACCTTAAAAGCTGACTTTTTCTACCGTCCCTAGGCAACCGATTATTCAGTTTAAAAATACCTCGGTCAATCAACCTTATCCACTCGAAAAACCGACCAATACTCATGGACCAGACAACAAGGGGGCAGGTCTTATCAGACTAATGACTAGCCCCACAGATCAACACGTGTTATTTTCAGTGTGTTTTCTCCTCACTCATATACTTCCTGAGAAAATTTTTCAGAAGGTCACCCATCCCAAGATTACTCCAAGTCAAGTACGCTTAACTGTGGAGTTCTTATGGGAAGGCTCTCGAAAGAAATGTGCACTTTGTTGATATGAGTAGTAACATCTAGTCTTTTTAAGCATTTCTTCCACAGGTTATTACACTAAATATTAGATTGAGTGTTGGTCATTGCAAATCAATTATACTTGTGTGATTGTGTAATATAAAAAAAAAAAAAGTTGGGAAATACTTAATAAAAAGATTTATATAGAAAATTTTAAAATCCGAATTCACCCCCCTCTTGGGAGTACACCTTACTTCTCATGTGGCTTATATATTGAGTAGAATGCATGTATGATGAGAACTTTTTATTTTTTATTTTCCTTTGTTACCTTTTTTTTTTTTTTTGGTTTTTTCTTTCCTTTTCTTTTTTGTTTCCCCGAATTCTGTCTCTCACTTACTCTCCTCTCTCTCTCTCTCTCTCTCATAGCTCTGGTTCTCTCTCTTTTTGCGCACCTCTCTCCCTCTTGCTCTCATCTTGCTTTCTCTATTTCACATCTCTCTCTCATTTTCTTTGCTTTCATCTTTTCTTTTCTTTATTTTTTTTATCTCTCTTTTCCTCATCTCACTTTCGGATTTCTGATTTTCATTATTTGTTTTGAAGACTGGGACACAAATCTACGAAGGCATAGTTTTGAGTTCTCCACCAAACCCTTCTAATTAATTCTCCATAAGTAAATTTCTTTCTAACCTCCGTATTTTTTTTTTTCTTTCTAAGATTGTTTTTGAAAATTGGCTAGCTACTTTTGTGGTTTTTTTAGAGTCCAAGTAGGAGAAACTAAGGCTTTGGTTAATTCAGGTTAGGGTTGGTTTTAGGCTTAATTGGGCTAAGCCCAATTGGGTTTTGTGGACTTGATGAACTGGGCAAAGGACCTAAGCCAAATTAAGTTAACCAAGGTATGGCGAATTAGACTAGGCCCAATATGATCAGGTTTGGGCTAGTTTGATGAATGGCATGGCCTAGTTAAGCCCAATTGGGCTTTGAACTTGTTGGTCTTGGGTTAAGCTCAATTAGACTTTGGGATTTTATTAGAACGTGGGCTTGGGTTTGGACTCAAATTAATCAGGTGGGATTACTAGGTCAACTAACTTGGGCTTAGGTTCAGGGTAGGTTATGTTTTGGTTTTAGGCTAAAGGGTCAATTGATCCAAGTCAGAGGTTGACCTGGGTCTTGGATTTATAGGTCAGTAGACTTAGATAGGTCAAGTTGACCAGGGTCCTCGGGTTCGATCTAGGGGTATTTGTATCTGGGTTATCAGACCCGGATTTGGATATGGGTATTCAGGTTTTGGGTTAAAATTTCATATTCGGGTCAAATATGAGAGTCTGGTATTGAGGATTTGTACAGAGTTTTTATTCAAAACTTTCTAGAATCCAGTTTGATTTTTTTTATCTTGGAAATTATTGATTCTTTCGAATTTTGAATTTATTGAATCATTTTGAACCCATTCTTGAATTATTCATGAACAATCTAATTACAAACTTAAATAAACAAAATTAAAAGAAAATGGTACCAACCTTTTAAGCCTTCAGAAGCCTTTTTGCTTTGTTGTTTCTACCCAATAATCTTTCTTTGTTCTTCACTCTGAAATCCAAAGCCTAGCAAGCTCCCAATGTGCCAACGTTCGAGCTTCTCTCACCTTCAAATCTCAACCTTTTCCCCTTCTCTCATTTTTTTTTTTCCCAATATTCAATTCTTCTCCAATTTTTTTCCCTCACTCTTTTCCAATATCCAGTTCTTCTCAAAATTTTCCCCTCACTCTTTCCTAATAGCCAGTTCTTCTCGAATTTTTCCTCATCTCCAATCTTCTCAGAACCACTATTTATAGGCTTGGATTAAAGCAACCCTGCCAAATTTGATTCATCAATCAGATTAAAATAGATTGATTTTTTTTTTTTTTTAATTTTGGTTTGGATTTACAATTACCAGTGTGTCATTGAAATCTCTTCTTGCGTGTGCAGGTGCAAGCATGAATTTTATTTATTTACATTTAAAATTGTACAACTGAATATTTATAAGATAATGTATGAATTTGAGATAAGTCCTTTTTATTTTTCTTGCTATGTAGAGTCAGTACAAAATATGGGTTGCATGCACATTTGAAACAAATAAAGGGAAAGAGAGTTACCCCTACTGGGATGGGACTATGGACAAATAAATAGAACACCAATACTAATTCAGCAGCACCCTGATTCTCCTCATTACTCTCAGGCAGCATTTTCAAGCTTTCTTGCTAGTTCAACCAAGCCTGCGAAAGAGTGCCAACCTTGAGAATTTTTGCACTTCCAACCACAGAGTTCTTCCTCAAAAGAAAAGAATTCACCGCTGCAGCCTGCAGGAGCATGGCCGCCTCTTTCTATGTGCGCCAAACTTCATGGGGTCTCCGTGAATGGTGCAGGGGATGACGGAAGAAATTGGGAGAGTGGGCCAACCAAGGTTAAGGGTGAGCGTGGACTTGGACGCAAACTGGGCCATGAGAATGAGATTTGGGCTGGATTTTAAAAATAAAAAATTAATTGGAGCCTATTTACAGAATTGATTGTCCGATCAGGCCTTAAAGGATCCGACGGAAATGGATTTTGATGCTCTTTTTTTTATTTTGAATTTCTTGAATTTATAATTTGTTTGGGTTTTTTATTTTATATATATATTTTTTTTGTATTGACAGTATTTTGAAAATAATAAATAAATAAATAAAATAATAAAAAAATAATAATGAATTCGGGTGTGTATCGTGTTTTTGGTGAATTGATACTTGGACAAAATATAATATTAATAATATAAATGCGTTGTTGTTCAATAAAAAAAAAGATCTTGATTTTCACTATCAAAGAATGTCCAGACGTTATTATCTCCTTTGCGGTATGAATGATGAAAACCTCAGACAGGTTTATGTTAATTCCCTTTCAAAAAATATCCAGCCTATTCTCTCTTCTGAAAATTTTCATATTAGTCCTCATATGATTTCCTGAGGGATTACTTTACAGTGAATCCCCGTAACCTGTCGAGTCACAGTGCTAGCGCAAGGCTAACTTCAGGTTTAATGAAACTGTAATGGATACCTCTTGTTCATGACATGACGCTGAGTATGCTCTGTGCTTGCCACTAAATATATTATGCATATTATATATACATATAGTATGATTAACCCATAACAATGTGATGCATTACCACCTATAGAATCATGAAAGAATTCAAAATAATTGATCATGATAATTCATAAGTGTAGGAAATAATAGTAATACTAATTATATATATATATATATATATATATATATATTCTTATATATAAAAGAATGAATAGTGTAAATTTTTTAAGTATTTGATGAATAATTTGTTGAAAGAGGTGGGAAAGTTTATAGAATCTCAAAAAATTCATAGTTGAAGTTTTCTAATCTAGTGAGATTAGGTGGTAAGATCATGATTGATCCTCGTTAAGATGATTTCCACTGGGAGCAATCTTATATTTCTACCTAAATGGTAGTGAATTAGAGACTCAAAGGTCTCTATTTGGGTAAAATTTCGTCATACGCCTTCCATATACCGGACATATGCTAGTCTAAGTGATATAAAAAGTGTTTTTGGTAGGCCTCTTTATCCAAATTCAATGTGTTGAGATTGATATGAACAAAGAATTGCCTTATTTTGTTGATCTAAAAATGTCAAATAGAGAAAATATCCACCATAGATGGTTAGTATACAACAAAACCCATGAATTTATGCAATACTTTTTAGAAAGAAGTGTCAAATTTAATAAGTACTAATAATAAGGGTTGAATTGAAAAGTGCTAAAAATTATAAGTCATATTTGATTGTGTTTAAAATTAGTATTTGGATACTTACTTTTTGTGACAACCTGAATAATAATAATGAGATTTAAATAATAAAGAGGAAAAAAGGGAAATCATTAGGGCTTCGTCGACGAATACAGGGGGTTCGTTGACGAAGGCTTAAGAACATTCGTTGATAAAGACTGAATTTCGTCGACGAAGAAATACCGATAGAGGTCTTTGAGCTGCCTGAATTTCGTCGACGAGGACTGAATTTCATCGACGAAATTAATGAAGGATTCGTCGACGAATGACGTGACTCGTCGATGAATTCAGTTATATATATATATATATATATCCGATTTTTAACTTCATAATTAAGCCATCTCTTTTCTCTCTCTCCTCCCTTCGGTTTTCTCTCTCTCTCTCTCTCTCTCTCTCTCTCTCTCTCTCTCTTCATTTTTGGGCCATATATACGCTGAATCGACAATTTGAAGTTGTCACGACGCTCCTGGGGAAGTTCTCTCCAAATTTGCTGGAGCGGATCGTTGGTGAAAGCGAGTTGGAAATCATCCCTGGGTTGAGGTAAGATTTTTTAAACCAAATTTGGTCATAAGATAGTTATAAGAAATGATATACACGCAAAAATATTGAGGTTTAATACTGGGAATTTTCAGTTTCAGGGTATTGATCAGAAAATCTTACGAGGGGTTAGACTAGGATATTTTAGGGGTTTCCTCAGTAGTCAGGTAAGGGAATAAACTAAAACAGTATTTTTTCATGCAAATTATTATTAATTATGAGTAAATTTATTTTCAGAAAAAAGCATATGTTATATTTGTTTATTACGACTGAAATGTATGATTGAGAAAATACTACTATGATGTTAAAATGTATATGTATGTATGACTTTAAACAGTGCATACGTGGCATAAATATTATTTTACGTGAAATGTATTATGATATGAAAGATTTTACGAGTAAAGCATATTTTCAGGTATTATGAAAAGATGTGTTATGTTATGATGATTTTGACGAATATATATGATGAATGATTTATTTTCAGAATGTATATACCTGAAACAATTTTGGCGCGAGGCCATATTTATGTTATCGGCACGAGGCAGTATTTATGTTACTGGCACGAGGCCGTATTTATGTTTTCGGCACGAGGCCGCATTGACAATTTCGGCGTGAGGCCGTTTCTATGATTTTGGCACGAGGCCATATTTATGAAAATGATCGGCACGAGGTCGCTATTATATCATGTATTATATGTTATTAGAACCTAGATATTAGTTTAGTTCAGTTTAGGAGCTCGGTACCGTAGCTATATGTAGATCAGATATCTACTTCAGATTAGTGCTAACCATCCCACAAGGGGATGTGAGATGGATAGTCAATGTGGCTTTCAGTAGAGTGTGGACGTCCACCTGGCAATCCGGACTAGGGTGTGGCGGGCTCATCGTACTTACAGACATATTTGATTCAGCAGTGGTCGGCCAGCCATTGTCGGGTCCCGCCTTCGGGTTGCATAACCCGTCATGGGGGGTAATATATGACATTAGCTAGCTATTCATCTTGGGTATGTTTTCAATATTACAAGTTATAACAGATATTTATGTATGTTATGATTTATTAATTAATATGAAAGTTTATGAGAATTTAGTATGTTATAATGAATGTTTACTGATAAATGAAAGGTAGTGTATATGTATAATTGTACTAATATTCATATTACCACACAGTTGTATTTAGTTTATTTACCCTTACTGAGATGTGTCTCACCCCTAACATTAATTACTTTTTCAGGAAACCCTGAGTGACCGGCGGGTCGTGGCCGCCGTGAGTCAGTGGTATTATCACGCTAGGAGGGTAAGATTTTGTATTAGGATCAGAATTGTTTTGATTATGGGATCCTAAATGTATTTTGAAATATTTTGGAAGGATGTAAATAGATACAGTATTTTGGGAATGTAGATAACTCTAGTATTATGCTTCTGGTATTATGCTTTATGGATGGACGTTTGAGATTTATACTTGCTGCTGCTTAGGTTTCCCCTGTGATTGACAGGTGTCCCCGTTATCCACGGGTTTGGGTTAACCATTTTATTGATTATGTTATATTTAATTGAGGGTCATTACACTTTTATTATAAGGTGCTATAATATTTTAAAATATATTTTAAAGTTATAAATATTAATATTTTTAAGTTACTAATTTCATTAATAATTATTTAATTATTTTTGATTAATATGTAAATATTTTATATTAAATAAAATATTATAATATTTTTATTTTTAATTAATAATATTATTATTAATGCATATTCATAACGTATTACTTAACGATAAAAATAATATTATTAATTAAATTTAAAATGTTAACTTATTTAGTGTTAATTTAAATTAATAAATACTTCTTCTTCAATCCAAAATTGAATTATAGTAACTAATTTGTCATAATACATAGTAAAATAATATATAAATATTTTTAAATATAGATATTAATATTTTAAAATAAAAAATTTAAATGATAATTGCAATCATTTTGTAATTAAATCTTAAATATTTTCTATTAACTAAAATCAAATAATATTATTTATTAGCTAAAATAATATTATTATTAATATATATTTGTCATATAACTAAAATTAAATCTATTTAATGTTAATTTAATTTAAAGATGGTTGTTTTTATTCATTCTAGAATTTATTTATATTCTGCCAAAGAAATTTTGGGCCAATGTAGTCAACACAGCTTGTTATCTAGTGAATAGGTCTCCATCGACTACTATTGAATGTAAGACACCAGAGGAGTTATCGTAATGACCCGAATTTTAAATGAAAATTTAAATAATAAAGAAAGAGAAATTAGGAAAAGGAGTAGAAGAGAAGCTGCAAAGCTTCGTTGACGAACACAGGACGAAGGCTTTAATAATTTCGTCAACGAACATAGGGTTTCGTCGACGAGAAAATACCGAGAGGGGGGGGGGATGAATCGATTGAATTTCATCGACGAAATTAACAGGAATTCGTCGACGAAGGTCGGGCTCGTCAACGAATTTCGCTGTTCTATAAATATGGAAATCCGGATATTTAAGCTTCTTAAAGAAGCTAACACACACACACACACACTCTCTCTCTCTCTCTCTCTCTCTCTCTCTCTCTCTCTCTCTCTCTCTCTCTCTCTCTCTCTTTTCGTTTTTGGGCTATTCTTACGCCGGATCGACAATCCGAAGTCACCACGACGCTCCTGGCGGAGTTCTCTCCAAATCTGCTGGAGCGGATCATCGGTGAAAGCAAGGAGGAAACCATCTCAAATCCAGGGTAAGGCTTTATACTCAATTTTTGATTTGTGACAGTTGAGAGAAGTGTTGTATGCGTTAAAATATTAAAATTTAGTACTCGAAGTTTCCGTTTCCAGGGGTGTTGATTGGGAACGTTGGGAATCATCCCTGAGTTGAGGTAAGACTTTTAAGTCGAATTTGACTTAATGGTAGTTATAAGAAATGTTATACACGTTGAAATACTAAAGTTTAATTCTATGAGTTTTTATTTTCAGGGTGTTGAGTTAGGAACCCTGCGGGTGCGGGGAGGATTTTTCTTAGGGACTGTCTAGGAATCAGGTAAGGGGATAAACTAAGTTAGAACTGTTTTGGAAAATGCGTATATATATATATATATATATATATATATATATATATATATATATATATATGTTTTATATTTGCAAAATACTGTGAAAATGATCGTATGTTGAATATGAGGAAAATTTATTGTGTGGCATGAGTAAAAATGTTGTGATATACTGTTTTCTAGGAATGTGGATGATATGGATTTTTATGATGGAAAACTGGCGTACGGGCCGAGATTTTTTGTGATTTGCCAGCGTACGGGCTGTGCTATGTGATTTGCCAGCGTATGAGGCGTGCTACGATAAAATGTGTAATACCGGCGTACGGGTCGATGATTTTCATGATACACGTATATATGTGAAATGATATGATTGATGTGAAAATAAATGATATAAGATATCTATGTATCACAGTTTTAGTATATGTTATATGATATCAGAACCTGGTTGGCTTGGTCTAGGCTAGCACTTGCATGGTACTGTTGCTATGTGTCCATGGTCTTCGTGATCATGATATTTGTGTTAACGTTGCTGTACGGAGTGGTGTGAGATTGGATGGTCAATGTGGTTTATAAGAAGTGTGCTGATCGCCCCTGGTGTACGGACAAGGTATGGCAGATCCATCAGACCTACAGACTACTGTTTGACTTGGCAATGGTCGGCCAATCATTGTCAGGTCCCGCCTTCGGGCCACACAACCCAGTCATGTAGGGGTAATACATGACAACAGCCAACTAACCTACCAGGGATGTTTTTACGTTATTATTATGATATGAGATGAGATATGCTTATGAAATGCAGTATGTTTTGCTATGTTTTGATATATATATATATATATATATATATATATATATATGTTTTCCCAGATTTGATAAACAGTATTGAATATGTTGTATATGGTATATGTAGAATACTGAATATTTATGTTGCCATACATTAGTATTAGTTTATTTCCCTTACTGAGAGGTGTCTCACACCTAAATCTTATACATTTTTCAGGAGCCCCTGATAGGAGAGCAGGAAAAGTCCCGTTGATCTAGAGCAGTGTTTGCCCTCTTTGGAAGGGTAAGTTTTTGGTAGGGATAGTTAGGTTTTTGTGAGAATGATCCCTAGATTTTATTTTTGGGATGTATATACTGAGAGATAGTGATTGTAGTACTCTGGTATGTTATAATGCATGTTATGATGAGATGTATATGATTATATGCTTTCTGCTGCGTAGGCTTCTGCTGTATGTTCTGTTTTATCCCTGGTACCCACGGGTCAAGGTGGATGGTGACCTGCTGAACTGGAATATGAGATGTGTGGTATTGATTTTATGATTTGATGTTGTTATTAAAAAAAAATTATGTGAAAATGAGCAGGTCGTGACACTTATAGTCAGGTAAACCTACTGATTATTCTTGTTTAAGAATTTTTAGTTGTCCAGCTTATGTTCATGTTAATGAAATTGGAGTCTAGAGCCAAGAAATGCATCTTTCTTTGACATGAACAAGGGGTGAAAGGGTACAAATTGTAGTGTCTTGATCCTAAGTCATATAAGTTTCTAATCAACAGGGATGTTACTTTTGATGAATCTTTTATGCTTCACCAGAAAAATGATTCTTCTAATATAGGTTGTAGTAAAAGTGACAAACATCAGGTGGAGATACAGTTTGATATTTCAAAGACGATGCTTGAAGCACCAACAGATCAGCTTACTGAAGAGGAGGTGCAACATGAAGAAGTACCACCACCGCAACAGGACAATATTGTTGTTCGGAGATAGCACAGACAAATTAAGCCACCTGAGAGGTATGCTTATGTAGATTTAGTTGTTTATGCTTTGTATGTGGCAAAATTCATCGAAGAATATAAGTCTTTCACGTACCGTGATGCCATTGTAAGTAAAAAATCTACTAAATGGACTGTTGCTATGACCGAAGAGATTGAGTCTCTTCATCGAAATCAAACATGGGAGCTAGTTAAACCACCGAAGGATCAAAAAGTCATTGCCTTCAAATGGATTTTGAAAAGGAAAAAAATGAATTCTTAGAGTTGAGGATGCTAAGTACATGACACGTTTGGTAGCAAAAGGCTACATTCAAAAGGAAGGTGTAGATTTCAATGAAGTTTTCTCACTTGTGGTAAAACATACTTCAATTTGTGTTTTACTTGTTTTAGTTGCCTTATATGATCTGAAGTTTGAACAACTTGATGTAAAAACTGCTTTTCATGGTGACCTTGAAGAACATATTTATATGCATCAGCTTGAAGGTTTTGTTATCTAGGGAAAAGAAGATCATGTTTGCTTGTTAAAAAAATCACTGTTTTGGTTAAAGTAATCTCCAAGACAGTGGTATAAGCGGGTTTAACTCTTATAATTAATCATGGTTATTACAGAAGTAACTATGATAGTTGTGTGTACTTCAAAAAGCTCTTTGATGATTCGTTTATATATTTATTATTATATGTTGATGATATGTTAATTGCTGCTAATAAACATGTCAGAAATTTCTAAGTTAAAATTTCAACTTAACTCTGAGTTAGGCAATTTGGGCTTGATTTAACTCAAATCATCATCATCGCTTAAACATCTTCATTGCACCACAAAATCTCTAAACACGCAAAGTCAAATTTTCCAATAGGGTGGGGTTAACGAGCTGGGTTTGGGTAAGTCATAAATGGATTGAGGTTAAACGGATTTGGGTTCAAATTGACCCATTTATTAACGGGCAACTAATAGGTAAATTCAAATCCGCTTATTTAATAAACAGGTCATATATGAGCCACCCGTTTAAAATGTGAATTTTAAATTTTTAAATTTTAAGAATATTTCATATAAATGACAATTTAAAAAAAATTGCACTCCAGGGAGTCGGGGTGAGGATCGTGAGCCAATCTGCTCAGCCGTCCAAGCACTCTTCAATCCAGTCGCAGTCCAGAATCGATAGTCGTAGAAGAGAGAGTAGATGAGTGTGGTCGACAAAATCGCCAGCATCTGAAACGACTGGGAGAACTCGAGCTAGAGGAAGGATATGCAGATGAGGATGGACTAGTTGAAGATCTGGAAGACAGGGAGGCGGCGGAGAATGCTACAGAAGGTGCGGAAGAGGTAGAAGGCATAGGACCAAAAGAAGACGCGGTCACCGGCCAGTGGAGCGAGTGCCGAGGGGGAAGCAAAGGAGCCATTGGAAGGGAGACTTAGAGTGCCGCCAGATCCAGCGAGTCTCGCAGATCTCAGAGGCGGCGGAATAGAGGATTCCGACGAAGATCGCAATGGAGATGAGGGCCATGGCAAGGATGTACACTGTTAAGGACCCTTTCGATGCCGAGCTTTCAAGTAGAGTTTTTTCTTGATTTATATATATATATATATATATATATATATATAATAATACGAGAAATATTTCTCAAAATGATTTTGACGTAATCTTACTACTTAATCCAGCGAAATTTATTAGTAAGATTTGCCACATATCAAGATCGAATTAGTTTATTACTCAAGTAAATCTCACTGAACCATCTAACGAGATTTGCACGGTACGTTTGCTCCCAACCTTAACCGTCTCTTATTAATTGGCTGGATAGTGATGGATAGATGGATGGACGGTGAGTATACAGCCTATTATTACATGCACATATATGAAATATGACAGTGGGTATGTGGAGGGTGGGAGTAGGACCCATTTTCTTAATAATTAATTAGCAATTCCTCTTACGTGCACGTGTTTCTATGCAAAAAGTAAAATATATTAAAATGTGAATGACACGGGTGTATAAGTGGTATAATATTAAAAGATGAAATTAGAAACATGTCTATACACAATAATTCAAGCATAACACTAGTCACTTTATTGAAAAAAAATGTTTAAATATTTGATAGTAAAATATATACAAAAAGCTCAACTTTAACATTCAAAAAGACATAATTTATGATACTAAGAAATTTTTTTATTTTTTTCCATTTCAAGTAACTGAATTTAATGTTTTAGAATTTTTTTTTTTACATAAACCCAATTACAATTTTATATGAAAATTGTGTCAAGACTTATAATATTTTTATTGTATTAAAATTTTATAATCAATTATTTTAGTATGCTTCTCCAAAAACACGGTCACTTTATTGAAAAAAAATATATATAAGCCCCTCATTTTTTTAATTAAAAAATTATTTAATTGTAAAATAATTTAAAAAATTATAAGCTTCTCCTTTTTAATTAAAAAAAAAATCTATAAGCCCCTCCAAAAATACTCTCTCTCTCTCTCTCTCTCTCTCTCTCTCTCTCTCTCTCTCTCTCTCTCTCTCTCTCTCTCTGTGCATTGTTTAACAACTTATATAATATTTTCTGTCAAGCCGATATTTGTTTAGTTCTAAGATTTCTCTCTCTCTCTCTCTCTCTCTGAGCTGTTAGACATGCATTAATTTACATATGTGTAATTTTAAAATATAGTAAAAAAAAATTTTAAACATAAATTTTTCTCCCTATAAGTTTATATGAAGAGGTAAATTTGACTTAATAATTCCTAAATAATTTATTAAAATAAGTACCTATACTTGTTATACTGTCAATTAAAGGTGTTCAACAAAAAGTAAATTGAACTGTAAATACTAAAAAGTATTATGCGATTTTTGTGAGCTGAAACTGAACTAAATTTATTAAGTCACAGATCAATTTTTAGTTATTTAATTTGAATTGATTCTTGCAATATTGCATTAAAATTAATCATGTGTACTATTTTTTATTATTTTGGAACACATTTTATATTATTTATAATCATATCTACATATGTACATTATAAATTTAATATGTATATATAAATTTAATATTTAAGGTCCCTCTCTCTCTTTGAGCTATAGAAGGAATTGCTAATTAATTATTAAGAAAATGGGTCCCACTCCCACTCCCACCCTCCACATACCCACTATCCTATGCCATATATGTGCATGTAATAACATGTTGTATACTCACCGTCCATCCATCCATCCATCTATCCATCACCGTCCAACCAATTAATAAGAGAGGGTTAAGTTTGGGAGCAGACGTGCTGTGCAAATCTCGCTGGATGGTCTAGCGAGATTTGCTTGAGAAATAAACTAATCTGATTTGGACACATGACAAATCTCGTTACTTGATCCAGTAAGATTTAAAAAAAAATAAACTGATCTAATCGTGATACATGACGAATCTCACTACTTGGTCCAGCGAGATTTGTTTAAATCTCGCTAGACTAAGTAGCGAGATTACGTCAAAATCAGGGTACTATTTAATTTTTTTTTTTTTTAAAGATAAATCGAGAAAAAACTCTTTCAAGTAGCGTAGGCGAAACAACCACTAGCATCCGTTAAAGACCAATCACCAATAACGAGATCAAATGCCGGGGATCATCTAAATTCTGAAGGATTGACATAGTTGGTAGATAAGAGAGGTCCCTAAGGATACCTTTCAATTAAAAGGGTTACCCGAAGGGTGATCCGACCTGAATCCGCTTAACTCGTTTAATAAACGAGTTGACAAACGGGTCAAGTCCGGATTGATCCTATAAATGAGTGAATTTGTCTTAAACCCAAATTGGGTTTAAACGAACGGTTCACAGGTTACCCATCTGATTTCGATCCATTTTGTCACCCCCTTTTCCAACAATATTTAGGCAAATAAGATACTATTGAAAGCCACCATTGGAGAAGGAATTAAGCAAGAGACGAAAAGGGGGGTTAACAGATCTAATCATAAAATTTGGGGAAAATCACACGGTTGAGAGTTGAGGAACAAGAGTGCGGACATATTGCCCCCGAAGCCTAATGTAATAATACATAAACATTAAATTTAATACTATACGTAAGAGCACTCATGAAATTATATCATGTTTTAAAATTATTTCTCATCCCTGCATCTATTTAAATGTCTCTAATAATAAGGGGATTCTCCTAGTGTCATTTGAAAAAAAAAAAAATCAAATTTATCCTAATAACTATCCATAATTATTAATTATTCCAAAATATCCTTATAATTATATCAAATTTATTCTTATAATTACTCATAATTATGTCAAAACATCCTCATAACTATTTATAACTATTCCAAAATATCCTCCTACCACTTAATTTTTTATTATTTTTTTATAAAAAAATTTTAAAAAATAAACCTGTGCAGCATGCACATAGCATGTGCCCATGGCTAGTCATAATAAAATCTCATGTCTATATTTAATATTTTTGAATAAAATACAAGTTTTATCAGTAACTGAATATTTGACAATATAGTATTAATTCATTTCAAAATGTGTCTAAACTTTATTAAAAATTTAAAAATATTTTATATAAATATTATTCACATCCAATCACAGGCTCAACACACATACATTTGCTAGTAAAATTAAAATATTAATTATGACAATATAGTATTAATTCATTTTAAAATATATCCAAGCTTTATTAAAAAATTAAAATTATTTCATATAAATATTATTCACATTCAATCACATCCAACATATAAACACATTTACTAGTAAAATAAAGATATAAACATAAAACAATAATCAAGTTTTACTTGAACCATTAAATGAAAACGCTACTATCTCCTATATATTATTGAAGAAATACTGTAAAATCCGTTCACTATTCCTCTTCACTTTGTATTCATGCATATATTTTTAAATCAACTGGAAGGTAACCCAAACAAAAAAAATAATTAAAAATTAAGAAAATTTTAAAAAATAAAAAAATAAATAAAGAGGAAATGGAAGTTTATAATGGGTTACGTTACTGCGTCAGAAAAAATAATAGGGCAAGGAAACAGTCATCAGAACAATTTCATGTTCTCCAATCAAGCACAATGGTGAGTGGCAAGGCCAGACATTTGTTGAGCGCCAAAGTCACCCGGGCCAAAAGTCGTTGCAACGGCAGTTGAAATGATCTTCCGCTTAGCAAGGCTCCACGGCTGGGCTCAAAAGCCTATTTCTTGCGAGTTGTAGGTCAACCAAGTATAACCCAGCAAGCCCTCAAGCATTCACAGGGACGCACAAAAAAAATGATTTTATTGGACACAACCTTCGCAGAAGGCTGCAGCTATGGCGTTTTCTCCAGAAGGTCGTTGGAGTTGGGGATCGGATGCTGATAGATTTTATATAATGCAGTCATATGACATAAGCATCTGGCACATGCATTTGGCTCCTTCGGCCGAAGGCACGTCACTGACAATTCCAAACTCAGAACCACGCAAGAACCTACAGGATTGACCATTGTCATTTCAAGGTCAGCATCATATGGGGGGCGCAAAAAGCTAAGAGACCATAAGAAGAATTTTTTTTTTTGCAGGAACAGGAAAAAGATTCAAATAACACATCGAGCTTGACTGCAAAGCTCAAGAGCAAAACAAGTGGCATAGAAGCAGAAATTATCATGCTTAGCGGGGAAAAGACATTGTCTAGGCAAAACATGTACCACTGCATTCTAACCCCAGTAAAGTCTAAATCAAAGCAAGCAAGCTGGTACAAAATCAAAGGGTCATCCATTCCCATCAAGTGAGAGGCTCAGCAAGCAGGTCCCTGTCTCATAGCATGGGAAAGAATCAGTGAACCAATTTTTGAGGTGGGTGCCTATGATTATCATACACGTGACTGAATCAGAAACAAGCCATGTGCGATGAAGTTGAATGCACACGTACCCCAATAAATAGACCCACCCACTCAAAGGGCACGCAACACTTACTAAAAGGATTAGAAGTTAAAACCATAAACCACTGATTACAGAAACAGAAACGAAGGATAATGTAAAAGATAAAGTTGAGAACAAAATGCATACAGCCACCTCAAACTCAGATGAACTCAGGACTATTTACATTTTTTTTTTTATAAATATATGGCCTAAAAAATGATAAGTCACAATCACAGTTACCTGGAGCGTGGTGCACTTTGGGTCGTGGTGTAGGATGGGAACAGGTATGCTACTCAAGGGGTATGCAGCTCTTGTTGGGGTAAGCTTAGTTGGTGTGCCATTTTGGATTGTGGTAGCATGAACCAATTATTTGGGTCAATCAGTAGATTTTGTGTCAGATCACAGTATGTTTTGAATTATTCACTTAGGAAGGAATAGTCACCAGCTATACTCAAATAAAATTCTCCGCGCCTCCACCCCCCTCCCTATTAGTTCAGATCCATCCACTATCGCTCTCCGTGACAAGCTTTCGCAGCAGCAGGAAGCCTCCTCCCTCATCACAGGCTTTGCAGCATTAGTAAGCCCTATTGTTCCTCTTGTTGCAGGCTTCACAGCAGCAGGAAACCCCTTCCTCTCTCTCAGCACAGGAAACACAACCACAGAGAACTCTCCTATCTACCTGGCAGGCGTCATCGCAGTAGTGAATATTTTCATATGATTTTCAAATTTGTGAATCTTTTCATTCGATTTTTTTATTTGAAAATGGCTAACAAATCCAGGTCACCACTTTTAGGTTATTGGATCCCTACCCCCATCAATCCAGGACACTATTGACCAACAAACAGTTGTGGGTGACTCAGATAGCAGCTCCAGGGGGTGGGCAGTGACCCAGGTAACTACGGTCACAATGCGTAAGATTTTTCTGAGGTGCCACCAAATTAAGAGAATATAGGTTCTCATATTAAAAATAGGAAACAGTTTATGAAGGACCACTGCCAGCAATAGGCAGCTCATAGTTGCCTCGAGTGTGGTGCATTTTGGGTTGTGGTTCACATACGGAAACAGTTTAGCTGCTTAAGTGGTATGCAGTTCTTGGGGGAGTAGGCTTAGTTGATACACTGTCGGATCACAGTATGTTTGGATTATTCACTTAGGATGGAATAATTACCAGTTGTACTAAAAAAAACTCTCACCCCCTCAGTTCAAATCCATCCATCACTGAGCAGCAAAAAGACCTCCTTTCTGTCTCCGCTGCAAGTCGCAGCAACAGGAAGCCTTCTTCTCTCTCTTCCCAGTCTTTTTGCAGCAGCAGCAGCAAGCCCTATTGTTTCTCTCATTGCAGGCTTCACAGCAGCAGGAAGCCCCTTTCTCTCATCACAGGCCTCACAACCACAGAAAACTTTCCTCTCCAGCAGGCATCACTGCAGCAGTGAATATTTTGGCATGATTTTGAAATTTGCCAATATTTTCACATAATTTGGTTAACAAATATAGGTCGCCACTTTTAGGGAATTGAATACCTACCCCCATCGATCTAAGGATGTAACCCACAAATCAGTGTGTGCGATCCGTACCACAATTCCAGGGAGTGGGCAGCAACCCAGAAAATTATGGTCACAATATCTTTAGATCTTTTCTGGGATGCCACCAAATTAAGAGAATATAGATCCACATATATTTTAAGAAATGATTAGGAGATAGTTGACAGAGGACCACTGCCACCACTAGGCAGGCAGCCTATTCTGTTACCAAGAGCATGGTGCATTTTGCATCATGGTTCAGGCAAGGGAATGGGATAGGCTACTTTAAGTGGTATGCAGTTCTTGGGGGAGTAGGCTTAGTTGATACACCATTTCAGATCATGCTACTCGAGCCACTTATTTGGGTTGTTAGTCAATACACTGTCGGATCACAGTATGTTTGAATTGTTCACTTAGGATGGAACAATTACCAGATGTACTCAAATAAGCACAGTTCAAATCCATTCACCATTGCAGCAGTAAAAAAGCCTTCTTTTCTCTCTCCGTCCCAGGCTTCGCAGCAGCAGAAAGCCTTCTTTTCACTCATCACAGGCTTTGCAGTAGCAGCAGCAGCAAGCCCTATTGTTTCTCTAGTCACAGGCTTCACAGCAGCAGGAAGCCTCATTCTCTCTCTCATCACAGGCTTTGCACCCACAGAAAACTCCCCTCTCTTTCCCAGGCAGGCTTCGCAGCAGCAGTGAATATCTTTGCATGATTTTTGAAATTTGTAAATATTTTCTTATGGTTCATTTGAAATGGTTAACAAACCCAGATCACCACTCTTGGGAAATTGGATCCCAAGCACCATTGATCCAGGATGTTATTGATCCGCAAACCTGTACATGCGATCGAGATCTTGGTTCCAGGGGTGGCAACAACCCAACAATGAGGCAGCCAATTAAGCATACCTATTTGAGGCAGATTTTGTAAGTTAGAATCAAATATTAAATTTAGAAACCATGTTTTTCTTGCTTTTTTTATTTTTGTTTGGTTAATTAGGGATGGTGGTTTAAATGTGTTTTACTTAATTTTAGGGTATTAAGTATTGCGTGGTTGTCCACAAAACTTATGCCCTGGTTCTGCTCTGCAATGGTTTGTCTCTTCTTATCCTTCTACTTCCTTCAGATAAAAAAATAAAAAATCACAACGTAACCCCAAAACAGTCAAAAATTACAAAATAACCTAATGTAATAAAAAAATTGGAAATAAACCTAATTTCTTAAATCTATGCCTTCTATTAAACTGTTTAAACGGCGGAAAAAGCAGTCCATCATATTCCTCTAGCTGAATAGAGAACTCAAATCCCTAGAGTTAGCTTGTGAGTATCACTATCCAGATCAAGAGTATAAAGATCATACTTAGGAAGCCAAGTAGCATCCAATGACTTAAATTTTGGTCGAAATGTCGAAATTTCAGTTGTTCTTCCAAAATTTTCTAGAAATCATGGAGGGGAAAAAAATTGGAGGGGGGAATTTCAGTGCTGTTCTCTGCCTTTATTTTGTTTTTCTCACGTGATTTGTTGGCTCTTTTTTGTGCAAGTTGTGCAACCCAAGAGTATACAATGGAAAAAAGAGATCTTGCAAAGATGCTCTGCAGATTCAAGCCAACAATTCCACAAATTCATCAAAGGCTTAAGACCCTACGGGCTACCAGTGAAAATATCAACACAATTTTTTTCTATAAATAAGCTTGTAGCATGCATTAGGATAAATACCTCAAGGACCTTGAGAAAAGCCTTCTTCTTATTCCATCTTCCATCTTCAAACATATAAAAAAAAAAAAAAAAACACCCTGGATTCCAGCTGCCTCCTGCCTCCACCTTCGAACCTTGAAAAGCCCTAGCCTTCGGCTCCCCTCCAGTGCTCCGACCCTTCATCCCTCTGCCTGTAGCCTTCGGCTTCACCCTCCACCTCCATCATCGCAGACTCGCAACCAACAACTCCCATCACTGCAATCTTCCTCTCGGCTCAGGCTCTCACAGAGCTGCAAACAAGACACAGCGTAGTTGAGGACTCGAGAGACTCCAGACTCGTGTCCACCTCCACGAGCAGCAGCACGAAAAAAGAAAGGGCTGAAAGGCAAATTGCCTGGTTTAAGTATTTAATTTCAAGTTTTAACTTTTAACTTACTTAAATTTTCATTTATTTACTCCAAATCTCCCTTCTCACTCGAGTCCACCTCCACGAGCAGCGGCACAAAAAAAGAAAGGGTTGAAAGGCAAATTGCCTGGTTTAAGTTTTAAATTTCAAGTTTTAATTTTTAACTTACTTATATTTTCTTTTATTTACTCAAAATCTCCATTCTCCCCAATATATTTACGAGATTGCCCTCCTTAGAACTTAGATACATTTTCCCTATTAACCTCTCCCATATACCCCCTTAATCCTACATTGCTAGTAAATATAGTAAATAGTAAATTTAATAACTAAATAAAATTAGAATAATTTAATAGTTATTATCTTATTATAGTATAAATTAATAAATTTTTTCATTTATTTAAATATTTTAATTTTCAAAATTTATTACTTAATAGTAATTTTGTAAAAATTAACATTAATTTTGTAATTTTAATTTAATAATTTAATATTTCTCTTAGTTACTAATTTATCTTTATTTAGCATCTACATATTTTTCTTTTAAAATTGTGAAGTTAAAAAAATTTTAGAGTAATTTAACATCTAATCATTACAGCCTAGTAATTAAATAAATTAAAGTAATTTACTACTTATTAGCTTAATATAGTTTATATTATTTCATTTATTTGACTAATTTAATTTCCATAATTTATTAGTAATTTTGTATATTATCATTAAATTTCATAAATTTAATTTAATATTTTAATGTTTGTCTTATTTATTAATTATATATTGATAATAAAACATCATAAATAATTTCCTTTTAAAATTATTGACTAATTTAACACCTAATTTTTTATTCATTGTAACCTTATAGGAAAGTAAAATTATCTGTAAAAATGTCTGAAGGAAGAAAACAAGATCCAACATGGGAACTCAATGCCGAATTTAAAGAATGGATTTATTTGCAAACATTGCGGAATATAAATGAAGAGTGGTGGTGCAACAAGATTAAAAAATGCACTTAGCAAATTATGATCCATAGCATAATATAAAATTCTACGACAAAGTACCTCCAGAAATTAAGCAAGAAATGAAAATTGTTTTAGAAAGAAAAACAGTAGCCAAGGCAAAGAAAATAGAAAGAATGGAGGAAATAAAAAATGAATTGGGTGGGAACTTGATGCAACCACAACAAATTGATGAAGAGGATAATGCCGATGATATTGCATACTTGCTTGACATTTCTCCCTATGACAAGTCCAATCTCGTAGGTTTGCAAGTAGCCAACAAGGAGACAGTTCTGGGGCTAGTAGTAGTGGAGGGCAACCTCCGATGAGGCGATCTCAAAGTATGAGAGAGCCAAAAATAGAGCCATATATTTCAAAGTCTTCTCAATATTACAAGTCAGATGCAGCAAAACAAAAAAACTTGAAATTTTATTCAAAGGAGGTGAAAATAAGGGAAGAAATGAATAGGTTGATTTCAAAGTTCTTTATATATGATAATGTTCCACCTGAGAAGGCAAATCACCTCATTTTAAAAACATGGTATGGGGTTGCCAAATAGCTGGAACGGGAGTCGATCTACTGACACCCTTTGAAATTAGAACGAAATACCTTGATTTAGAGGTAAAAGAAATGAAAGGCCACGTAGAAAAAGTGAAGAAAAAGTGAGCCACGTATGGCTGCATTATAATGTGTGATGGATTGACAGACCCTACAAAATTATCCATCATAAATTTTATGATTTATTCAAAAGGAAGCACAATTTTTCTAAAGTCAGTAGATGTTTATGACAAAATAAAAGACCATGAATACATATATTCCCTTGTAAAACATGTTATGCAAAAAGTAGGAAAACAACATGTTGTCCAGGTGGTGACCGATAATGGCAGCGCCCACAAGAAAGCGGGTCTAAAATTAATGAAAAAATTCAACATGTATTAGATTCCTTGCGCTGCCTATTGTATTGATCTCATTTTTTAGGAGATCGAAAAAAGAGAGGCAATAAGCACAGTGATCTTGTAGGGGAGACAAATCACTAATTTTATATATAACCATGGATGGTTGCTTGCTAAAATGAGGGAGCACTGTCAAGGGGATATTGAGCGTCCATGAGCCACACAATTTGCTACAAACTACATTGCCTTTGATAGCCTACCCAAAAAAAGAAAAAAAAGTAGGTTTAACATCTCTATTCACATATGATGAATGGGCTGAGCATGCTCTTAGTCTAACAAAATTGGATACAAAAATTGAATGCATAATTCTTAACCATCAATTTTGGGATAAAGTGACAAAAGTTTGTAACATTTACAAGTCTATATATCGAGTATTGCATATAGTTGATAGTGAAGTGTGGCCAACATTAGGAGTTATGTTTGAAGCAATAAGGGTGATGAAAGAGGCCATTGAAGTAGGTGCAAGAAGTGCAAGATGGGTTCTCAAAGTAATCAATGACCGGTGGAAAAGAACCCTTGAACATCTTCTTCATGCAGCAGGTATAAAATATTTATAAATTTCAAGAAATTAAAACATCAAATTACTTATTACATATTTATATTTTACTATAACTGATTGACAACTTATTTTTTAAATCCAAAATGTCAATACAAAGGTGTTGGGGAAGATCCTTATTTTCTTGATGTAGTTCATAAAGTTTTTAACACCCTTAAGCCACATTCCTCTAGCCTAGATCAAATTGGAAATGAGGTATATTTTCAAAATAAAAATTAAATAAAATAAGTCTTAATCCATGTTTAATTATTCAATAACGATTTTTTTTTTAAATTATTCTATTTAGAGATGCTAAAAGAAGCTTTAGATAAGCAGCTGTTAAAGCAGCTAGGGCAACCATGACACCTTGTAAGTATTTATATATAAATGTATAATACAAAGTTACAAACTTCAAGTATAATCTACTAAGTACTAACTTATATTCATAAAAAATCTTGCACAGCTGATTGGTGGATGATGTATAGATCAAGTGTTTCAATCCTAAGGAAGCTAGCATTGCGCATTTTGTCACAAACTGCATCTTCATCAGCTTGCAAACGAAATTAAAGCACATTTGCACTCATTCACACAAAGCAAAGAAATAAACTATCCTACACTAGACTTCAGCAGCTTGTTTTTTGTTATTACAACATGAAGCTTCGAATAAGAGATATGAAGGCCCAAATGGACAAAGTAGCTGAACCAGATCTCCTGGACCTGACATATTAGTTGAATTGGGTAATAAGGATGAGTATCCACTTTTCCAGTGGATTAGACCATCCCATCTTGATGAACGAGATGAAAGTCCCCACCCACAAATGGCCAAGCATGCATAAGATGACTTTGGCATTGATGTTAATCGGGTGATGGTAGAAGAAGTAATATCTAGTAATGATGATTCAGTAATGAATCATGGGTCTAGATATGGAACTTCATCCACTATGCCCTCTGGTGGTGATTATGATAATGATGACGACGATGCTGGTGGTGACGGATCTAACCCCGATAGTAGCAGTGGGCAAGGTGGTGATGGTGGGGACTATGGACGAAATGAGGGATGACAAGATTATAGACCAAAAGTAAAATATACATGTCCTCCCCAACTAGAAGATGAGGGTCCACAAAGAGAAATGCACCCAGTTGATAGGTAGTACAGTCATATTGCCGAGAAAAGGGAAGATGCATCAAATAGAAGAGGATACCTTTTCTTTTAGTTTGGAATCCATAAGTATAGGAACAGAACATGATTCTAATAGTTATAGTGGTTATGAATCTACACAGAATAGCTCCTCACAATTTACATATGGCCAACCGTTTCCGTATGCATATGAGCAGGCATGACAATATGGAAATTGGAAACCACACGCCTATGGGCATGGACAAATAAGCCAAGAATATGGGTATGGACAAACAGGCCAAGAATATGGGTATGGACAAACAGGTCATTAATATGGGTATGACCAGTATGCAAATGCAAAACAATCCTATAGACAAACAACAAGTAGAACTTGCAAGAAGACATCTTAGTATAGGAAGATCTTCTGACCAAGCGGAAACTGCAATGAACCAGATGACTATGGAGGAGTATGAACAACACATGTACAGGATACTCAATATTTTGGAAATTATATGGCATGGAGTGATTATTGTAAACAATATATGTCATCTCGAAATCCCAATGATAGGGATAGGAGAGATGACTTTGAGCCACCAAGAAAGTCCATGTGGTATTAAATCATTAAATATATGATATTTAATGAAAATGTAGTTGTTTAAATGATAATTTGTTGCCTTCAATCAATTAAGGAATAGCTTCAAAACTTTATAATCATTTGAATGTTTTTCACGTCATAGCTTGTTTCGCGTTATGCAGTTTAATATCCTACACACTAAAAACTTGTCATATATGCATTTTTTAAATGTATTTTGATACCATATTAAGCATAATCATCTATTTTATTATTCCCTAAAGTTTTATTGTAAATTTCCATCATTTACTATAAAATTTCGTAATTTCTTTAAATTGAAATCGAAATTTTCATCAAAATTTTTTGTAAATTGAGACCATTGAAATTTCCATCGAAATTGAAATTTAAGTCCTTGGTAGCATCTAAAGTAGCACAACCTCTCCACTGACCTAAGTATCAACAAAAATCTCCACCTGAAGTAGACACACACTCTAATCTAAGTTAGACTCAATCTCATCTTGCTAATGTGGAACGATGGGTAATTGAGGAACTGCAAAACTTGGATGAGTACCAGAAGTAAAAGCAAGAGGCTCAAAGGTGCCTCGATAAGGTGTCAAATTGTCTACTATAAACAAAAGTAATATTCATAAAGCAAGTAAATCAAGTAAATAAGCATTAGATCCAAGTTTAATAGCAATGGGGAATGGGCCAATGGCTCAGGCATGCAATTACTTAAAGGAATTCTTGGAATAGCGATGCAGAGGAATGGGACCAATGACACCATTACCTACGCTAAAATCTCTAGCTTTACAATGCACAAATTTATAATTTATATTACTTGTGACAACTTTGTGCTTAATCTCAGCTTGCAAATCATGGATAAGTATTCAGCAAGTTTGGAAATGCAAGCATCCAGTGGTAAAGGAACAATATCAACGGGAGCATGGGGTTTGTATCCAAAGACACTCAAATGAGCTCTTGCCCATGGACCTATTTGTTGAAAATATTATAATCAAAATCAATAGGAGGTAATGCCAAGTCCCAAGGGCCCAATTTCTCTCCTACAACACACCTAAGGAGATCACCCAAAACTACAATAAACAAACTCAATTTGACCATCAGTCCAGGTGTGAAAAAAATGGTCCAGGTGGGAAAAAAAGAAGAAAACATTGAAGTGGTGCCACACAACTTCCAAAAGTAACTAATAAACTTTACGTTTGTGTCACTATGGATCTAGGCAAACCATGTAGTTTGACAACTTCCTTAAGAATACCTTGGCTACATGTGAAGACAAGAAATAAAATGTGCCATCTTAGAGAACCAGACTACAACCACAAAATAATTCATGACCTCAAGCTGTTTTGGACAAACCTAGGGCAAAATTATACAAAAATATTTCCACGACATGTGTGGTAGAGGTGTAATGTTCAGTATTTGTTTCCTAATTTTTTCTATTTAGCGCGACACTGCGAAACTATCCACACAACTATTCTTTTTAAAGAAGACCAATAAAACCTATCCTCAACAAGGGCAATGGTCTTGTCACTACTACCTAAATAGTCGGTTGAACCACCTACCCAAACTAAGAAATCACAAAATGAACTACCAAAATGCATAGTCTAGTGTTCTTTAATAAATAACCCTCATGGAAACAAATCAACATAGTTCCTACAGGTACGATGGCTCTTTTCTGAAAAGATGATCCCAAATTCAAGAGAAGTCATGTACTCATCCTTCAATCTTTTGGATTCTACAACCTCAATACTCATCATGAAGAATAATTGCTACACTATTGAGAACATCAACAAACTTATTCTAAAAACATGAACTATGCTTGAGAAAAAAGGTGTAATTCTACCCACCTAGTATATAAAGAAGTCAATTTCTTCTATGAACTCAAGTATAGCAATGCTTGGTGATGATAGAGTATGAACTCTTAGGGCAACAAACAATATCTCTGATAGTGAAGGGATCTAAACACAACATAAAACTCTATATAATAAGCATTGTACTTTTTTAACCTTGTACAATTTTTCACTAAAAACTACTATGGAGTGTCCCTCTTGGCTTAGAACACCACCTATACCTACCCCAAAGGCATCACAAGCAACCTTAAACACTTCATTAAAATCAAAATGCCTAAGCATAGGTTCTTGAGTTCTTTTCTTAATCTCAACAAAATCCTTAGTAGCTCCACTAGTCCTATGAAAGTCTCCGATCTTAGGGTAGTAGGTGATTGAAGACATGATAGTGTACCAAAACCCCTAATGAAGAGCATGTGGGAGGCAGCTAAACCATGAAACTCCAAACATTTGAAATTGTCCTAGGCCCAAGCCCCCCTCTAGTGGCTTTTCCCCTTTCTAGGTCAGTGGCTATACCCCACATAATGATTGTAAAACCTAGAGAGAGTACCCTAGTCTACAAGTAAATTCTTAAAGTTTGTGTACAATTTGGCTTCGCTGAGAGTGAAGAACTCATGTAAATGACCCAGATGCTCCTCTCTAGACCACCTATATACTAAGATATCAACAAAGTAGACCATGAGGAGTTTCCCAATGAATGGTTGTAAGACATGTCATAACCCTCATGCAAGTGCAAGGAGGCATTAGAGAAGCCAAAGGACATGACTAACAACTCAAACAAGTGATCATGTGTCTTAAATGCAGTTTTCCATTTACTTCTTGTGGTCTAATGTGAATCTAATAATAACCACTATGTAGATTAGTCTTATAGAATCAACTAGAGCCAACTAACATGTCAAGCATATCTTTCAAGTCTAGGGATAGAGAGCATACACTTGATGGTGCTCTTATTTTTGGCTCTACTGTCTATGCACATCTTCCAAGATCCATCTTTCTTCATGATCAGGGCTGGCACCACACATGTACTAAAGCAATATCCCATGAAAGCCTTTTAAAGGAGCGTATGACGGAGCATAAGCACCTCCACTGCCATGTAGGCTGCCCATTCAACACATCTATTCTAGCCATAGACTTAGAGTGCGCTATTTGCACTAAATAGGCTTTTTCCCCTCTCACTCACTCTCTCCGATTTAATCGTTCTCTGCAATCATCATACTTTTGGTTCAATGGGTCATTGGCTGCTTGGTGCAATCCCCCCCCCTTTCCCCTCTCCCAACCCAAAAAAAAAAAAACAAAAACGCTTAGCGGGAGGGGGCTTGATCTCCATTGATTGAATGCACCTTGTGGGTTTTTTATCATTCTCTGATTCTCTACAACATGTCTTTTTTGTTTAAATTTTTTCTTTTTCTATAAATATTTCTTAAAAAATCTATGATATACAAATTGTTCTTCCAATCTGCAAGACAAAATTGTTCTCCTGTTATGAATAATTTTTCCATTTTTTTTAAGATATATTTTTCTATTCATATATGAATAGATAGTTTTTTTATTAGTTATTTTTTAGCATCTCAAATAATTAATGAATAATTTTTATTTAGTGTTCACTGGTTCGAAGAACAACTTAAAATCAGCATTTTGGGGTTTAGTCAAGCTTTGAATTTGGTTCACATATTCAGAACTGCATTCAGCATTCAGTAGTTAATGCTTAACTTCATGCCCCCCTTAAGAAGTTAGGAATTATATATTAAATTTAAAACTTATTTCTATTTTTCATTCTTTTAGTAATTCAGGAGTAGTTGTGCATATGTGTGTTTTAAATAACCATAGGGTGTTCCGCATTTGGTAACTATGCATATGACATGCGATTCACAATTGGGATTTAATTAGGATATAAGCCCATCTAATTCTCTCTTTTCATCCTATGTATAAATCTTCTTCTTCAACTTAATCCCTTTTCTTTCCACTACCCTTGTCTTCTTCCTCTATTCTTCTCTGTCTATTCTTCTTGCTCACTATCTTGACCTTAAGGTTTAAATATAGCATGCTTACCATTGAGTCAAGCCTCGCCCTCAAAATGTAATAGCAGGCTCCTAGACCATCCAGTTGCCCCGGGGGGGGGGGGGGGGGGACTAGGGACTCCATGCTTGGAGAGAGAGACTGCTTCTATAGAGACTATTTGTTTTATTAAAATAACACTATTTTAATACAAGTGAATCCACTTCACCAAATTTACATAATCAAACTAAATAAAAAGACTAGCTACGAAGGTATAAAGTTTCAAACATTCATAATTTGAAACTTTTAACATGCCAACATAAACTCGAGTATGTTCCTATCATAGACTCAAAAGCATTAGCTTGTCTTGTCTCAATCTTACGCAACCCTAGCCAAAGCCATAACATCATAGCAACAACCAGACACCAGAAATCAATTTCTAAGGAATGGACCCCTTCACTTCTTCTTCTTCCCCTTTGCTTTCCCCAAAGACACATATGAATGCAACTGCCAAAATATTTTTGTCTATGAGCCAACATCAAGACCTAAATCCTAATTATTTGGTTTGAACTTCATCAAGAATACAAAAATATTAAAATAAAAGTAATTAAAAAAAGAGCACACCTAAACCCATCCAAATACTTGATGAATGCATCCACTTACAATTTTCCCAATCACCATCCAATTAGGGCCTTTGCTAGATAGTATTGGAATAAAGACTTTATTTATATGTTTATGTTCAGGTTTCAGTATTGCTTTGACACACTATCTGCATGTATAAGTAATGTTTTTTTTTTTTTTTATAAAACCAAAGGGGAAATGTTATCACAAAAGAGTTTATTTTAATTGTTTAGGCCAAACCCGATTGTAACTCCCAGCAATAATAATCTAGAAAATTCCTGATTCAATTTAGCTAGACAAGCACAATGAGTTCCAACTTTCAAAGATTACAGCAGGAGGATGAGAAAAGGATCACAATCCAATTCAAGAAAACAATATTAACAGTAAGGTGTCATGATGAGCCACAAAATAATTCAATAATAGTGCTCATGAAAGAATCCAAAAATATACCACTCATTTAGCAAGCCCTTGTTCTCTAGCTTTCTTTAGCCACTTTAGGGTACTCTCCAATGTTGAGTAAGCAGCAACATCTTTCAGGCTCTTACTCTCAACCGCATAATCAAAAACTTCATATGCCTCAGCAATCCTACTTTCCCTACAAAATGACCTCACAAGTGCAGCATAAGAGGCTGTTTCAAGCTTCATACCGGCTGATGTTATTGCCCCGTACAACTCTACTCCTCTCTCCAACAACCTTGACTTACACAATCCATGAAGCAACGTATTATATGTACACTCATTTGGAGTGCATCCTTTTGCTTCCATCTCCCCCAACAAAGCTACTGCTCCCAGCGCATTCCCTGCCCGACACATCCCATTCATCAAAGATGTATAGGTGACTGCATCTGGAAAATGACCTTTTTCTGCCATGACATCCAAAAACTTTCTAGCCTCATTGACCCTCCCAGATTTTGATAACCCAAAAATCAGAGTATTGTATGTCACAAGATCGGGCTCCACACCTTCCTCCCTCATTTTGTTATAAACCTCAATGACCCCATTCCCCTGATCCAACAGACAATAACCCTTCATGACTGTGTTGTAAACAAAGCAATCGGGCTTAAAGCCATCAACACCTAATATCCCTAAAAGCCTTGTTGCTTCACGAAGGTTCTTTCTGTTACACACGTTATCAATCAAGATTGTATAAGTAACAAGGTCAGGCTTCAATTCAAAAGAGTCGCGCATTTCATCAATGAAATTGTACACAGTAGTCAAAGACCTGGTCTTGCAAAGACACTTAACGAGAAAATTATACGTATGGGAATCGGGCTTTGAGTGTTTGAGAGACAGCTCCTTTACCAATTCAACAGCATGGTCTTCTCGGCCAGCAGAACAGAGTGACCGTACGACGACGTCAGTAGTGGCGACCTCGGGAGGGCAACCGTCATTGACCATGAGATTGAGGGCTTGACGGACCTCGGAGAGGCCGGGATCGGGTGATTTACAGGACTGCGCGAGCAAGACGTGATAAGTGGAGCGATTGGGGGTGAAAAGAGGGTGGGTTTTGGTCATGTGGTGAAGAAAATAGATGGAGTCACGGAGGGTTGAGATGGCCGAGAATGAATGGAGCAGGGAGTTGCAGAGCCGTGGGTCCAGCTGCGCCTTGTGGGCGGAGAGGATGGAGTCGAAGAGGGATTTGGCTTCGGAGAGGTTTGGGGAGTTGAAGGTGAACGGGGGGTTCGGGGTTTCAGACGAGTCTTTCGGGGTCAGGGTCTTGGGTTTTGTCTTGTGGGGTTTATTCTTGGGTATAGAGCGATGATGGGGCTTTGAAGGATTGTTTTCGGATTGGGATTCTTGCCCTGGAAGAACAGATGGGAGGTTTTTCAGTAGGGTGGGCGCTGGCAATCTTGCCGTGCGCAATGACGGTGGAAACCTCCCCATTTTCTTTCTTCGTGTCCTTGCTCTTCCTTCGCTTTGTTGCAGCACCGCAGGCTTGGGGCCTTTTCGGAGATTAAACGGCTGCGAATTTATGAGCCTTCTAAGCTACCCGCTCAACTTCAAAGCGAATTTGTTGGCTATGAATTTCTATTTCGGCTGTGAATTTGTTTGGTATGGTTTGGGGTGGCAAAATGGGTCAAAATTTGATAAGTGACCCATGATTGTGCGTTTAAAATGAGCTCGAATTGTATACAAGTCGAACCATTTATAAATGGATCAAGATGACTTGTTTATTTGCCTGACCTGTTATATAAACATCCCTTACACATAAAACCCTAATTGCTAATTTGCTATCCCGCCGCCTGCCTATGAGCCTATCCACTATTCCACATTTCTACTCCTCCTGCACTCCACTGTTGTGCGCCCTTGCCCATCTGGTCGTCTGCCCAGCACGCCGCACGCCAAGTCGCCAACGCCATCTTCTAACGCCCTTGCCTAGTTGCTTGTCTGCCCAGATGAAGCTCGCCATCTCCCTTAGTGCCTCACGACGCTCGGACAGTCGGATGGTGGTCGTTCCAGAGACGCAAAGGTGAGTTATAGTCGGCCTCACGCTCTCCCTCGGCCTCTCAACTCTCGCCTGTCAGGCTCTCTCTCGGCTCTCGGGCTCTCCTTCAACTTCACGCTTAGTCGCCTATCAGGCTCTCTTTCACCTCTCATGCTCTCTCTCGGCTCTCGCCTTATTCTCACGACTCTCGGGCTTTCCCTCGGCCTCACGCTTTGACAGGTTTGGTGTGATCCCAAGAGGGGGTGAATTGGGTATTAAAAAATTTATGCTTAGGTTAAATTCAAATCGCAATCAGTATTGCACAACTTAGGGTCTGTCTAAGCATTTACCAATTTCTCAAATAAATCAAGTAAGCAAATATTTAAAATAAATAAGGCATTTCACAACAATTTAAATATTTGCATAAAAACGTCGCATCATATCCCATTTAAATTATAGTCGTGTATGAAAAGTGATTAAGTTATTGGTTCTTACATACACGTGTAGCATATTTCATTTAATAATAAATGTGTGCAAGCAAATAGATATAACAGTAAATGAACAAGCATACAATAGTAATTAAAGAGATAAGGAGAGAGTGACACATGATATTTGTTATCGAGGTTCGGCCAAACCAGCCGACGTCCCCACCTTGGGCATACCCCCCAAGGATTCCACTATACCTGTAAGGGGCGAGGAATATCCTAGGTCACATTACAGGGCTGACCCCAACCTATACACCTCTCCTTATGGGGTGAGGAATATCCCAACTCAATTACCAGGCTGAGTCGAACTGGTCCCCCTTATGGGGTAGAGACTCCCTAGTTCAATTATAGGCTGAACCCCATCAGTCTCCCTTACAAGAAAAAGACTCCCCAGTTTAATTAACAGGCTGAACCCAACCGATCTTCCTTTTGGGGCAGAGATTCCCTAGTTCAATTAACGAGTTGAACCTAACCGTTCTATTAAAAATATTTTTGTACATTAAAATGCTTCTACAACTAAGCAAATATGTACACCAATAAAGCTCTAAAACATGTACTCTAAAATGATATGAAAATGGGCTCAGTAGAGTAAGGGTGTTTTTCTCATAATAACATTTTCAATCTTTGAAAAACAATGTATATGATATGCACAATAAAGATTTAAACCCAAATAAACATTTCCCCACAAAAATATTTATCAAAGCAAAACAATGTGGAGAACCTTTAATCTTACTCTCAAAGATTGTTTTTCAAAATTTAAGGCTTGAGAGAGTAAGTAATTTTGGAAAACAAAATGGCCAAACAAAAATATATGCTCTCTTTCAAAAGATTTTCTAAAGAATAATAAAGAGAGTTTGGAGAGTATAAAATGTTACCCCAATAATGATTTTGCCATAAAAATATAAGTGCGGGAACTTTGATTAAAAAAATAATTTGAGAGGGTTATGAAGATAATCAAAGTTACTAATTTGGAGTAATGAAGGAGTATTTTTAGTTTTCAGAAAATATGACCGTTTGGGAACACGCTCTGTAATGCCTCGACCTGCCATGTGGAGTTCGAGGTGCTACTATAATGACGTCTATGTACCTGGTACCATATTCATTATATAAATGCAGCGGAAATAAATGATACATTCTCCAAAATTCATTACCGAGTTCTAACCTACCTTTATAAACAATTGTCTCCAAATATCCATATTACAAACCATAATATAGTAAAAAACCAACTAAGTCCATACAACCATTATACACATCTAGGGACTTAGAACATAACTTAAATACATTAGAGTTCTTACAGACACTCAGAAAAACTGAAACTACCTATTACCCTGCCTCGGAACTTGCTAAGCTCTATCTCGAGATGGTCTTGAAAAATGATTTGCATATTGGGGTGAGACACTTCTCAATAAGGCAGATTACGTTAATATCAGTGTGTGGCCACCATGAATTTTAGTGTATACAAAATATCATCAGTTGTTAATTAACCACAGTTATAAAATCATTCCCCAAACCATACTCACTCACTCATACAATTACTTTTAGGTGAAAGTTCCTGAGGATAGGGGAGATTACATGCCTAGACATGTAGCTTCCCTCTGCTTTAACACATTATGCAACTTGGTATGGCTACAACTGATACTTATCAAGGTACTCGCCTTTCTCAGCAAGCCCTCAGGCGAAGAGTTTACTTTGCCATAAACATTCTTGCATTTTAATTCATATATACAAATTCTCACACCTTTATAGTTAAAAAAATATGTATTTGCTTCCTCAATATAAACCAGTTCAATAAATAATAACACCATTTACATAAATTAACAAATATGCGTAAAAGAAACTCCCTAGGTGTAGCATCCCAAAAAATTATATGCATGGAAGTGCATAGATAAATAAATAAATAAATAATAAATATATTATTATTAATTAATTATTAATTAATTAATATTATAATATATATATATATATATATATATATATATGAAATCAAAGGATTGTGATTCAATTGAATTGAGCAACAGAACTCCCACTCCAATTTCGTCAACTCTCTCTCTCTCTCTACTTTCTCTCTCCTCAACCACTCTCACTCTCTCCTCAATTTCTTTCCTGATTCTCGGCTGATTGAAAAACGGAGGATACCACTAGGTTCCATTATCCACCACCGACATTCCTATTAGAGTGGATTTGTCGTAGGAGCAACGTAGGCACCACTCCTAGGGTAAGGTAACCTCTCTCTCTCTCTCTCTCTCTCTTTTTTTCTCTCTCTCTCTCTCTCTCTCTCTCTATCTCTCTCTCTCTCTCTTTCTCTCTCTCCTCAATTTCTCCTTAAATAATTAGTCAAACTGACAATTAGAAACCACCACGATGTTCTATAAGTGTTTCTATACAAGTCCAGCAGAGTAAATTTTTGAGCTAGGCTTTCTAAGCACCACTCCAAAGTTAGGGTAAGATTTAGGTAATTAAGCAAATTTGATGTTTTTGGGAGCTTAATTATTTATTTGAAATTTGTGGGCCTAGGGAATGTTAAAATAGTATTTTACATGGGATTGAGTTGATTAAACTAGAATTTATAAATTCAGGGTTCATGTGAGTGCCACAGGCGCAGTTTTGGGATCCCTACAGGTGTAGCTTCAGGAAAACATGTAAGGGGATTAAGTTAAGTCAGAATTTTTATTAAATATGAACTGATTAAACTGTTATATATTTATTTATTTTTGAGTTCAAAGAGAAAACCGATCATTCAATAGGGATTTTACAAACTTAGGATATATGGTACGGTATTTAAATAATATGAACGGTAAAAAATCTAATTTATCTTACGAATTAAAAAAAATTACAGTGTTTTCTTGGTTGTCTCCTAGATCATGTTTGAACATTGAAATTGTGTGGCAGGTGAATAAATTTATATGGTTTATCGTGTAATTGAATTTGGGAATGATTGTGAAATATACTGGAACTGTTGGTGAAACATACTGGAATTGCTTGTGAATAATACAAGGATTTGATATGATGACTGTGAGCCAGGTTTTATATGATTGCCGGGGGTCAAGTTTTATTCGACGACTGTGAGTTAGGTTTATTTGACGGTTGGGGGTTGGGTTTTTATTTAATGGCAGTTTGAAATGAAAGGATTTAAACTACATTTTTTAATTACTTAAATTGCATGATATGCTTTAGGAACCCTAGGGACCAGTTGTTTTGTGAGTACGGTACCGTTGCTAGTGATTGATTATTAGACTATGTGTGCCTACATTGTTCTGGATAGAAGTGTAGGGTAGTCTCAGCCGATAGCCTGTATGAGGATGAAGTAAGGGCATCGCACCTGTAACTTGGTTGTGGATGCCTGCAGACGGACTTGCAGAGGGATATTTTGACTTTGTTTTGGGCTGATCACCCAGGCTTAGTCCAGTCTTCAGGCCGCACAACTCGTACCATGGGGGAAGTAAATGGTGTTAGTCATAGGGAGTGTCTTTTATGCATATTTGTTGATTTATGTAAATGGTGTTAAATATTTACTGAATTGGTTTATACCGTGGGAGGGAAAAAGGGCATTTTTTTAACGGTGTATAATGAATATATATTTACATACTATTTTCGTTTAAATGGAAAACTAGTTATTTTCTGTATACACTAAAATTTGTGCTGGCCACACACTAATTTTAACGTAGTCTTATTTACCGAGAAGTGTCTCACCTCAATATACAAATGATCTTTTCAGGAAACACCAGGGATCATGTTTAGCAAGGCTAGAGGGGCAGAGTTAGTCGTAAAGTCTATATATGTAGTATGTATGGACTGAGTTTTCATTTTGTACCGTATTATGGGTTGTAATATAGATATTTGGAGACATTTATGTATAATAGTAATTAGAACTCTGGTAATGTGTTTGGAGAATGTATCACTTATTTCCGCTGCATTTATATTAAATATGATATCAGGAACAAAAATGTCACTTAAGTAGCACCCCGGGCCCCACGTGGCGGGTTGAGGCGTTACACTGGGACTAACACACCATTTACTTTCCCCATGGTACAGGTTGTGTGGCCCGAAGGCTATACTTATGCCCTGGGGGATCAACCCAGAGACAGTCAAAGTAACCATCTGCAAGTACGTCTGCAAGCATCCACACCTTAATTACAAGTCCGATAGCCTTACCACTTCTTGGCATGGGTCCCCAGGAAAGGTACTTCATCCTTACGCAGGCTAAATGGCGAAGACCACCCTACACCTCTCAGTGCAATGTGGGCACACACAGTCTCATAATAATTCCCTAGCAACGTTACCGTGTTAAGGTTTGTTTTGGGCTGATCACATAGCTGAACACTCACAACAATCTGAAGGGGTTTAGTTGGCTAAGCAAAGGGCCGTTGGCTGACCTTGGGTGATTTTCCTTTGCTTTGTGATTTTGGTCGCCTGTTCTAAGGTTCGGTTTTTCGGTCTTTGAAGGTCGGTCGGCCGAGGCAAATTTGAACTAAAAGTTTGATTGCCTAAGGACAACAGAGAAGCCAAGTTTAATGGTTCGATCGATTGTGGAAGGTATGTTCATTTTAGGTCGGTCACCCAAGGCATGGTCAACATTTTGACTTCTGGCCTATAGTGTGTTCGGTCGACCGTGGTGATTTAAACGTTACTGGGTCAGTCTACCGGGGCTATATAAAAACTCATGTTTGACCCTTTCTTTAACCCTAAATGGCGAAAACCTTTTTTTGAATGATTTTAGTTATTTAAGAAAAAATATTTTTCTTTTATTGTGTTGGGTGCCCTAAGGTCTGTCTACAATCAATCTGAGCATTCAATATATAACATGCAGATGCATGCATTATTATAGACCAAAGATATAAAAATTAAATGTAATAGAAATTAAATCAAAATGTCTTTTTTTTTTTTTTCTCTTCTGACTTCATGGAAAGCGCCTGAGTGTATAGTTTTTACGTCCTTCATGGCTTCCATTCCAGTCTCCTTATTTATGTGTTGATTTATAACATGTTCAATCACTAAATACACACACAAGTAACTCATACTTTGTTAGCATCAAAATAGGGATCGGACTCAAAAAGTCAATAATCTCCTCCTTTTTTATGATGACAAACGCACCAAAGCAAAATGGGTACAACCTGAAAACGCCCCCCCTAAGAATATGCATAATGTAAAATATAAATAGTAAAGTTCAAGCATATTCACGAAAAAAGACATTACAAATAATCATGCATTAAATTTTTACATTAAAACATAAGCCTAGATATTTGCCACTAAAAGAAAACTTCCCTTTTGGTCATAAACATTTTGTGCATAAAATTCTCCCCTTTTTGGCATCAGCAAAAAGGGCTAAATTAAGTAAAAAAAAATTGATCATTTAAAACAAATTATTGACTTTGGTGTATTCCCAAGAGGGTGGGTGAATTGGAAATTAAAAAACTTTTCCTCCTAGGTATAACTAATCCAACAACAGTATACCACAACTTAGGGTCTGTCTAAAACACATACCAATTCAACGGATAAACTATTGAGCAGATATATATAAGAAATTATAGCAATATCAATATATCGAATATTCAGAACAATAAATATTAATGTATAGGTGCATAAAGTAAATCGTGGAAAATAAAATTGACACTAGATATGTTATTGGGGTTCGGTGAATACTGCCTATGTCCTCGCCTCAAGTTAACAAGCAAGAGGATTCCACTAAGGCTTGCTTAATGGGTGGAGCAAACTGATTACAACACCTTACCAGGATGGTGCACCTAGTTCTCTTAACCGAGTCTGAACTAGTCCAATGCTCTCCTAATCGGGTTTGAGCAAATCCAGGATTATTCGGAGGGCTAGTCTCCCTTTTCCGACAACCCGTTGAGAATACAATAGATAATGATTTGTGTACAAATAAACGCTTCTAACACAAGCAGGAATGTACCAATTTAAGCACAATGCACTCACATATGATATGAAGTAAGCTCAAGTGAGGTTTTCACAAAAATAATTTTCTCAATCTTTAAGTGAGATGTGTATGATAAGTACCTCAAAGATTTAAACCCTAATAACTATTTCTCCAAAAGTTTTTTTCAAAGATAATACAAGAGAACCTAGGTTTTTTGCATTTCAAATGATTTTTCACAATAAAAAATATGAGCATTTGAAATCTATGTGCAAAAAGGTTTCCAAATCAGAAAGTATTTCTCAAAAAAAAAAAAAATATTTACTAAGAAAATATGTGGAGAAACTTATAAGCTCACTCTCAAAAAGGTTTTCAACAAATAAAGACAAATGAGAGAATAAAGCTTTACAAAAACGAATACCCAAAATAAATGTTCATATTCAACAACCTTCAAATGCAAAGGGCAAGTGAAAGAAGTAAAGGAATTAAACAAATTCTCTCTTCAAAATGATTTTGAAATAAAAGAGTGTAAGAGAGTATGTACAATAAAGCTTTTGAAGATGAAAATGTGATAAAAAAATTCGGGAGAATTTTCCTCACTAATCTTTTTTAAAAAATAAGTAATAAGGGGGTATAAATAGACTCAACGAAAATTTTGACTGTTGGGGACACATTAGGAATTTTGAAAAATATTAATTAAATTTTTAATCCTAATTACCGTAGTTAATTTTAATGAACCTGAGAGGTTTAATCGCCCGGTCCTTAGGGCCGGTCGCCCGAACAGATACAAAGCTGTTTTTGGGTTTGGGTGACTCTGGGGAGAATCAATTGGTTGGGCCAAGGCAATTTCCCAAACCTTCGTAGGTTCGGGCGCCCAATTTATGCTTCGGTTTTTCGGTTCTTGGCATTTTGATTGCCCGATGCTCATTTGAATTAAAGGTTTGGTTGGCTAGGGAAGGTAAAGGAACTCAGCTTTATCGTTCGGTCGACCATGGAAGTTTAGTTCAAATAAGGGTCACTCACTCGAGCCTTAGTCAACATGTTGACTTCTGGCTTATTCGATCGACTAAGGCGTTTATAAACGCCCTAAGGTCAGTCACCCAAAGCTATTTAATTTTACTATTTTGCCCTCAATTTGACCCCAAAAAATCCAACGTCGGTCGATCGAAGGTTGGTCAAAGTCTTTGTAAAATTGTTTTCGACTCTAAATGATTTTCCTAAAAATTTGTTGGTCCCTAGGGTGTGTCTACGGTCGTTCTGAGCTTGTCATTCACATCATACATGCAAATGCATTATTACTGACCAAATTATAAAACAAAATGCAATACAAATGAAATTTAAATGTCTTCAATCTTCTTTGCTCTTGTGACTATCTTGGAATGTGCCAGATGATATACATGTTCTTCTAGTTTTTTCTAGCCTTCATTTTTAGTCTCCTTATGTGTGTGTTCTAAAATGTTACCTGTTCAAGCATTAAATACACATTGATAGCTTTGGTGTATTCCCAAAAGGGGGGTGAATTGGAATTTTAAAATTTATTCCTAGGTTTAACTAATCTAACAACAGTATATTCGCAATATAGGGTATGTCTATACAGTTCCAAATGCACAGATAACTATAACGTGCGGAAATTAAATCATGCACAACATTCATAATATAACATACACGTGCGATAAATAAACTATAAAAATATAAAATGCAAACACGATATGTTATCGGGGTTCAGTCAATATTACCTACATCCCCGCCTCTAGCTCGCAAGTCCAAGGATTCCACTAATGCTCATTTAACGGGTGGAGCGGCACCATTTACAACTATATCAATTAATGGGGTTGACCTCAACCTACACCTTATCAGGATGGTGCACCTCACTTTCCTAACTGGGTCTAAGCCAATCCGAGACTACTCAACAGGGCTAGCCTCTCTTTTTAGGCTCATGCCTAAAATTACAACAAATGTAAATTTATGCATACACAGAAATACTTCTTGCACAAGTAGATTTGTGCCACTAAGCTCATTACAATCAATCAGCAATGCACATCAATAATATAGGAACCATAAGCTCAGTGACGTGTATCTTTGTGCAAGTAACACTCAATAAGATGTGATCACTATAATGTTCAAGAGTGTTCTAAACAAGTTATATCTTTGAAACAAGTTATATCAAATCTTAATAACAAATTAGGGTTTCAAAGATGCTAATCAGATAATCAAACTATCTCAAAAGATTTCCTTCAATGAAATGAGCACAAGATGTTGACCTTATAGGTCACACCCTAGTTTTGATAATGACAAATACGATTGTATTTGATTCATATCTAGTTCATGTGTGCAGGTTCATATTAGCCTATCTTCAGTGGCACGTAAAAGCTCAAAGACTTGAAGACAATTTCATACTCTTAATTGTAATAGTTTTCAATGAAATTTGTCTGTAATAGTAATTAGGGTTTTCGGTTTGTAATAAGCTCACACACATCACATGCATGATTTATTTTGTAAGCTCAAACCGAACCATAGAAAGACCTTAGGGTGAACCTTCGGTCGACCGACATCGAATTTTTTCGGTGATTTCAAATTGGACCCCAAGTGACCTTAGGACACTCACCTTTGCACTTGTATGTATTAGGCACTTGAATAGGGTTTATATGTTGTAAGAAGGGACCGAAATGCACACTTGGTGCACTTTTGGTCGACCGACCAACACAGTTCAATTTGGCCTGGTCGACCGAAACCAGTCCGGGTCAACTGTTTGACCCAGTCCCGTCGATCGAACCTATTCAGTTCATTTACCCTCGATCGACCGAACCTCCTAGAAGTCAACATTTTGACCTCTTGATCGACCGATCAAAATTGTACTCCAATTACCTGGTTGACCGAAGGGTTTTGGGAGGATTCCCAACGGCCTGGTCGACCGAGCCATGCAGTTCAAAAGGGGCCCGATCGACCGAACCTCGGTATTTTTGAAAATCGGCCTTGCTCGGTCGACCGACCACTCAGTTCAAAATGCCCCCAGTCAACCGAGCTACTTGAGTCCCGGTCGACTAAAACACTTTTGGTCGACCGGACCTCTCGGGTTGCTCCTATTTTTACCGCGGTTAATAATTTTTTAAACAGGGTTAAATTATCTTAAGTGTCATTAAACTTTCCCAAAAATCCCTAATAAGTCCCCAACGGTCAAAATTTTCAGCATGTCTATATATACTCCTTCATTTGGTGGATTAAACACCGATTAGCAAAAAAGATTAAGAAAATCTCTCTCAAGCCAAAATACTTATTTTTGCCTCTCATTACTTATACTTCTTTTGAAACCTACTCAAGCTTACATTCTTCATCTATCTAAATCATTTGTAAGTATATTGAGTATCATTGCTTAGAGGTTAGCTCTCCATATTGTTGCATAGTTGAATCGATTTTTGAGAGCATAACCTAAGTTTTCTAAGGAGGCTTTGGCAATAAGCCTGCTCTAAGAAAGACTTGTTATGACATCCCAAGTATTGCATTCTCGTTTCAATATCTTAGGAAGTTCGTTTTTGTTTGGAGATTGCAAAAATACTTTCAAACATATCCGAATATATTGTGGTGTTCATATTGATATATTTGTGAAAAGATATTCGTGTGTGTGATATATCAATCTTTGTGGTATTATTTATACAAGTATATATATCATCTACCTAAAACAAAGATTATCTATTTTGCAATCCAAGCATATACACATTTGTATGATTGACACATTCTATTGATTGATTATGTTGAGGCTTATTTGATATTCTGTGTGAATACGCTTGATTGAATATTTTGAAGTACATAGATTATTATTGACACTCTCACGTACGTGCTACACTGATAGAAAACATAGTTGAGAGTTGACATACTTAGACCACACAGAGCTTACTTTTTAAATCATCTGTGGTGTTTGTGTTTGTGCGCATTTGTGGTACAAATCTGCTTTACGTGAAAGCACTCCTGTATTGTACCTTGTGATTGTATATCTGAGAGATTCCAGGCGTGGCCTGAGGGGGCGGTAATCTAGCCCGGTAAGGATTGGTGTAAAGGTTGAGGTCAGCCCTGTGTTAATTTGACCTGGTTTGTATAGGTGCCGCTCCACCTGTTTAAGTGAGCAAGGTATTGTGATAATCCTTGTGCTGGTTAGCCAAGCCGGGGACGTAGGCAGTTGGCCGAACCTCGATAACATATTTCTGTGTCATCCTCTCTTTACTGCTTTCTAGTACTTATATGATTGTTTAAACTGCCTTATTTAATTTCAGATATATTTACATTAATTGCACTAGATTGACCCTAGGCTTGTGAACATACTGTTGTTAGAAAGGAATACCTAGGAGGTAAAATTTAAAAATACCAATTCGCCCCCCCTCTTGGGATCACTGTAAAGCTAACACAAGAGTAGTTTGAAAATATTATAGCTTGTAGAAAATATTTTGCAAAACAAAATCAAGCTATAGGAATCTTGCAATGACACTACAAAGATCCACAAGCCTATGAGTTTATCTCAACACAAGATTTACTATATTCAAATATGTGGGATAAACTTTGCTAAACTCCCCAACATAATATCAAACAATCAAGCCAAGCAAATGGGAGTATGAACAATCAATACTAATCAATAACCCAATATAGAATTCTCACAAAGCTAAGATATATCAAGAGAATGAAGATTTGAGAGTGTTTTGAAGTAAAATGGGCAATATGAACTTTTAGAAATAGAGAGGATTTTTTATAATAATTTTTGCTAATATCTTTCTAATCCTCACAAATGAACTCATACTTATAGACCAAGGCCAAATTATGACCGTTTAGGACATATAGGGTATTACTAAGATTGTTTTAAAACAATTTAGTAAAGTTAACTCCGTTTAAAAACTTTTAACCTCAGTAAAAAAATTTCCAACCCGAGAGCACCGATCGACCGAACTTGAGGTTCGATTGACTAAGTGACAAAGTTTGGTTGACCGTGCAAAAAATGAACTGAGAGTTCAGTCGACCGGACTAAGGGTCTTAAAAACAATTTTCCTAAATTTGCGTGGTTCGGTCGATCAGGTGATTTTGAACTAGGTAGTTCGGTCAACTAGGCAGTTGGAATCTCCCACGTGAGGGTTCGGTCGACCAGAGCGTAGCTCGTATAAATTTGGTCGGATGATCGAGGGGTCAAAATGCTGACCTAGTGGGAGTACGGTTAACCAAGTTGTATGAACTTGGTAAGGTACGGTTGACCATGCTATGTTCAAAATGTTGATCTCTAACTAGTTCGGTCGACTGAATGCTTTTATGCATTTCAGTTCGATCAACCGAACATGCATTTTTAATGCATTTCGATTCTAATCCCCTTATACATTAACCCTATCCATATAAGCACATATGTTTATGCATGCTTGTGGGTCCTAGGGTCATTTTAGGTCTTTTCAAGGACACCGAAAAAATCCAGCGTCGATCGACCAAAGGTCATTTGATTTTCAAGTGATGTGTAGGGACCTAGAGTCGTTCTAAGGCCTTTGAGCTTGTAGTTCCTACATGCATGATATGCATTAAATATTACAGACCTTTTTCTCCTAAGTACTATTATAGACCCGAATTGAATAATAATGAAATACAATAAAAATGATCTTTAGGGTCTTTATGCTTTACTTCATGTGCCATCAGTGTATCTACTAATACAAACCTGCACATGAACTAGATAGGCAGTGAATATTTGAGTATTTGTCATTATCAAAATCGGGTGTGACTTATGAGGTCAACACACATATAAGACACTGATGGTTTTTCTGCGTCAAAACAGAGATCGGACTCAAAAAGTCAACAATTTTCCCCTTTTTGGTGATGACAAACACCGATGAGCAAAATGGGTTAAGCCTAAAAAAATGCTCTCCTAAAGAATATGCATAAATTATATTTAAACAATATAGCACGTGTATATTAACGAAAGAAGACAATTCAAAAATTATGCATTCAGTTTTATCATTATAGCACAAATGCTTACATGCATGCAGCTCATATATTTACCTATTAAAAATATTTCCCTTTTGGTTAGACATTTTGCTTATAAAAAATTCTCCCCCTTTTGGCATCGGAAAAAAGGGTTAAGCTAAGTAAAAGAAATTTGGTCATTAAAAAAAACTTAGCTTAAGAGAACTCCCCTTTAAAAATTAGTTACCCCCCTTTTTAACATTTAAGTGCATAGAAAAAAAATTCTCCCCCTTTATCATATAGTATATGAGCATATAAATGTTGATCAATAAAGATATAACATTTAAGCACATATGCAAGAAACAAAATATATTTAACGTAAAACCATTTCTTGTCAAATAAAATTTATAAATATGTAAATAAATACATATATGTATATAAATATATATCCCCCTTATGATATTATCAAGAAGTACTGGGGGTGATGCATTGCTGAAAAAGAAACTTTAAAATAAATCATAAGCAAGCATCAAAATTCTAGTTTAACATTTAGGCACATTCCTAATATAATTAGAATAAATAAGCATGTGGATCCAAAATATATCAGAAGATTAAAATGGGATCATATGCCAAAGCAAATGACTGTGGAAAATCAACATGTTTTAAATTATGATTTTCAATAAGAACATTACATTTAAGCACATGTCACACTTGATTCAAAATAGATCAAAGCTAAAAAGTGTTGGTGAGCATAACAAGGTAGGAATTTAATTCTAGATGCTCCCCCTTTCGATTTGAATCCTAACTTAGATGAAGTAAACTACTTATACTAGTTAGAGATTTATTTCATTATGCCTGGTAGTATAAGCCTTTTCCAAAGGAGCAACTATACAGGATATGAATTAAAACTATCTTTATCATTTGCCTAGTATAGTCTCCCTATAGACTATAGATGCATCAGTAAATGTATATTAAGGCATGCTATAGAGGTCATGACGCAAGAACATTCCATATCAAATCATAAAGCTTTAAGTGTAGGATATAATGTTCAGGGAATTTAGAAAAGCCTCAATATTTAAAAGGTGAAGTGATGCATGTGAGTCTTTTATGCTCTTTCTATATGGATGGAGTTGACCCCCCCTAATTGTTCTCGATGATTATGCAAGGATGAAATTTAATATTCAATTAGTTTTCACTCATCCTTTCAAAAATATTGTAACATATATTTTACCATAATCATCTTTGTACATGGTTTTAATTTGGGAAAATTTTTTCAAAATTCCGGCAGCATGCCGTCTGCAAATTGGAAAATTTCCCATAAACCTGTACTTGATAAATGATTGTTCTCAAAAGATAGATCATATATAGTATGCAACAACCTAAATTCCACTACCAGCATGCAATTCACATCACTGCATTCGCCATGTAGGAGGCTTTCAATACAAGCATGCAATCCAGTAGTAATCAATAGTTCATATAAAAAAAAAAAGGCTATCCATCAAAGATATTTAACCAATTAGTATAACATGGACAACAATTTACAGCGCTATTTATAAAGGCATATAAACATATAGTATGATTGTGAGAGCATTTTAGTTTATATAACAATCAAAGAAAATGCTCCCCCACAGTTAAGTATTCATTCGACTTATGCCTTTTCCTTATTTTTCAGGTTCTTTAGCTAAGTGTTCTAAGATTTTTAATGATTTAGACTTGACATTGAATGCTTCGGCTTAGAGGACCAAAAAGTCACAAGCAATACTTCTTTAGGGTCATAAGCTTATGTTTGCCTCTTTTCTTATGAATTTCAATGCATGAGAGGCACAAGATTGTATGACTTCCAATATGAATTACATGTGCATAAGTCTCCTTGAAATATACGCATTCATCAAAATTAAGACATAGGCAACCAATTTAGCCATTCAACACAATCAAGGTAGTTAGAGCTCTAAAGGATTTGATTTAAAAGTTGAGAGCTTTGTGTGATAAGTATAAAATAAATACTCTTAAAGTTTAAAATTTCTATTACCTTCATAAGAGTATTCAGGAGTGCGCACAAGTGGACGATATGGAAAATACTTTCGTGCTAGCGAAACTATCCACACCTTTTAGGCAAAGAGCATATAGGAGTATATGAGTATTTTTGAACAATGCTCTCTGGAGGTTGGAATGTATCCTTTAAATATGATCATAGTTTTTGGAGCAAGGATACGAACCCATGAGAGGATGGATTTTTACCTGATGTGATTGTGGTTTGATAAAGATTTCTTGTGGATGAGATAAACCAAAATTAGAGGATTTATAATTTTAACTTAAAGAAAAATTTTATTATATCTAGATGAAGACTTGATTCCCTTAGTGGATGCCTCTAATTTGGTTAAGAAAGGGTGTCTTCTGATAAACACTCAATTTATTAGTCATTTATGATCAATAGTGCTATAAGCCTAGAGTGATGACTGAGATTTTGATCAAGGCTTTACAATCAAAACTGAGTTTAGGGATAGATGATATATAACAAGATTGATACCCTAAAACGCGGGCTTGTGTGATGGACAAAAGTATACTTAACTTTATATTTTTATAATAAGGCAGGAGTTAAACAATAAGAATTATATACCAGACATAGTTGCCTTGTCCATTCGAAAGTGGATTTCATTTTGGTAAGCTATAGCCAATGTTTTCACATTTTCACCAATCATTTATGATATAAGTGCATTAAGTTTAGATTGGATATATTACATGTATTTCCACATTGGCGTGATTCTCTATTGGTTCTTAGTAAAACAATATTATATAGTGAATGCAAATACTAAGATTTGATATTTTAAGCATAGACCACTTCCTAACCTTTTGGTCATCACTACCCCCTAAACCTAGGAGCTAAGGAAGAAATTAAAATGAATATTTAATTCTTATTTGATCCCACTCTTCCTCAAGTCCTACGAGGTTTGCTTTCTTAGCTACCCACATGTAACGACCCCAAAATTCTGCTATATTTTTTTTTTCCAAATAATAATAATAATAATAATAATACCTATAATACCATAAAACATAAACAAAGTCAACCCGAACCCAAAGGAGAGCGGGGATATACCTGTCCATACATACATGTCAACCATGTAGTAGAAACTATGATTTACCCAACCTTATTTACAATACCAGAGTTCTACTATGTCCATAAATACACATATACATCCCAAAGAAAACCAAAAATATCCTAGGGTCATCCCTTAAATCCATCCTAATCTCAACTCAACTACTTACCTTGCAACTGGGGTAGCACTAACAATCTCCTTGATCTCGGAGCTCGCTCCACTCATTAATTTGGGTTTCCTAAAATGTTTGAGTTTTTGGGGTGAGACACCTCTCAATAAGAGAGATAGGTTAACATCAGTGTGTGGCACATAGGTTCTATTGTGTTATAATCATATACTGTACATAATTAACTGTAACGTATTTAACTGTATCTGATAAGTTAGGAGAAATCTAGACTTATACTTATAAATTTGGTAATTCATATTTAATTACTTAACATAAGCACACAGTATCATAATAAATTTCTGTGTACATGCAAAACGTCTGCTATATTTGTATAACACTGAAATTATCCCCACATGATTGTTCACAGTTCACATTGCCGAGATTGAGGTGTTACGTATTGCTATCCCTCAATCCAGCCATACACATTGGGCACTAGCTATGAGACATTACACTTCGTCATCCCTCACATTAGCAAGCCCTCGGGCTAAGTCCTAAGAATCGGGGTGTTATGTATCGCCGTCCCCGGGGACCTTTTCTGTAATCGTCATCGGGGCGTTATGTATCGCCGTCCCTTGAGACCTTTTCTGTAATTTCATCACTGGAGTGTTACGTATCGCTGTCCCCCGGGACCTTTTCTGTAATCGTCATCGGGGTGTTACGTATCACCATACCTTGAGACCTTTTTTTTCATACATCCTTGGGGCGTTATGTCTTGTCATCCCCCAGAATCATTTCTATAATTATTATCATCGTCGTCGGGGTGTTTCGTATTGCTGTCCCACGAGACCCTTTCCTGTAATTCATTGCCGGGGCATTACGTATCATTGTCCCCCGAGCCCTTTTCTACAATTCATCACTGGGGCATTATGTATCGTCGTCCCCCGGGACCAATTCCCACATTTACTCTAACAATGCCAGTATTTTCACAATTTCCAATTATTCACAATCTGTCATATTAGGAAACATAATTTAACTGTCATCATATCTGTCATAATAATATTTTTGAATCCACTATTTTAAATATATCTGTTGACTTTGGTGCAATCCTAAGAGGGGGGGTGAATTGGAGATTTAAAAATTTTCTCCCCTAGGTTAATTATCCAGCAGCAATATTACACAACCTAGGGTCAATCTAAATATGTATGAAATTACAAAGATGATATATCTATTAATTTTCAGCACATGCAAAACAATTTCAGTATCTCTCAACCGAAAACAATAACATGTCAACATATATGCAGTATATTAAGCAAGGAAATTAAACCAAGCACAAAGTAGAATATAAAACAAGGATATTAGAGGTGACACCAAATATGTTATCGGAATTTGGCCAATACTACCTACGTCCCTGCCTTGGTTCACAAGCACAAGGATTCCACTACGGCTTACTTTACGGGTGAAGTGACACCGTTTACAACCAGGTCAAATTAAAGCAAGACTGACCTCAACCTTTACACACTCTCCTTGTGGGGCGAAGAAGGCCCTACCAATCCTTACGGGCTGGATCAAAACCCTTCAGGCCATGCCTGGAATACAACCAATTCAAAATACAATTTTGTGTACAAAGTATGTGCTTCTCCAACAAGCAGATTTATACCGATATCAATCAATGCACTTAATCTTATGTCAATATTCAATCAATTATAAGAGTGTATTATCAAGCTTATCTTTGAAACAATATATCAATGTATATCTTAATCACAATTTAGGATTTCAAAGATTTCCAACAATAGTAATCAAAATATCTCTAAAAATATTTTCTCAAGATTCTAGCATAAGAGATATTTGAAAAATGAACTTGTGAAAATAATTTTTGCACAAACAAAAACACAAGCTTAGGTGTCTTGCAATTCAAATGCCAAGACTCACAAGCTACAAGGTTTCTCACACAATGGATTTATTAAATTAAACTAGGGGGAAAACCTTAGCTAAACTCTCAATAGAAAAACAATCAAACAATCACTCCAATGAGAGTTTTTTTTTTTTTTTTTGGAAAATGGGAATAATGTAGAATCACTCAAGGATACTCTCACAATGCTTGATTTTGCAAAAGAGTAGTAGTAATATGTGAGGGTATAGGCTTTGTATAGAAGAATGAGCTTTAAAAAATTTTAGAGGATTTCATTGTTAATTAGAATGCTAATCATGTCTTAATTAAGCAAATGGACCTATATTTATAGACAGGGCCAAAATTATAACCGTTGGGGATACCACGAGAATTATTAAAAATTTTTTTAAACGAGTTTAACAAAAATAACCTTGTTTTAACTTCAGTAAAAATAGAGCAACCTGAGAGTTTCGGTCGACCATATTTGTGGTTCGGTCAATCAAATCACTAAGCTTGGTCAACCATAACATTTTTGAACTGAGGTTTTGATCAACCATATTTAAGCGATTTTGGACCCTCCGAGGTTCGGTTGACCATAATTTGATGTTTGGTCGACTATGTTAGATTTTAACTAAGGGTTTGGTCGACTAGAGCGTTGGGAATCACCCACATGTCAATTCAGTCAACCAAATAGTCAATAAGTTGACTCTAGGAAGTTCGGTCGACTGAAGCTTCTAGGTAGGTTTTGGCTTGGTCGACCAAGCACACTTAGGTTGTGCATTTAAGTCCTAATTTTGAATATTAATTTTCCCTGATAGCATATATGAAAATGGGGACTTACTCTATGTGTCTATGCAAAGTCTTAGGGTCAATCTATGGCCAAGGCTTTTTAACTTAGTCTTAAAAACCTAACATTGGTCAACCAAAGTCTTGTGACTCACTTCTAAAAATGAGTAGCACTAGGGCTATCCCAAGTATAGGAGCTGCATCGTGTAATAATTAGCCCAAATAGGTTATATCATCTCCACAGGTAATGCAGATTAGTTCTAAACTAGCGTGAAATAGGAGAAGAAAATAAGAAAACAAATTTTACTGAACATGGTTTAGATTTGAAATCTTGGGATTTTTGAAAGTTTGTGATGAAATTGAAATGACGCAAACCTAAACTAACAATTTAACACGCGTGAAACCAACCAAACAACTCACTAATTAAAAAAAGATAAACTAAAATTAAACCTCAACAATGACTTAAGATTAAACACACAACTCATCATAGTGATAACTTGAAGGAAATATAAAATCATGCAATATCTCAACTAAATAAAAATAAACTAAACTAAACAACAAGTAAAGTTCAACTAAATAAATAAAAATAAACCTAACAATAGATTTCAAAGGGAAATTAATAAATCATGGAAAACTGTTGACCTTATAGGTCACACCCAGTTTTGATAATGACAAATACTTAGGTATTTGATGGGTTTCAAGTGTATGTGCAGGCTTAGATGAGCATTTCAAGGAATGACACCTGAAGCAAGACATGAAGACACTGAAGATTCTATTTCATATTATTAATTCAATTAATGTAATATGGGTCTGTAATTGTAACTAGGGATATGGTTTGTAATAATTACCTACATGTCATGCATATAGGATATATGGTAAGCTCAGTAAGACCCTAGTATGACTCTAGGTCCCAACACTCATGCATATATATCATACAAAATTGAGGAGTGTTAAAAATGAATAAAATTGAATAATACAGAGAAATTTAAGAGAGCTCGGGCAACCAAACCCAAGGAGTTCAAAGCTCCTCAGGCGCCCGAACTGTTGAGAAGTCAACAGTTGACCTAGCTCTCGGGTGACCAAATCATTTTTGTGCACATCTTCTATGGGCACCTGAATCCCCTAAAAGGGACCCCTCACCAACTCAGGCTACCAAGGAAACCAGTTCAAAAATGGCCCGGGTGACCGAATATCTGAGTTCGGGCTACCGAACCTATGACCGGGCACCCAAACCTACAAACAAAATGCTATTGACTTTTGTTTAGGCTACCGTACCAAAACTTGGGCGACCGAACCATTTTAAAGACTTTTTAAAAATGTTTCTATTCGGGTGATCGAACCTCGGTTCAGCCACCTGAACCTTGCCGGGTTAAAATTATTTTAACTGAGGTAAATACAGGTTAATATGGGTTAATAGTGTTTAAATATTTTTGAACTTTTCTAAGAATACCCAATAGATCCCAAACGATTATATTTTTTACCTTGGCTATAAATATATGCTCATTTGTGAGGATTAGCAATTAATTAGCAGAAATCATTAGCCAAGAATCTTCTCTTTCGCAAATACTTATATTGTCCAAATACTCTCAAATTCCCATTCCCTTGATACATTCTTTGTGAGAGCTTATAGAGTGTGCTTGTGATTGCTAGATAGTGCTAAAACTCCCATTTGTTTGTGTGATTATTGTAGAGATTTGAAGAGTTATGGTATTTAAATAGTATAGAGGGAGGAGAGAAAATAAATTTTAATTAAATTTCAATAGGGGTCTCGTCGACGAATGCAGCGTGTTCGTTGACAAAGTAGCTTAGTGGAATCATAGACGGGGGCGTGTCTCGTTGACAAGAAGATACCAAGAGATTATTTTTCAGCTCTAAATTTCATCGACGAGGAATAGCCATTCATCGATGAACTTCCTTCTTAGCCTCGTCGACGAAGTGACATGGCTCGTCGACGAGTGCAGGTGTATAAATAGCCTAAACTCAATTTTTCTCTAGAAAAATTCATGAAAAATCACACACACTCTCTCTCCCCTATTCATCCCTTCGTCCTTCTCTCTAAGATTTCGGGCCGGATTCTCACCGGTTCGACGATTTGAGGCCACCATGACGCTCTTGGAAAAGTTCTCTTCAAGTTTGCTAGAGTGGATCGTTGGTGGGGCTAACTTGAACTCCATCCCAAATTCAAGGTAAGACTTTTTATTTGGTATCTAGCTTTCCTACAGTTGTAGGAAATGTAGTACGAAAAAATACTGAAGTTTTGTTTAGGGAGATATTGTTTTTAGGGATTTGAACGAGGAACCCTGCGGGTGTAGGACTAGCTACTGTGGGGGCTTTTCAGTAGTCAGGTAAGAGAGTAAACTAAAGCAGTAATTTTCCATGAAAATTATTATTATTTATTAGCAGATTTATGTTCAGAAAGTATGTATTATATATGAGTATTATTGAGAAAATGTATATTTGGGAAAATACTGCTGTTGTACAGAAATGTATATTTTAATATGAAATGTCAGGAAATATGACTTTAGAACAGAATGTATGATTTTATATAGCATTGTGTGGCATGAATATTATTTTATGCATATTGTATTATGTTAAGTCAATTTTACAGTTAAAGCATGTTTCAGTAATTTTCAGAAATAACAAGATAATGCAGATCATTGTGATTTCAGAATACATGACAAGTAATACATTTATTCATATCAGTATGTATGTTATGTTTGGTGCAAGTCCATGATTGATAGCCGGCGTAAGGCCATGGATTATGCATGTTTTTGGCATAAAGCTGCAGTTATGAATATATTCGGCGCAAGGCCGTAATTATTTATGTAATTATAGAAAATAGAAAATGCTATCAATCTATTTGCGTTAAATAGTATATTATCATGTATTATATGTTATTAGAACCCAGATCGTAGTTCAGATCAGTTTCAGGAGCACGGTACTGTAGCTATACAGTTGAGTTCAGTTTAGTTCAGACTTGTGCTAATCACCCCTACTAGTAGAGGGGGTGGGAGATGGATAGTTGATGTGGTTTTCAGTGTAGAGTTGTAAACGTCCACCTGACAGTCCGAACCAGGGTGTGGCAGACCCTTCGTACTTACAGATATTTTTAACTCGGCAGTGGTCGACCAACCATTGTCGGGTCCCACCTTTGGGCTGCAGAAGCTGTCATGGGGGGTATTCATGACATCAGCTAGCTATTCATCCTGAGTAAATTTCAGAATTACTAGTTATATCATATGATTTTATGAACAGTGAATTACAGTATGATTTAGTATATTTATGAAATGGTGTATTTATTTAGTTATGATATTATCAGTGTTTTCAAGCATGAGACATGTACTGTATATCTATTATAGCACGTAAATATTCATGTTGCCACACAACTGTATTTAGTTTATTTCCTTTACAGAGAGGTGTCTCACCTCAGCTTAAACCATTTCAGGGAACTAAGAAAGACTGGTGAACCGAGGCCGCCGCTGAGGCAGTGTTTACCACCCCGTTAGAAGGGTGAGTTTTTTGAACTACAGTCAGTAGGTTTTTGATATTAGATCCTAGATATATCTTTTGATGATTTTGGGGATTGCATATGTGTGTTTATATATATATATATATATATATATATATATATATATATATAGAGTATTATGAAGGAATGTAGGTAACTCTAGTAGAATGTATCTTATGGTTTGGTGAATGAAATTTATATTTACTGTTGCTTAAGTTTTCGCTGTGTATGACAGGTGTGTCCCTGTTACCCGCGGGTTCGGGTTGAATTTATTATATGATTGGTTAGTGGTACAAGGGTGTTTAAATGTGATTAATTATATGGTAAGTTAAGCAGGTCGTTACAGTTTGGTATCAAAGCGTAGGATGTTAGGTTCTGTTGACTCTAGAATGCAGCAGTAACAATACTAGAGTATAGGATAAGGGAATTTGAGGTTTGGTTTGTAGTCTAGATGCAGGACTTCCGTGATGGTTTGTGTGTCTTTCCTGGGCATGACGATTTTAGGAAAGTCATAGTAAACTATTTTCGGGTTGGGTATCTAGGTTGTAGGATTGAACCTTGAATTAAGATAAAGAATAATGAATTAGTTTATGATATAATATACTAGTTAGATGATATGTTATGGTAATAGGGTCCTAAGCTAAGTTTATTGTCTTTTTAGGATGGACCTTGGAGGTAGTAGTGCCCATGCCAGTGGTAATGAGGGGGCTGGACCCTTAGGTGTTGCGAGTGGCGATTCAGATGTAGTATTGCGCATCGTGGCCGAACAATTCATGCCTGAAATTGCAAGGAACTCTAGAGAGCAGAGTGGTCCGTCTGCGGGCCATGACAGTTTGATTGAGAAGTTTATTAAGACGAATCCTCTGGTTTTCTCAAGAGGAACTGATCCAGCCATTGCTGAAAACTGGGTGTAGGAGATTGAAAAAGTGTTTCAGTGCTACAGTGTACTTAGGAGCAGAGGGTGTTGTTTGCTACATATAAATTGATTGGAGAGGCCGAGAGAAGGTAGATGATAGTGAAACTCCTAGAACAGTAGAGGACAGTGCCCATAGAGATGACATAGGAGTGATTTAAGCAGATATTTTTCGGTAGATATTTTACAGCCTTGTCTAGGGAAGCTAAGATAGAGGAGTTCTTAAATATGAAGCATGAACCACAGAAAGTGCAGCAGTACGCGACGAGGTTCATTGAGTTATCTTGCTTTGCTCTGTACATTATTCTAGACAAGACGAAGAAGGTATAACAGTTTGAAAGAGGTTTGAGGAGAGAATTAAGCAAGTGTCGATATTGAAATTGCTAAATTTTTTCGAGCTGGTAGACAAGGCAACTATGGCAGAAGCTGGAGAGCAGGTGGAGGTTGAGGAGTAGAGATAGAGAAAGAGATCCATGCTGTCTGGTTCCCAGTAGGGGTCCAGTCGGGGTTCGTGGAAGAGATGTGGCTACTATAGAGACCGGAGGTAGGAGTCGGGGAGTCATGGGTTTTAGGGTATGTAGTCTTTTCTAGCTTGCTCGACTTGTGGGAAAAGACATTCGGGTGAGTGTCATGCCAGGCGAGGTATTTGCTATCATTGTGGGAAGCCAAGGTATATGATGATGGATTGTCAGGCTCAGATTGGAGCTGCTCCCGCTCCTAGACCTACTTGAGGAGGCTATAAGGCACCACGTGGAGGCCAGCAGAGGAATATGACTCCAGTCAGAGTTTTTGCTTTGACGTCGGGCGATGCTGAGATAGCTGGCGACGTGGTGACAGGTATGGTTAGCATGCTTTAATTTAAAGTTATTGTATTATTTGATTCAGGGGTCAAACACTCATTCGTGTCTATGGGATGTATTAAATTATGTAGGGCAGAAACACAGTTATCAGACATTGAACTGTTAGTGACTACATTGACTGGGTCAGCAGTGAGGTGTAGTAGGGTGCTCCGAGGTTATCCAGTTGATATTCAGGGGAAATTTTATTTACTGATTTGATAAGGCTGGACATGTATGGGTTTGATGTCATATTCGGCATGGTTTGGTTAGCAACTAATTTTGCCAGTATAGATTGTCGTTCAAGAGAAGTGATATTCATACCTCCAGGAAGACCAGAATTCAGGTTTATCAAGTCACGAGTGCAATCCCTACTTCAATTGGTTTTAGTTATTTAGGTGAGGAGACTGCTCCTGAGTGCTTGTCAAGGATTCATGGCCTTTGTGAAGGAAATGTCAGGGAATGAATTGAAGCTCATTAGTATGTCAGTAGTAAAAGAGTTTACAAATGTGTTTCCAGATAAGCTACCAGGCTTGTCATATGATTGTGAGGTAGATTTTCCTATTGATCTGCTTCCAGGTAGAGGGCCGATCTCTAAAGCACCTTATCGAATGATGCCATTAGAGTTGGAAGAATTAAAAGACCAGATACAAGATTTGCTTAATAAAGGTTTTATACGGCCTAATGTATCTCCATGGGGAGCTCTAGTATTATTTGTGAAAAAGAAAGACGGGTCCATGAGGATGTAGATTATAGGGAAATTAATAAGGTGACAATTAAGAACCAGTATCCTCTACCTCATGTAGATGATTTATTTGACCAGCTTCAGGGTACACGAGTGTATTTTAAGATTGATTTCAGGTCAGGATATCATCAAGTAAAGGTAAGGGCAGAAGATGTCTCGAAGACAACTTTTAGGACTAGGTATGGGCATTATGAGTTTCTTGTTATGCCTTTTGGTTTGACAAATGCTCCTGCAATATTTATGGATATGATGAATAGGATTTTCCACCAATATCTAGACCAGTTTGTTGTTGTTTTTATTGATGATGTACTGATCTATTCGAGGAGCTATGAGGAGCATGAGACGCATTTGAGGTAGGTCTTACAGATGCTCAGGGAAAAGAAGTTGTATGCCAAGTTCAGCAAATGTGAATTCTGGCTCGAGAAGGTTGTGTTTTTGGGGCATGTCATTTCAGGGGATGGAATTTCTATGGATCCTAGTCAAATTGATGAGGTAGTGAATTGGGCTACACCAAGGAACGTCCAGGAGATCAGAAGTTTCTTGGGGCTGGCTGGTTATTACTGTCATTTTGTTGAGGGATTCTCAGCATTGCCTCTAACACAACTAACTAGGAAGAATACTAGATTTGAATGGGATGACAGTTGTGAGTAGAGCTTCCAGGAATTGAAAAAAAGGCTTATTAGGGCACCGATACTGATCATTCCATCAGGGGGTGAGGGTTATGTTATTTACAGTGATGCATCCTTAAAGGAACTTGGCTGTGTATTGATGCAGCATGACAGGGTGGTAGCGTATGCTTCCAGACAGTTGAAAGAATATGAAAAGAACTACCCTACCGATGATCTTGAATTGGCTGCAGCAGTAGTACGTGCATTGAAGATTTGGAGGCATTACCTGTATGGCAAGCGATGTGAAATCTTCTCCGACCATAAGAGTTTAAAGTACTTCTTCACCCAAAAGGAATTGAACATGTGGAAGAGAAGGTGGTTAGAGCTTATTAACGACTTTGATTGTACTATCAGTTACCACCCAGGAAAAGAAAATATGGTAGCTGATGCATTAAGCAGGAAGTCTGTGGGGCCAACGTTGGCAGTTATGGAGATTCAATATCGAATTATGATGGATCTGGAGAGACTCGACATAGAGTTGGTCAAGAATGATCCTCAGTTATATATTGCCAGTTTAGTGGTGCAGCCTACTCTACAAGAAAGGATTAAAGCTACTTAGAAAGATGATCTAGAATTAGCAGAGGTAATGGTTAGAGTATAGAGTGGTCAGGGAGAGAAATTTTGTATTACAAATGATGGAGCTTTACGGTTCCATTCTAGATTATGTGTTCTTACTGATGCTAATATCAGGAAGACCATTCTAGAAGAGGCTCACAGATCTTCGTACACAGTTCATTCCGGCAGCACAAAAATGTATAGGGATCTATGAGGGTCTTATTGGTGGAGTGGTATGAAGAGGGAGATTACTGAGTATGTAGCATAGTGTTTGATGTGCTAACAGGTAAAGACTGAGCACTAGAGGCCAGCAGGCTAGTTGCAGCCACTTTTTATCCTAGAGTGGAAATGGGATCACATATTTATGGATTTTGTTTCAGGGTTACCGTCAGCATTGTATAGCCAAAATGTGATTTGGGTGATTGTAGATCGTTTGACTAAGACCACCCATTTCCTTCCTATCAAGATTAGCTACTCCCTTAACCGATTAGCAGAGATTTATATTCAGGAGATAGTTCGTTGTCATGGAGTGCCAGTGTCTATAGTGTCAGATTGAGACTCGCGTTTCATGTCACGTTTTTGGTGGAGCTTGCAGAAGGCTCTAGGGTCTCAGTTATCTTTCAGCACAACGTTACATCCTCAGTTAGATGGGAAAATTGAGAGGACGATACATATATTAGAAGATATGCTTTGAGCATGCGTACTGGACTTTGGGGGTAGTTGGACACAGTTTATGCCGCTGATGGAATTCATGTACAATAATAGTTATCAGGCTAACATTAGTATGGCACCGTTTGAGGCACTTTACGATAGGAGATGTCGATGTCCTTTATATTGGGATGAGATGGGTGAGCGGTGAGTTGTGGGACTAGAGTTAGTGCAGCAAGCGTATGATAAGGTTTAGCTCATCAGAGATAGAATCAGTACAGATCAGAACCGACAGAAGAGTTATGCCGATAACCGCCGTAAGAAATTGAAATTTGTATTTGGTAATTATGTGTTTTTAAAAATAGCTCTGTTAAAAGGGGTTATGAGATTTGGGAAGAAAGATAAACTTAACCCTAGGTTCATTGGCCCATTTGAAATCCTATAGAAAGTGGGGCCGATTGCCTACAGGTTAGCTTTGTCACCTATATTGTCTAGGATACATGACGTATTCCACGTTTCTATTTTAAGGAAATATGTCCTAGACCCTTCTCATGTGATTAGTTATGGTGAATTAGAGTTCAGTGATTAACTAGTTTATAAGGAGGTACCAGTATAGATTCTGGACAGGAAAGAGTAGGAATTACATAATAAAAAGATTCCTCTAGTAAAAGTCCTATGGAAAAATCACGCAATAGAAGAAGCTTCTTAGGAACTCGAGGAACAAATAAGATAGAAATACCCGCAATTGTTCCATAGGGTTCAGTTATAATCAGGTAAAGTGGAAGTAATTATATAATGTTTCTTTTGCAGGTTCGTATATGTAATAGTTTAGTTAGTAAGTAGTATTATTGTTTTGGGAGAATTTTATTTTATGTATGTAATCTCCCAGAACTCTGAATGTAATAACGATATTCTTTCTCCATAAGTGAGGGTAAGTAATAAAATAAGTAGACTATTTTCTTTAAGGGATGGTGAATCGTATGAATAGTTAATTTCAAAGACGAAATTTTATAAGGAGGGGAAATTGTAGAGACTCGAAGAATTATGGCATTTAAATAGCATAGAGGGAGGAGAGAAAAGAAATTTTAATTAAAATTCAACAAGGGTCTTGTCGACGAAGTAGCTTAGCGGGGTCGTCAACGGGGGCGCATCTCATCAATGAGAAGATATCGAGAGGCTATTTTTCAGCTCTGAATTTCATCGATGAGGAAGTGACGTGGCTCGTCAACGAAGTGATGTGGCTCGTCGACGAGTGCGGGTATATAAATAGCCTAAACTCGATTTTTCTCCAATAAATTTCGTGAAAAATCACTCACTCACTCACTCTCTCTCTCTCTCTCTCTCTCTCTCTCTCTCTCTCTCTCTCTCCTGTTCGTCCCTTCCTCCTCTCTAAGATTTCGAGCTAGATTCTCGCTGGTTCGACAATTTGAGGCCACCACAACGCTCCTAGCAAAGTTCTCTTCAAGTTTGCTAGAGTGGATCGTTGGTGGGGCTGACTTGAACTCCATCCCAAATTCAAGGTAAGACTTTTATTTGGTATTTGGCTTTTCTACAATTGTAGGAAATGTAGTACTCGAAGAAATACAGAAGTTTTGTTCAGGGAGATATTGTTTTTAGGGAGTTGAACGGGGAACCCTGCGGGTGTAGGACTGGGCACTGTAGGGGCTTTTTTTAGTAGTCATGTAAGGGAGTAAACTAAAGCGGTAATTTTTCATGAAAATTATTATTATTTATTAGCAGATTTATGTTTAGAAAGCATGTATTATTTACGAGTATTATTGAGAAAATGTATATTTGGGAAAATACCGCTGTTATATAGAAATGTATATTTTAATATGAAATATCAGGAAATATGATTTCAGAACAGAATGTATGATTTTATTTAGCATTGTATTATTTTATGCATATTGTATTATGTTAAGTCAATTTTACAGTTAAAACATGTTTCAGTAATTTTCAGAAATAACGGGATAATGCAATACATTGTGATTTCAGAATATATAATAAGTAATACATTTATTCAGATCAGTATGTATATTATGTTCGGCGCAAAGCCATGATTGATAGTTGACACAAGGCCGTAGATTATGGATGTTTTCGGTGCAAGGCCACAGTTATGAATATATTCGGCGTAAGACCGTAATTATTTATGTTATTACTAAAAACAGAAAATGAAATTAATCTATTTATGTTAAATAGTATATTATCATGTATTATATGTTATTAGAACCAGGATGGTAGTATAGATTAGTTTCAAGAGCACGGTACCGTAGCTATATAGTTAAGTTCAGACTGGTGTTAACCACCCTTGCTAGTAGAGGGGGTGGGAGATGGATAGTCGATGTGGCTTTCAGTGTAGAGTTGTAGACGTCCACCTGAAAGTCCGGACCAGGGTGTGGCGGGCCCATCGTACTTACAAACATTTTTGACTCGGTAGTGGTTGGCCAGCCATTGTCGGGTCCCGCCTTCGGGCTGCACAACCCATCATGGGTGGTAATACATGACATTAGCTAGCTATTCATCTTAGGTAAATTTCAGATGATTTTATGAACTGTGAAATATTGTATGATATATTATATTTATGAAATAGTGTATTTATTCAGCTATGATATTATCAGTGTTTGTAAGCATGAGACATGTACTATATATCTATTATAGCACGTAAATATTCATGTTGCCATACAACTGTATTTAGTTTATTTCCCTTATTGAGAGGTGTCTCACTCTAACTTAAACCATTTTAGGGAACCTAGAAAGACTGGCGGACCGAGGCTGCCACTGAGGCAGTGTTTACCACCCCACTAGGAGGGAGAGTCTTTTGAACTAGGGTCAGTAGGTTTTTGATTTTAGATCCTAGATATACCTTTTGATGATTTTGGGGATTGTATATGAGTATATATACAATATTATGAAGGAATGTAGGTAACTCTAGTATAATGTATCTTATGGTTTGGTGAATGAAATTTATATTTACTGTTACTTAAGTTTTCTCCGTGTATGACAGGTGTGTCCCCGTTACCCACGGGTTCAGGTCGACTTTATTATATGATTGGTTAGTGGTATCAGGGTGTTTAAATGTGATTAATTATATGGTAAGTTAAGTAGGTCGTTACAATTATTGATATTATTTTTGGGGAGTTTGGCTTGGTTTTATCCCATTGATTTCATATTATAAATCTTTGTTGGGATAGACTAGCAAGCTTAGCTTAGGGGTCTTTGCCTAGTTGTTGCAAGACTTCCATAGCTTTGATTTTTATCATGCAAAAATATTTTCAACAAGCCGAGATATATTTCAAACTAGTAGTGTGCTTATATCATTGAAGAAAATTTTCTTGAGCTAATTTAAATATCTAATTGATATCTTTGGAATCTTGATTAGCTATTGAAATTTGCTTTGCCTAGTTTCAAAGATATTGCTTGTATTGAACACTCTTGAGCATTCCATTGATCATACCCTATTGAGTGTTGTTTGTACAACTATTTACATCATTGAGCTTACACTATATCCATATTGTTGATGTGCATGTGATTGTGCATATTGGGTACATATTTGCTTTACATGAAAGAAAATCACTATACCAGTCTTATTGGGAAAAATACTGTTGTATTCCAGGCGTGACTTGAGGGGGCGGTAATCTAGCCCGATAAGGATTGTGTGTAAAGGTTGAGGTCAGCCCTATGCTAATTGACCTGATTGTTTAGGTGCCGCTCCACCCGCTTAAGTGAGCATTATAGTGGTAATCTTTGTGCTTGTTAGCCAAGGCAGGGATGTAGGAAATTTTTCGAATCTCGATAACACTTCAGGGGGTCACTTACTTTTTATTGCTTTATGGTGCATGCTTGGTTGATTAAATTGTGCTATTTAATTTCTACTACATATTGCAATTGATTTATTTTACTTGCACTAGATTGACTTTAGGGTTGTGAAAGTACTGTTGTTAGGATATTAACCTAGGGGATCAATTTTAAAATACCAATTCACCCCTCGTCTTGGCATCACGGTAAAGCTAACAATTGGTACTAGAGCCACGTAGCATAGACTCAATAGTTTCATAGCACCATGACCCCTTTCCTTAAGGGACCATCTTCCACACGACCTCTGGTTTTCAGTGGTATTAATTACACCTTCTGGAAACAAAGGATGCACATCTACCTTCAAAATATAGAATGGAAGGTGTGGAGGATCGTCTCTAAGGAAATTATGTTCCTATGAAAATAGAGGGTGAGACTAGAGTCCCTAAAACTGAGGAAGAGTATAATGATGATGATATGAAAGCTGTTACTTTGAATGCCACTACTATGAATAATTTGTATTGTGGTCTTGATGTGAACGAGTTTAATAAAATAATGGCATGTGCTAGTGCAAAAGAAATCTAGGATAACTTAGAAGTCACATATGAAGGTACTAGGGATATGAAAGATAGTAGCATAGATATGTTGACAAGTGAATATGAGGCCTTTAGGATGAACGTAGGTGAGTCCATTCAGAACATGTACACTAGATCCACACACATTATAAACTCATTGCATGCATTAGGTAGTACCTATCCTACATATAAGGTGATTAGGAAGATCTTAAAGGCTTGCCTCCTGTTTAGGAAGCTAAGGCTACGACCATTTCTGAGGGTAGAGACCTTAAGGCCATGACTCTAGATGAATTGATAAGTTCCCTGATCACCTATGAATTAGCCATAAATGAGAGACTCAATGAACATAATAGGGCGAAAAAGGTGACTGCATTGAAAACCTCCACTAATACATCTAGTGAATGCATCGAACCTGACTCTGAGGATGATATGGCCATGCTAACTAAAAAATTCAGTAGATTCTTCTGGAAGAATATAAATCCATACAAAAGATATAGGGTGTCTGCTTCTGAGAAGCGAGAGTCTAGTAAAAGAAAAGAAAAATTAAATGCTTCCACATGTTACAATTGCAACAAAGTTGAGCACATCAAGCCGGACTGCCCACTACTGAAAAAGGATGTTAAGAAAAAGAAGAAAGTCATGAAAGCAGACAATTCATAGGATAAATTAAGTAGTAGTGACTCAGACACAGACCACAACAACTCAGAGGTTGCTAGTCTGTGCTTGATGGCACATGGTCATGAGGTATCGTCCTCTTGTTCTTTGTTTTCATATTATTCATCTAATGATTCTGATTCTGATTGCATGCCTACGTTTAGAGAATTACATTTTGAATATATTCTTGTATCTAAACTATTGAATAAAATGACCAAAGAAAATGATGATTTGAAAAAGAAATGTGAAAATTGGTCAAAATTATTCGAAATTGCAAAAAACTCTCATGCTTTGATTTTGAAAGAAAAAATGTGACTATTGCTGAGCTTGAGAGGAAATTGGAGGATAGCTCCAAAATTGTTTTTAAATTCACCGAGGGTAAACGCAATTTTGAAAAACTACTTGGTGCCCAAAGAAATTCTCTAAGTAAAGAGGGTCTAGGTTTTAATGGCATTAAAAATGTTAGACGACCTAATCTTTACTTGGGACATTTCACACGCGAATCAAAATCTCAAGTCCCACCTAAAGATCCTAAGTGTAAAGTGAAATGTTTTAAATGCAAACAAATTGGCCATATTCAATTTGATTGTCCACTTAGGAATAAGCATGCAAAATAAGAAAAGTGTGGGTAGTTAAGGGTGATCTAGTTACTAACCCCCGTGGACCCAACAAAATTTGGGGACCAGCATTAATTACTTAGTCTATTTTACAGGTGTGTTTGAGATCGTCCTGCTCTAAGGACAGGTGGTGCCTGGATAGTGGGTGCTCACGACACATGATCGATGACAAGGCAAAATTTGTGTCCGTCATTCCCAAAGATGGAGGGTATGTGACGTTCGACGACAATGCAAAGGGACGCATCATCGGCATAGGTAAGGTTGGAAAGGACCCTTCCTTGGTTATTGATAATGTTCTATTAGTTGATGGGTTGAAGCATAACTTATTGAACATAAGTCAATTGTGTGATAAAGGATATAAGGTATCATTTGAAAATGATATATGCATAGTTGAAAGTAAGTCAGATCATAAAGTGCTTTTTACTGCAGATTACCATGAAAATGTATATACTACCACTTTTGATAACTTAACTTCACAACTAGTAACTTATTTTTCTGCAATAAATGAACCTAGTTGGTTGTGGCATAGGCGCTTAGGACATGCTAGCATGGACTTTTTGTCAAAACTAGTAAGAAAAGATTTAGTAAAAAGCTTGCCTAAAACATCATTTTTGAAAGATAAAATCTGTGATGCATGTCAAATGGGTAAGTAAACAAAATCAAGTTTTAAGAAAAAGAAATTTATATCTACCACTAGACCACTTGAAATGTTTCACTTGGATTTGTTTGGTCCTAATTCTGTGCAAAGTCTTGGTGGTAAATCATATACTTTTGTCATTGTTGATGACATTTCTAAGTTCACATGAGTGTTATTTCTCTCACATAAAAATGAATCATGTGAACAGTTTACTAAGCTTCGCAAGAGAATTCAAAATGAAAAAGGCTATAAGATAACTTATATAAGAAGTGATAGAGACATTGAATTTAAAAATGAAGGCATAGAAAATTATTGTGACCTTAAGGGCATATCACATAACTTTTTTGCACCTAGGACCCCTCAACAAAATGGTTTGGTAGAAAAAAAGAATAGGTCCTTACAAGAAATGGGTAGAACTATGCTGAATAAACATAAGTTACCTAAATTTTTTTGGGCTGAGGCCATAAATACTACTTGTTATGTTATGAATAGGGTGTTGATTACACCATCACTTAATAAAACCCCATATGAATTGTGGAAAACAATAAATATACTATTTTCATGTTTTTGGTTGTAAATGCTTTGTGTTTAGGGATAATGAACATCTAAGGAAATTTGATTCTAAATCTGATGAAGGCATTTTCCTAGGCTATGCTCTTAATAGTAAAGCAAATAGAGTTTTCAATAAAAGAACATTGACTGTCATTGAATCTATCCATGTCGTATTTGTTGAATCTAATCCATTTTCTAAGAAAGATGATGAAGATGATATTGACATTAGAAAATGCTTAGACAAGTTATCTATTGAAAACAATGCAAGTGAAAATTTAGAAGTAAATGATAAATCATTTGAAGATAATGACAATGAAACTGAAGTTCAGGAGTTGCCTAGAGATTGGAAATTCATTAGGAACCATCCTATAGATCAAATTATAGGTGAACTATCCCATGGTGTAGCTACAAGATCTTCCTTGAAGAACCTAGTGAGTCATTCTGCTTTCTTGTCCTAAGAAGAACCTAAAAATATTAAAGAAGCCATAGAGGATGAGTCTTGGGTGATGTCCATGCAAGAAGAACTTAATTAATTTGAAAAAAGCAAAGTGTGGACCCTAGTTCCTAGGCCTAATGATCATACAATTATTGGAACTAAATGGGTATATAGAAATAAGAAAGATAAGAATGGGGTAGTAACTAGGAATAAGGCTAGACTAATTGCCCAAGGTTATAATTAGGAAGAGGGAATAGACTTTGATGAAATATATGCTCCTATTGCTAGGTTGGAAGTCATTCGTATGCTACTTGCTTATGCCGCTTTTAAAAATTTTAAATTATTTCAAATGGATGTTAAAAGTGTTTTTCCAAATTGTTATATTAACGAGGAAGTATATATAGAACAACCACCCGGTTTTGAAAATCATAAATATCCAGATCATGTTTACCGGTTGTCTAAGGCCTTGTATGGATTAAAAAAAGCTCCTAAAGCTTGGTATGAGAGGTTTAGTGGTTTTCTACTAGAAAATGGGTTTACCTGTGGTAAGATTGAACTAATGATGAGTTGTATATTGAGTTTGCCAAATGCATGCAAAGTGAATTTGAGATGAGTATGATAGGTAAGCTTAGTTTCTTTTTAGGCTACAAATTAAACAAGCTAAATATGGAACTTTCATATGCCAATCCAAATATGTCAGGGACTTGCTAAAGAAATTTAATATGGAAGAGTGTAAAATTCTTGGTGCTCCTATGGGTTCTTCCATCAAACTTGATAAAGATGAGCAAAGGATCCCTGTTGATGTGAAATTGTATCGTGGCATGATTGGGAGTCTTCTATATCTCACTTCTAGTAGGCCTGATATTATGTTTAGTGTATGCATATGTGCTAGGTTTCAGGCCGCTCCTAAGGAATCTCATCTATTAGCAGTTAAATGAATCCTTAGGTACCTAGTTGGAATTATAAAGTTAGGCTTATGGTACCCTAAGCATACTAACTTTGAGATTGTGAGTTATACTGATGCTGACTTTGCCGGTAGTAAGGTTGATAGAAAGAGTACTAGCGGCACTTGTCACTATTTAGGGCAATCTCTCGTTTCTTGGTTCTCCAAGAAACAAAACTCAGTTGCCTTATCCACAGCCGAAGTAGAATATATTTCGGCTGAAAGTTTTTGTGCTCAAACTCTTTACATGAAACAACAACTTATGGATTTTGGGTTGCACTATGATATAGTATCGATTAAATGTGAGAATACTAGTGCAATCAACATCTCTAAAAATCCTATCTTAAATTCCTGAACAAAACACATTGAAATTAGACATCACTTCCTTCGTGATCATGTGCAGAAAGGGGATGTGACTCTTGAGTTTGTATGCACTAGTGAGCAGTGGGCGGACATTTTCACTAAACCACTTCCAGAAGATAGGTTCATGCAAATTAGATGTGAATTATGTCTCATGCATAGTAGAGATATTTCCTAGATATTTCATGGTTTGCATAAATTTAGGGGGAGCTTTCAAATAATTTCAAAGTCTAACAACTAATATAACTATTGATATCTTTCATTGGCTTGGACTTTATGAAATTGATTATGTTTTGCAATGCACAATTCTCATATCTACTGCATGATGATGACTGCATTTATGTTTTATGCATTGATCATACTAGAATTGTTTGAGTTGAGTAGTTGTGGATAAACTGTTAGATCTTAAAAACTTAAAACATGTCATTTTTATACAAGATTTTTTTTTGGGGAAATATCCTACTTTCAAACGGCATGCTCCCGAAATTTTTGAAAATTCCCAAACTTATCTTGTATACAAATGATTCATACCCATTGCCTAAGGCTATTACTTTTATAGCCCTTTTTGTTGTTGCCAAAAGGGGCAGATGAATAAGAGGCAAAAAATTGGGTTGTAAGCACTTAAGGAAAATACTTTTACGTAATGCACGTTGTTAGGGGGAGCCTTCTAAGGCTATATCCATTTTTTGCATGATTTATTTTTCATCATCAAAAAGGGGGAGAATGTTGACCTTATAGGTCACACCTGGTTTTGATAATGACAAATACTTAGGTATTTGATGGGTTTCAAGTGTATGTTCAGGCTTAGATGAGCATCTCAAGGAATGACACTTGAAGCAAGACATGAAGACCCTGAAAATTTTTATTCATATTATAAATTCAATTAATGTAATATGGGTCTGTAATAGTAATTAGGGATATGGTCTATAATAATTACCTACATGTCATGCATATATGATATATGGTAAGCTCAGTAAGACCCTAGTATGACTTTAGGTCCCAACACTTATGCACACATATCATACAAAATTGAGGAGTGTTAAAAATGAATAAAATTGAATAATACAGGGAAATTTGAGAGAGCTCGAACGATCAAACCTCAGGAGTTTAAAACTCCTCGGGCGTTTGAACTGTTGAGAAGTCAACAGTTGACTTAGCTCTCGGGCAACGAATCATTTTTGTGCACATCTTCCACGAGCGTTCGAACCCCCTGAAAGGGACCCCTCACCAACTTGGACTACTGAGGAAACCAGTTTAAACATGGTCGGGGTGACCAAATATCTGAGTTCGGGCTACCAAACCTACGAACAAAATGCTACTGACTTTTGTTCAGGCTACTGTAACAAAACTCGGGCAACCGAACCATTTTTAAAGCTTTTTAAAAATGTGTGTCCGGGCGACCGAACCTTGGTTCAGCCACCCGAAGCTTACTGGGTTAAAATTATTTTAATTGAGGTAAATATGGGTTAATAGTGTTTAAACATTTTGGAACTTTTCTAAGAATACCCAATAGGCCCCAAACGGTTATATTTTTTACCTTGCCTATAAATATAGGCTCATTTTTTAGGATTAGCAATTAATTAGCAAAAATTATTAGCCAAGAATCCTCTCTTTTGCAAATACTTATATTGTCCAAATACCCTCAAATTTCCATTCCCTTGATACATTCTTTGTGAGAGCTTATAGAGTAAGCTTGTGATTGCTAGATAGTGCTAAAACTCCCATTTTCTTGTGTGATTATTGATATTATTTTTGGAGAGTTTGACTTAGTTTTATCCCACTGATTTCATATTATAAATCTTTGTTAGGATAGACTAGCAAGCTTAGAGGTCTTTGCATAGTTGTTGCAAGACTTCCATAGCTTTGATTTTTATTGTGCAAAAATATTTTCAACAAGGCAAAATATATTTCAAAATAGTAGTGTGCTTATATCATTGAAGAAAATTTTCTTGAACTAGTTTGAATATCTGATTGATATATTTGGAATCTTGATTAGCTATTGAAATTTGCTTTGCCTATTTTCAAAGATATTGCTTATATTGAACACTCTTGAACATTCCATTGATCATACCTTATTGAGTGTTGTTTGCACAACTATTTACATCACTGAGCTTACACTATATCCATATTGTTAATATGTGTGTGATTATGCATATTGGGTACATATCTGCTTTACATGAAAGCATAATCGTTGTACTAGTCTTATTGAGAAAAAACTGTTGTATCCTAGGCGTGCCCTAAGGGGGCAGTAATCTAGCCCGGTAAGGATTGTGTGTAAAGGTTGAGGTCAGCCCTATGCTAATTGACCTGGTTGTTTAGGTGCCGCTCCACCTGCTTAAGTAAGCATTATAGTGGTAATCCATGTGCTTGTTAGCCAAGGCGGGGATGTAGACAATTTGCCGAACCTGGATAACACTTCAGGGTATCACTTACTTTTTACTGCTTTATGGTGTATGCTTGGTTGATTAAATTGTGCTATTTAATTTTTGCTACATATTGCAATTGATTTATTTTACTTGCACTAGATTGACTTTAGGGTTGTGAAAATATTGCTATTAGGATATTGACCTAGGGCATCAAATTTAAAATACCAATTCACCCTCGGTCTTGGGATCATGGTAAAGCTAACAAAAACAACCGACATTAACCCGCAACCCAAGTTATAAAACTTAGCCACTCATGCTCGCAATCCAAAATTTTCGGATCAAACTAATCCTATAATAACTCATTGTAACAATAAAATAAAAGACAACAATTTAAAAGAATAATAAACTAGATGTATACTAAAACTAAAAGAAAACTAATTAATCCACCCTATAATCATTCCAAACATTAAACTAAATGTATACTAAGTTAAACAACAAATTAAACTAACCTTGGAGCATTTAGGATAGCTAAATAAAAGATAAGCAATTAATTAATCTAATGAACCACTGAAATAACAAAGCAAAAATTAATATTTAAACCCAACATTTACTACTCAAACAATATATTTAAACAACATTAAAGTAAAGAGACAAGTTGAGAGAAAGATAGCTAACACTACTTGGAAGATAAATATTTAATGCATTAAATAACTCAAACTACACTTTAAAGTATCTATGGAAAAAAAAAAAAAAAAAAAAATAACTCAACAACACTATTTAAATAAACAAGAAAATAGGGAGAGAGAAGGAGAGAAGGCAAGCCGTGAGCTCCCCACATAGCAGCTATTGCTGCTGTGTTCTACTACTTGTAGTGGCGCAGAGTCCCAAAAGAAGCCCTCCCAAGCTACTCTCAAAACCCTAGATTTACGCGCATCCTTCCATAGTCCCCAAAAGTGAAAAGTACCTTTTTTTTTTTTTTTTTCTCAAGCCGCCAGCGCCTCACTTGACAGCTCCATACCCTCACGCAAGACACATACATAAAACCCTTTTTTTGAATTGCATGGCTGGGTCACATCAAGGACTCGACCCACACCTTTTTTTTTTTTATAAATGTTTTGTTTGGATTTTGGGCTCCCTTCATGTGCACTACCAGCGTCTCCCACTCCCTTCACTGCTGCTCTTCTTTTGCATAAAAAAAAAAAAAAAAAAACACTAGCAAAACACGCAAGCCCAGCAACACCTTCACGACTACTCCTTGTTTTCACCCCAATTTGCTCCCTTTAATTTTAGATCATGGCCCACACTTCACGACCTCTTCATAAGCACATGGCCGACCCTCTTCATACTTGTGCATGGTTCAATTTTAAGTTCCAAAAAAATTGTCCTTTAAATATCCTGGAAAACCCTGGATGCTAACGGTCTCAATTTGGACTTCGGCTCACGTACGCGGCTCTTTCTGAACATGACAATGTACAAGTACGTGCATGGCTTCATGTACATTTTTAATTTCAATCTTGATTTCAAAATATTGTCCTGCAATATTAAAACACGAATGACCGTAAATTTCCTCAACAAAATTGGATAATTATCGAACGAACTCATTAATTAAAATGATGGACATAATCGAGCATTTAATTGAAATTATGACTTTAATGCATGAGTTTAAATACTGAATTACCCTATTTTTGCTGCAAAATCACACCCCTAACTAAAGTTTTGCTAGTTTCTAACAAATAATGTGAATACATTCAAACTAGGGGAATAGCAACTAAGATTACGTATTCCAATACTTATGAAAATTACATGCCATGAAATATGCATAATGAGTTTAGGAATACAGGACACGGATCAACCCAAGTTACGTCTCAACTGAAAGATTTATACACCATTTAGTAAAACAACCAAGATAATGGAGTGTAACAAAACTTACATGTACAAGAGAGGATCAGAGTTCCAAGATTGACCACTAGCAAACATTAACGGTTTCAAACACACCAATTAGTCTGAGACAACCGCACGGTCTTACTCTAATTCAAAACCATTATATTGGTGGCTTTCACACTATTACACTTTAAAAGGCACCCACTTTCTTTATTAGTTAGGACCCCGGTAGTTAGGACTCAGGTAATAGGTAGCCCTTTCCAATACACAATTATTCCCCTCTTTTTATTCCTTTTTTTTCTTTTTTTCTTATTTTTGCAACTGATCCCTATCTTGTTTCTTGTTTTCATTTTCTTTAACCCCCCCCCCTTTTTTTTCTAAGCCATTAGGATATGGTTCATTAGAGTCCCAAACAATTGAAATGTATATCAACTAGAAATGATCCAAGGTAGTCTTTCTAAGTCTTTTAACCTATGTAGTGTGTGTATCAAGACTTTCAACATCCTTCGCTTGGATGAAACTAAGTGAAATGGATAAAAATCTCTTTTGATTTAAACTTTGATTTGCACAGTACCCTACATGTTCCATATCCTCAAAAAGAAAGAAAAAAAAAATTGGGCATGTAACATTCACAAATAAAGAATTCAGCATGCTCTAAGCTCAATAATAGTATTTCCCAAACGGTGGACCTAACTAACATGCAAATATCACATGCAATTTTCACATTGGAACTCATCAGATGGCAGTAAACAATTGCACAAAATAGCATATACAAATGCTCTCCCCCTAACTAAAATATAGCTTGTCCTCAATGTTTGAAAAGAGAAGCAAAAAAATGATACCGAGGGAAGTAGAAGCGTACTTGGGTAGTGAAGTAAGGGAAAAGAAAAACTAAAAGTAAGGGAAAAAGTACCCTAAAATAAACTAAAAAAAAAAAAAAAAAAAAAATTAAACAAAATGAAAATAAAACAAATAAAAACATCACAGTATGTCTGGAGGAGGCTCTGGAGGAATTTCATCTGGTAGGTGCAGGTCTATAAATTGAATTGGAGAGTCTCCAAATTTGAGTTGCCACAATGAATCAATCTTGTCACCTGCATGAAAGTTAGCCTAAATTAAATCAATGCTCTCTAATGTACCAGACAAAACATGTGCAAGTTGATTTCCTTGTTTTAACAAGAAATGTCTTTATTCAGTATATTTTCCAAGAAATTCAATTCTTTAAGAACCAGTCTCTAAGGAAAAAGTGTCGGAACAGTTACCTTCGGTTCTTTATAAACATCAACGTTAGAATTTTTACCTAGTCTTTTTGAAATTTAAGCTCTCACCATTATGCTCATCCTCCCTATCTAGTGTATCAGTCACCTTACCACTGCGGATATTTGCTTAAGCATTGCACTTCTTTGCATTTACTTTAGTAGGGAGAGGCGGTTCCATGGTTGCCAATCTCTGAGAATAAGGTACCACAGGTTGGTACTCCTTATTAGTCTCGACCTCTTCATTAACTGACTTCTTTACTTCTAGGCTTGCTTTCTCTAATTTTTCTTTGACTTCATCTGTCTCAATTGTAACTTCAGGTGCCGGGACAACTATTTGTATGTTGATGAGTATTTCAGGTTGGGAAATTTCTTTTCCACTTCTCAAAGTAATAATGACCTTCGCTGTCTCAAGAGAAACATTATATATTTGTTGCTATTGCTGCTGGTATTCTTGAGGATTAGGCTGAGGTTCTATCAGAAATTTCCCTTTTTTTAAGATATTCAATTCCGTGCTCATCTCATTAATGGTGCCCCACAATTCAATTACAGCCTACATATATTGTTGAAGTGTATCCTTAAGAGACTTCTTTAGTGGAGCAGGTGCTACATTAGATTGAAATCCTTGAGATGCATAGCTCTGAGAGATCTGTTGTAGTTGATACTGATACCGAAAGACAGCCTGATGATATGACGACTGATAAGGGGTGGTGCATACTTGAATTGACTGATCTGTTCCTGCAAAAATTGAATTCTCTGTAAGGGAGAAAATTTATGCAGAAATTCACATTCCATATCAGCCTAATTAGAGACAGAAGGAGGCATCAAAGTATTAAGCCATATCTTTGCTCTATCCTTCAAAGAGGAAGTAAATAAACGAAGTCTAATAAATTCATCAGTTCTAGCACTAGGGAAACATTGCCCTACAATATTAAAACATGAATGACCGTAAATTTCCTCGACAAAATAGGATAATTATCGAATGAACTCATTGATTAAAATGATGGACATAATTGAGCATTTAATTGAAACTATGACCTTTAATGCATGAATTTAAATGTTGAATTACCCTATTTTTGACGTGAAATCATCTTGTCTAAGGTCATTTGAGCTTATAGTTCCTACTGTGCATGACATGCATTAGTTATTATAGACCTTGGCATATTAAATATTACAGTCCTGAATGAATGAAATATAAATCACAAACAATAAACAATTCGATCATCATTTTTCTTCGGGTCTCCATATACACCATATGATATTGCCAATTCATGCAAGACTTAATCTGCACACAAACTTAGGGCATAGGTTAGATACTTTGTATTTGTCATAATCAAAATGAGATAGGACTCAAAAAGTCAACAATATCTAGTCACGGAATCTGGGCCGGCTAAATTATCACAATATACTAAAACTATAATAATTTTTGTAATGTTTATAATTTTTCGAAAATCATTATTAAATCATGTCTGATCTGCGTATTCATGAAATATTCTGTCATGCTAATATTTACAGTACAATATTCACACTTATGCCACACCCGTGAGTGCTACACTATATTACACTATCTGTCTAGAAAACATATATTTTCGCAAAAAATAATATTGAATCTGTTTCTAGGGTTTCCTTTGTTCAAACATCAGAATTTCCCAAAGCTACATTACTTCATATAATAAATTTATGAATCAAATAATGTATATCAAATGGTAAACTTTATGAAAATACTTGACTTAATCTATCCCTCTACCAGATTCCTGAAAATAAGCCCACAGGGATCCTAATCCACGCCTGCGGCGTATGCGCAAAACCCCTGTATTCATAAACCCTAATCTAGTCAAATTAACCACAAAACATTTTAATTCAATATTCCTTAGCCCATACTCCTTCAATAATTAACAAAACTCAAAAATAGCTTCCTTACCCTGATTTTGGAGTGGTGCCCCGGAACCCCAAATCATGAAATTACTCCGGTTAATCTGCAGAGAATCATTGCCGGGATCCCGAAATCATGTTTAATAGCTAATTTGGGCTGAAATCAGGTGAGAAATCGAGGAGAGAAGTGAGGAGAGCTGCAGCCCTAACTGAGAGACTGAGAGGAATGGATTTTTTATGAAAAAAATGATTTCATATCTATTTATAGGATGTGTAATCGACCATACTTGTTGACGAGAACATATGATTCGTCAATGAGTCGAAGAAGAACACTCGTTGACAAGAACAGAGGTTCGTTGATGATCCTTTAAATTTGAGATTTCCTGGCTTTCGGGATCTCCTCATCGACGAGCTCAGAGCACTTGTCGACGAGTCCTTACTGTTTGCCTCCTTCAAATTTTCTTTCCTTCTTTTCTTTCTTTTTCTTTTATTTTTATTATTTTCATAAATTAAATTTTCTAGGTCTCTACATTCTCCCCTCCTCATAAAAATTTCGTCCTCGAAATTTGCTCTCTATCCCATGTATCAATCTCTGAGGAAAACCCATAGTAATTTTATTAATTACCCTCACTTATGGCGAATGAATGTCGTGGTTACATTTATGGTCCTAAGAGATTACAATAACTAAAAAAACTCTCCCAAAACCATCAAAGTAGAAAATTATTACATTCCACTAATTAACTTGCACAAAAATTTATTTACTTACATGATTTCTTACCTGAACCATAACCTTCCTCTGGCTAATGCTGAACCTCACTAAATAGAAGTGGATACTTCTGTCACATTTCCCCCTCTAGTTCCCATGAGGCTTCCTCAACTGCATGGTTCCTATAGAGTACTTTCACTAGTGGGATTCTCTTGGTGCGTAATTCCTGCTCTTTAAGATCTAAGATCTGAATTGGTATTTCATCATAAGATATGGTCTCACCAATCTCCAGTGCTTTATAACTTATTATGTGAAAAGGATTTGGGATGTATTTCTTCAACATGGACACATGAAATACATCATGAATTTTGGATAGCGCTAGGGGTAATGCTAACCTATAAGCAACAGGGCCAACTCTTTCCAATATCTTAAATGGCCCAATATACCAAAGGCTAAGCTTACCCTTCTTCCCAAACCTCATTACTCCTTTCATCAGCACAATTTTCAAGAACACATTATTACCCACATCAAATTCTAGCACTCATCAAAGGATATTCGCATAACTTTTCTAACAGCTCTGAGCTGTCTTAATTCTCTCCTAGATAAGCTTAATTTTCTCAAAAGCTTGTTGTACCATCTATGGCCCCAATATCTGTTTTTCTCCAATTTCATCCCAATATAATAGAAATCGACATCTCCAACCATACAATGCCTCGTACGGGGCCATCCCAATACTTGTCTGGTAGTTGTTATTGTAAGCAAATTCCACTAGTGGCAGGTATTGAATCCAACTGGCTCCAAAATCTAGTACACAGGCACGCAACATATCCTCCAATATCTGTATTGTCCTCTCCATTTGTCTATCGATCTGAGGATGAAAAGTAGTGCTAAAAGTCAAATGATATCCCAAAGCTCTTTGTAAGCTTTTTCAGATCTAAGATGTGAAACGTGGATCCCTAATCAGAAATGATGGGCATAGGCACTCAATGTAGTTTGACTATTTCTTATATATATAGCTCTGCCAATCTACCCATGGAATAGTTATCCCTGGTGGGAAGAAAATGTGCAGTTTTTATCAATCTATCAATGACTACCCATATGGCATCCTGTCTATGCAATGCCAGCAGTAACCCCAATATGAAGTCCATAGAAATATGCGCCCACTTCCATTTAGGGATGTGAAGTGTTTGCAATGGCCATACCAGTCTTTGATGCTCAACCTTCACCTACTGGCAAGTCAAACACTTTTTACATATTTAGCAATTTCTCTTTTTATATTGCTCCACCAGAAGGATAACTACAAATCCCTGTGTTGACTCTATGGGTACAATCCGGTTTGGATAATGTCAAATCACTTGGTAGTTAATCTGTGCATTGAGTTTGTGAATAGGAACCATATTAAGCATGCATGGAAAGATAACGAGTCATGAAAGTCACAAAGTAAAGCTAACATATCTTGGCAAGATCCATGGAACTCAAAGAGTACGAGAATCAAGATACAAGCGGCAAAGTTCAATAGCATCTAGGCAATGCGTATTTAGAACTCATGTACGTACATTTTCATATGATTTAATTTGAGGCTCAACATATATTAGAATTTCTTCAGAATTCATACATTTCATTTATATCATTAGGGAACCTTCATGGACTTAGAAATGTTTTTGAAATCATGGAAACTATGTTTTATAAAAGGTCCAAGAAAAAGAGCAAAGCATATTTTGAAATTAGAAAAAGAAAATTGAGAAAAAGGGGACTTCAGTAGCCTAAACTCACCCTTAGTAGCCTGAAAAATTTCTTCAGGAGCCTGAATATTAAGTTCGATAGCCTAAAGAAATATGGAAACACAGCAAGTTGGCCGAGGCTCTTCGGTCACCTAACATTGGGACCTCAGGTGCCTGAGCCCACTTCAGAGGCCTGAGCTTCCCTCTTTAGGTGCCTGACCTTGCATTCCAACATGATTTTTCAAAGGCTTAAGAAACTTCAGTCGCCTAGGCTTTCATCCTCAGGCGCTTGAACTTGCGGGAAACTTAAAATTGTGATTTTTATTAAACAAACCCACGAGCTATTTCTTTTATCCAATGGCTGAGATTAATCCTAAGGGTAAGATACTATATATACTAAATATCTAAACCCTAGAACAAAGCGAAGACACACAGCAAGAGAAGAACACACGTTATTGCAAGACTATAGAGAAACTTGAGCTAATTGCCTGCACTTCATTCTACTTTCATCTTCTTTGGGCAAATCTACTCTAAAAATCAAAGGGCATTCATTCATTCAACTGTATTTCAATCTAGTACTGAGGTTTGATTGTTCAAGTTATCATTTTCAAGAACTTCTCATCTCATTACTTGTTATTGATCATCATTAGAAAAGTTTGATCTTGAGTGTGCACATACATATAAAAATTGCTTTTGAAAAGATCATTACTTGAGAAAGTTGTTTAACTTTTGGTTGATTGGTTTTTGATTCAAGAGTATATAAATATACATATATATTGTTCATAGAGCTTATTATTGAAAAATCTATTTTGATTAAAAGGTTGATCTTAAAAGTGCTTATACATATACATAGTTATTTTAAACAAGATCATTACTTGATTAAGGTTGTGTGATTGATTGAAAGGATCGATTCAAGTGTGTTTTTAGTTAACGAATTCATAATTTAGATATTTTAAAACACTTGAATATATATATATATATATATATATATATATATATATATTTATATATATGTCATTGGAGTTCTTTAATACATATATTGTTGAAGGATATTTTCTGAAATAGATTACATTGGTTTTTGATCTTTGGAATACATATCTATATATATTTGCATATTGCAAAGGTTGTGTTGTGATTGAATATTTGAAAAGATTTGTGATTTTGATTGATTTAAAATTCAAGACAAAGCTTTTATTAATAAGTTCACATCAAATATATTTGTGCATTTTTGCAAAGTGAATTAAGAACCCTAAAATTCTCCAAAGCGTTTTAAATATATCATTACTTGGGAGTTTTTGTTAAAGAGGGTTTGTGTGTTGAAGCATATCATACATAAAATAATTGTATCGTTTTCATACATTCATGAGCTTCAAGTTTTATCATATGTTAATGTGTTAGGAATTTGAATTGTACTCACTAGCTTTTGTTAGAAGCAACATTGAGTGTTTGCAAATTTGAGCCTAATTGTAAACACAGTTCGGGTTGTGAACCAGGTGTGAGGAGGAAGCTGTACCTCTTGTAAGCTGCGGATTAGGAGGAAGTTGTATCTTTTGTAAGCAGCAGATTAGGAGGGAGCTGTGCCTCTTATAAGCAGCAGATTGTAAGGGAAGTTTCGTCCCAATTTAAGGAGTAGGGATTATAGTGGAATCCTTGAGTGGGTTACTCAAGGTGAGGATGTAGGCCGAGTTGGCTGAACCTTGTAAAATCGTGATTGGATTCTCTCTTCCCTTATCCTTTTTATTTTCCACATCGAAAGGAATTCATTGATTTGGTAATTCAAATCAACATCAAATTCTAGCCATTAATTAGTTCAACATACAAATAGGGATTGATTGGTAAATAAGTTTCAAAGAATTTTTTCAAATACCTAATTCACCCACCCTTTTGGGATTACACCTTAATCAACAATTGGTATCAGAGCGGGTTTACATAGACTTGATAGTTAATTTGTAAAACGATCACATGACACACATTGGTGTAACTCCATTCGGTGAGGGACACTCATCCACTAGACCACCCATTTTTTGTGGTGTAAATTACACCTATTGGAAACGTAGGATGAGCATATATCTACTGAACGTACATTGGAAGGTTTGGAAAGTAGTGACTAAGGGAAATCACATTCCCATGAAAGTAATTGATAAGATTAATGTACCTAAAATGGAAGATGAGTATACTGAAGAGGATTGGAAGTCAGTTCAAATCAATGCCACTGCCATGAACTTACTTTAATGTGCATTAGATGTCAATGAACTTAATAGGGTAATGGTATGTAACTCAGCTAAAGAAATTTGGGAAAAATTAGAAGTTACATATGAAGACACTAAGGAAGTTAAGGATAGTAGGATAGACATGCTCACTAGTGAATATGAAGCGTTTAAAATAACGACTGATGAATCCATACAATCCATGTACACTAGATTCACACACATCATTAACTCTTTAAATGATCTTGGAAAAACTTACCCTACTTATGATTTGATCAGGAAAATACTCAGGGGATTACCTCCAGTGTGGGAAGCGAAAGCTATAGCAACAGCAAAAGGGAGAAATCTCAAGGAGATGTCGGTGGACGAACTCATTGGATCACTCATCACCTATAAGCTAGCAATAAATGAGAGGAGAAATGAGCAAAGCAAAGCTAAGAAGGTCACTGCACTTAAGGCATCATCAAGCTATTCAAGTGAAGGAAGCAATTTCGAAACGGATGATGACATGGCCTTGCTAACAAAGAAGTTCGGGAAGTTCTTGAAGAAGAATAAGAAGTTCAACAGAAAATTTTGAAACTTTAATCGGAAAGAGGAGAGCAAAGCATGAAGAAAAAGGAGGATCCACCCACATGCTACAACTACCAAGAAGTTGGACACATCAAGTCTGAGTGCCCCAAGCTCGTAAAAGCCTTAAAGAAAAAGAAGAAGGCACTGAAAGTCGGCTGGGATACACACAGCACTAGCGATTCAGAATCTGAACCTAGTGACAACGAGGTGGCCAATCTGTGTCTAATGGCACATGATGACCTTGAGGTACAATCATCATTTTCATCATCTTCATATTATTCTAGTGATTCTGAAAGTGAAAATGATATGATTTCATATGATGAACTGAAACAAGAATACCTATACACTATTAAAATGCTTGAGAAGAAAATAAAGAAAATTTCTGAGTTGAGAAGTAAAGTCAAAGAACTTGCAAGCTTACTTGAACGTCAAAATGAATCTCATTCTTCTTTCATAAGAAATAAAGATTTGAAAATTGAGGAGTTAGAAAAGGATTTGAAAGATAAATCTGAAATCATTTGTAAATTTACTAAAGGACAAAAAATTTTTGAAAAGCTCCTAGGATCTCAAAGAAATTCCCTAGAAAAAGAAAGACTCGGTTTTAATAGTAAGGAAAATCTAAAGAAAAGACATCTTTATATGGGTTATTTTACAAAAGAATCAAAGTCATATGTTCCAACTAAGAATTATTATAGAAATACTACATGCTTTAAATGTAGAAGGTTGGGTCACATACAATTTGAATGTCCTTTAAAAAATAAATATGTAAAAATTAAGAAAGTATGGAAGGTCAAATGTCAATCTAGCACTAACCCCCCTGGACCCAAGACAATCAGGGTACCAAAGCTAGTTGTTTGATTGTGTCTTATAGATTTGCTTAAGATCAGCATCCTCAAAAGATAAGTGGTATATGGATAGCGGATGCTCATGTCACATGACCGGGGGTAAAGCAAATTTCACATCTATTATACCCAAGGATGAAGGGTTTGTTACTTTTGGAGATAATGCAAAGGGAAAGATCACAGGTGTTGGTAAAGTCGGTAATGATTCCTCACTTATTATAGATGATGTTTTATTATTTGAAGGTTTAAAACACAATTTATTAAGCATAAGTCAACTATGTAATAAAGGCTACAAAGTATCTTTTGAACATGACAAGTGCATAGTTGAACAAAAAACTGATAATAAGATACTGTTTATTGCTAAGCGTCATGAAAACGTATATACTACAAGCTTTGATAACTTAATTTCACAGAGTGTGACATGCTTATCTGCTATGAATGAAATAAGCTGGATTTGGCATAGGAGACTAGGACACACAAACATGGATTTAATCTCAAAACTAGTTAAGAAAGAATTAGTTAAGGGACTGCCTAAAACTAAATTTGTGAAAGATAAAATCTGTGATGCATGCCAACTAGGAAAACAAGCAAGAATAAGCTTTAAGAAGAAGAAAGAGATCTCCACTACTAGGCCACTCCAAATGCTACACTTAGACTTATTTGGACCAAACCCAATTCAGAGTTTAGGAGGAAAATCATATACTTTTTTCATAGTTGATGATTTTTCAAGATACACATGGGTACTATTCTTAGGTCACAAAGATGAAGTATGTGAACAATTTATAAACCTGTGCAAGAAAGTCTAAAATGAAAAGGGATATACAATTACTAAAATTCGAAGTGATCGGGGTAGAGAATTTAAAAATCAAGGCATGGAAGACTATTGTAATTCATTAGGAATTGCCCATAATTTTTCAGCTCCTAGAACATCGCAACAGAATAGTGTAGTTAAAAGGAAGAATAGGTCTATACAAGAAATGACCAGAACTATGCTTAACGAACATAAATTACCTAAATACTTCTAGGCCGAGGCAGTGAATACCGCCTGCTATGTGCTAAATAAAGTTCTGATTAGACCATCACTTAATAAGACTCCTTACGAATTATGGAATGGCCATAGACCAAACATATCATATTTTCATGTCTTTGCTGTAAGTGTTTTGTGCTTAGAGACAATAAGCATCTAGGAAAGTTTGATATGAAATCATATGAAGGTATCTTCTTAGGGTATGTCTTAGATAGGTATCTCCTAAATGTATAACTTTGCTAGTCTATCCATAAAATAGTTTAATTTGATAGGGATGTAGTGAGTGGTCTTCGTTAATCGATCTATGACCACCCAAATAGCGTTTTGTCCCTATCGCGTTGGCAGTAGCCCTGTTACAAAATCCATAGAAATGTGATCCCATTTCCACTCAGGGATGTAGAGTGGCTGTAACTACCCCACGGGTCTCTGGTGCTCAGCCTTTATCTGTTGGCACACCAAGCACTGCTTTACGAATTCAGCAATCTCCTTCTTTATGCCACTACACCAGAAGAATTCCTATAGATCCCAATACATTTTAGTATTACCTGGATGCATGGTGTATAGGGATCTGTGTGCCTCAACTCTCCTGATCTGAGCATCTGCAGGAACACATAATTTGGTATGAAACCGTAGGGCTCCGTCATTTGATATACTAAACTCCTTTTCCTGTCCATCTTGCACTTTCTCTATCAGCTCTACTAGTTTTGGATCAGTTCTTCGGGCGGCTTTAATCCTTTATTGCAATGTAGGCTATAATAATAGGTTGGCAATAAATGACTGGCGATCACCCTCTATTAGCTCCATGCCTAACCTCCCCAAATCCATCTGGATAGGGCGCTGAATCTACACTGCTGACACTGCTACTCTTGCTATTTTCCTGCTCAGTGCATCAGCGACCACATTTGCTTTCCCTGGGTGGTAGCTGATAGTACAATCATAGTCTTTGATAAGCTCCAACCATCTTCTCTACTGCATATGCAAATCTTTCTGGGTGAAGAAATACTTTAAGCTTTTATGATCAGTGAAAATCTTGCATTTCTCACCATAAAGATAGTGCCTCCAAATCTTCAGAGCACACACCACTGCTACTAACTCTAGGTCATGTACTGGGTAATTCTTCTCATATTCTTTAAGCTGTCTAGATGCATATGCAATGACTCTTCCATGCTGCATTAACACGCATCTGAATCCCTTTAAAGATGCATCACTGTATATCACAAATCCATCCTCCCCTGATGAAATAGACAGTACCGGTGCAGAAACCAACCGTCGCTTTAACTCCTGGAAGCTCTGTTCACATTTATCAGTCCAATCAAATTTCACATTCTTTCTCGTGAGTCATGTCAGTGGACCTGATAATCTGGACAAGCCATCCATGAAACACCGGTAGTACCCTGCCAAACCTAGGAAGCTTATGACCTTTTGTACATTTCTTGGCCTTACCTAACTCACCATTGCCTTAATCTTACTCGCGTCAATTGATATACTGTCCCTAGAGATCACTCGCCCGAGGAAAGTAACCTGTCTCAACCAGAATTCACATTTCTTCAACTTTGCCTAAAGCTTCTTTTCTCTTAATACCTGCAATACCAGTCTCAAATGATGCTCGTGCTCCTCAAAACTCATCGAGTAGACCAGTATATCATCTATAAAAACCAAAAAGAACTGGTCCAGGTATTGATGGAACACCCAATTCATAAGATCCATAAATATTGCTGGTGCATTAATCAACTTGAATGGCATTATCAGGAACTCGTAGTGCCCGTATCTGGTTCTGAATACTGTCTTTGATACATCCTCTACCTTGACTTTCACCTGGTGATAACCTGACCTAAGGTCAATTTTAGAGTAGACCTGGGTCCCCTAGAGGTGATTAAATAAGTTATCAATCCTGGGAAGTGGATATTTATTCTTGACTATTAATTTGTTTATCTCCCTATAATCTATACACATCCTTATGGTCTCATCTTTCTTTTTCTCGAGAAAGACTAGTGCTCCCCAAGGCGACACGCTAGGTCTGATAAACTCTTTATCCAACAATTCTTGCAACTGATCTTTCAATTCCTTAAATTTGGTTGGAGCCATACGGTATGGTGTTTTAGATACTAGTGCCAACCGTGGTAGTATATCCACTGTAAATTCAATCTCTCAGTTTGGTGGTAAGTTAGGTAACTCTTTTGGGAAGACATTTGGAAATTCTCTAACCACTGGAATGTTGGCCTATTTAAGTTCTTCCTTTGGCATCTCTTTTATGTAAGCTACATATCTCTGGCATCCACCCGGAATCAGTCTCCTCACTTGAATAACTAACACAAGTTGTGGCGAGTTGTGCACACGTGAACCCACAAATCTATATTCTTGTTCACCCGAGGGTTTGAAAATCACTCCTTTCTGATAGCAATCTATGCTGGCGTGATTAGCTGCCATTCAATGCATACCCAATATTACATCAAATCCATGCATATTTAGTATCACAAGATCAGCTGGTAGCATTTTCCCTTGAATGGCCACTGGAAAATTCCTGAGTACCCTCCTATAACTCACAATAGATCCAGTCAGTGTGGATACCAACAACTCAACATCTAACAATTGTGCTCCTATCCCAACCACTTTAACATAACTCGACGATACAAAAGAATGGGTGGAACTTGTGTCAAGCAAAACAACAACTTTATATGGAAAAATAGTAAGTATACTTGTGACAACGTCTCTAGAAATCTCAGCATCTCTTAGCATCAATGCATAGACTCTCGCTGGTGTAGTGTTCCTCTACTGGCCTCCACAAGGCACTTGCTGTTGTCCACCCCAGCCCGGCCTAGGAGCTAGTGCATAGATCGGTGCTCCCCGAGATGATCGAGCTATATGACTAGGTCTTCCACATCGGTAACAGACATTCTCACCGAACCAGCACTCACCTGGATGTCTCTGTCCATAGCTGGGGCAGGTAGGATAAATCTGCCCTCCCTAATATCCACTGTGTCTTGTCGTATTCCTCTAACCCCCACCAGTATCACCTCCTTTCCATGGACTCTAACTAGACCCAGTTTGAAAATTCGGAGGCGTGGGCCTCTTCCTTTGGCTCGATCCTCCTTCATCTTCCTGCGCACTCTCCTCTGCTACCATGGCTCTATCAACTAGCTCAGAAAAATCCTGTATCTTTAATGCTGCCACCTATCTGTATATATATCACCTTAAATTCCTCTTGAACATCGTAGCCTTCTTAACTTCATCTAGAATGATATAAGGGCAGAAGCGCGACAAGTCAACGAATCTTGCCGTGTACTGCTGGACCGTCATCGATCCCTGGGACAGGCCTTGCAATTCCTATACTTTAGCCTCTCTGATTGTGGCAAGAAAATATCTATCGAAAAATATCTCCCTGAATATACTCTAGCTTATATCCATGGGCGTAGGCCTCTGCTCCTCTAACAACTTCGTAGCTACCCACCATCTCTCAGCCTCACCTGTCAGCTTATATGAGGCATAAAGAACCCGATGCTTATCAGTGCACTAGAGCACCATAAGTATTTTCTTGATCTCTTGCATCCAGTTCTCAGTAGCTACAGGATCAGCTCCTCCTAAAAACTTGGGAGGATTCATCTTTGTGAGCTTCTCTATCATGCATCCTTGAGCTATAGATGGACCTCCCTGCTACTTGGAGCTCCGGGCAATATCAACCATGACTTGCTGAGCTACACTACATAAAACAGCATCTGAGTCCCCACCTCCTGCACCAAAAGGCCCCGGTCCATCATCGCCACTAGTATGGGTGCTACTACCTCCTGGATCCATCTTGAAATAACATCAAATTATCCTGAGAATTCAAACCTTATAATACTATTCTATGTAAAATACCCCACACTTCCTATCACTAATTTAAGGTCTAGTCCTACCATATGGAAATAGAAATCAATGATAGTTTACTATGGTTTTCTTGAAATCTTCACCCTAGGAAAATCACAGAAACCACCCCAAAATTCTACCTCCAGACTGCAGAACAGAACCGTAAATTCTCATTCTAATTTCCCAACATCAACACACTGATATCTTGTTCCACTCTTCTTAAAATTTCATTTCTATATGTTGGTATTGTTTTTCGCTGTACTCTAGAGTCTACAGAACCTAGCAACCTGCGCTTTGATACCAAGCTGTAACGACCTGAAAAATCCATACCATTTTTTTTTATTTTATAAAATAAACTGCAAAACATAACATTATGATACTCTTGTATAATCTGCTATTAGATCTCAGGCCCCAAGTGAGCATTGAGGAAACCTGATTATATTATACAACTATACAGCAGAAAAACATAAAACTATTCAACTATATAAACAATACCAGTATTTTAATAACTCATCTCAACCATGCACACATGTATACACATCACCTTAGTATCATCTACTCAAAAATACTATCTCCTGTATACACTTACCCAGCAAATAGGGTAGTGTGCTCGCCTTCCCTATCTGCGAGCCTGATCCACTCGTCTAACTGGATTACCTAAAAAATATTAAATCACTGGGATGAGACAATGCTCAGTAAGAGGAAATATGCTATTACTAGTATGTGGCAACTAAGTTTCATAAATACTATATTGACAATATCTGAAACTATTCAAGCTGGTAAAACAATATACAATATAACTTACCTCCATCATAGTTTAAGGTATAATTGTATTATCTGAGTTTTTTACATTTTCATATTTCTAGTATCATACTATATCTATTGATATTCTGTAAATCTATATACATACATATATATATATATATATATATATATATATATATATATATATAACTGAGATGTTTACCCTGGAAAACTGTACGTCATGATTTAACCCCTCATGATTGGGTTGTGCGGCCCATAGGTGAGACTTAATCCTGGTTGGCCTACTAGGTAAGTCAACTGTAACTCTACCAATCCTTAGCCTGGCCAAACTGTAACCTCTCATAGACACGGAACTGGTAACTACCTCGTCAAACCAGCCACCTCAATCCAGTCTTTTGGGGAGTCTACAATCCCTCCAAGCATGGTTGATAGAAACCTTCCACACACTATCTAAGATGTGTGGTTGCACTATGATCTTGCAATAGCAACGATACCATGCTCTGATAACTGAATATTTACTGAACTGATTCATCAAGGTTTGATACTATATAGTACTAATATGCATAATCATCTTACTGTTTCATCATGATTCCAAAATAACCATAATGTAGAAATCTAATCCTAAATATATTGTAATATATGTATTGTGTAAACTGTAATACCATAGTGTTATGGAAAATAACCATAACACCAGAAATTGATATGAAAATACTGTATTATCTGAGTTGTATAAATTGTAATAACATAATGTTATGATTTTGGTATTTCGGAAAATCATGATAATCTATATATGTTGTAAAATATCTATCTGTATAAACACTGTAATTTATACTCTTGTAAAATCTGATAAAACATATCTCTGCATAATAATATAAATCATACTAATTGAAAACTGTATTGTTTCTGTACTGTTTTGATAAGCTCTCATAAATTTATTTTTGCTTAGATACCATAAAACATAATAATTTGGAAATTGTATATTTCATACATTGATCTAATACTGCCTCATGCCACACAACTACATAAATAGATATCTCATACACTGCTACTGTATCTTTTGATATACAAATAATTTCTGAACTGAATACTAATCTGGAAAACATATAATTTATTAATAAATATTCTAACATTCCTAGCATAGCATATTTCCCTTACCTAACTGACTCGAAGGCTCGCCTCTAATTCTACCCTCACACCCTCGGTGTACCAATCTCAAAATCTTGAAATAATACATTTATAAAAATTCCTCAGTAAATCACTGAATTTCCCCAGAAAATTATCTCACTTATATTTCCTAAACATGCCTATTCACAATTTCTTAAACTTAATATACCTGGGCTCCTAGAAAAATATTCACTGGGGTCCTCAAACCATGCCTATAGGGTCCTAAAACACCATATCCCTGAAAATATAATACCTTATTTTTATTCCACAAAACTCCAGTAGATTCTCATATAATACAAAATATTTACTCAAATAGGCACGCTAATGCTAAAAATACGTAAATAATCTACTTACCTCTATTTTGGGATAGTGCCCAATTTGCCCCAATCAACAATCTGTTTCAGCAGACTTGTGGAGAAACTCCCCACGATCAACGTGGTGGCTTTTGATCATCGAACTGGGGAGTAACGAGGCAAGAAATCTAGAGAGAAGAGGAGAGAAACTAAGTAGGAGAGAGAGAAAAACAGAGAGAAAATAAAATTTCTCGCCGAAACATCATTTTTACCTATTTATAGACCTCTTGCCATGTGACCTCATCGACGAGCCACGTCACCTCGTTGACGAGTCCAAGAAGGGAGATCATAGACAAAATCATTACCCTTGTCGACGAATTTTAGGCTGCGAAAATAGCCCCTTGATAAACTCTCGTCGACGAGAATTTCTCGTTGAAACATCATTTTCAGCTATTTATAGACCTCTTGCCACGTGACCTCATTGCCAAGTGCACGAAGGGGGATCGTTGATGAACTCATTACCCTCATCAATGAATTTCAGGCCCCAAAAATAGCCCCTCGGTAAACTCTCGTCGACAAGACATGCGTCCACATTGACGAGCCCAAGAAGACTCTTCTGCATTCGTTGACGAGGCCCTGTTGCGTTCTCTTTAAATTTTCCTTTTTTATCTCATTTCTTTATTATTTAATTCCCATAATTGTCCGAGTTACTACACAAGCTGCCTACGTACCTTTTTAGGATTAGGCCATTACGTAGTTCAGACTCAACTTTGAGTCTAAAAAATCATTTAAGATAACAACATGTGCCAATATGGGCAGGTCTTTCATTTGGACCATAATGTAGGCTCCAAGTACTAGTTAAAGAAGAAATGGACATACCAAGCTCAATTTTTCATTTTTTTTAAGGGTAATTTTGGTCAAAGATCACTTGTGAGGTAAGTCCCTTTTCCTTGTTTGCTTCCATTCTTCCTTTTAGTTCTTTCATCATTTTTTGCTTTCCTTTTTGCAGAAGAATTGTGACTTCATTTTTATTCAGACTTCGTTTGGGACTAAACTTGCAAATTGCCCCAGTGTGAGGTGTGATCATTTGACAGGTTAAACAAGGAATTGAACATTTCAGGCTCAACGAGGATTGCAATGAGTGTTTTTCTAGTTTTTTTGGGTAGCGAAAAAATGGCTTTGCCGACATTTTGGCATTTCATTGTCGTCTTGCATGATTTGCCAGACCCTTTGAAATCCCCAACCCAATTTTATTTTTTTAGGAAATGACTTTTTTTTTTTTTTTTTTGAAGAAAATGGCTTTATTTTCAGGCTCAAAGGGTTTTCTAAATGGTAAATAAATGTCTGGTTTTTTAGGGGAAAGCTGGTCGGTCAAAAATGGCCATCAATCATTTAATCAAAATATGAGGAGACAAAACATCGATGGAATAAACATCATATTTTCTTAAATTCTTTTGAGAGTTTACAAAGCCTTTAAGAAAAATATTTCTTTTCAACATCTAAATTAGTAGGGTGCAAGAAATTGGTCCTATCCATGTCGGCCAAAAACAAGGTGCCTTTGGAAAATGCTTTCTTCACCACGTAAGGCCCTTCATAGTTGGCTGTCCACTTGCCGCGCGGGTTAGTATGGATTTGTAGAATATTTTTTAACACCAAATCCCCCTTCTAAAATTGTCGAGGTCGCACCTTCTTATTAAATGCCCTCATCATTCTTCTCTGGTACAATTGTCCGTGAGCTATGGCAGCCATTCTCTTTTCCTCAATCAAGTTCAACTGATTGTATCTGGACCGTACCCATTCGGTGTCGGTCAATTGTGCCTCTCTCAGGACCCTTAAAGAAGGAATCTTGACTTTAACCAGGATTACTGCCTCCATTCCATACACCAAAGAAAAAAGAGTGGCTCTTGTGGAGGTTCAAACCGTGGTTTGATAGGCTATCAGAGAGAAAGGGAGCTTCTCATGCCTCTCTTTATAGGTTTCAATCATCTTCACCAAAATGATTTTGATATTATTATTACCTGCTTCAACTGCCCCATTCATTTGTGGCTTGTAAGGAGCTGAGCTATGATGCCTAACCTTGAACTGACTACACAACCTGGCCATCACTTCATTATTTAGGTTTTTGGGCATTATCTGAGAATATTCTCCCCAGGATCCCATATCTGTAGATAAATTCTCTCTTTATGAAGTGGCTAATGACGTTCTGAGTGACATTGGCATATGACGCTGCTTCTACCCATTTGGTGAAATAGCCAATTTCTACAAAAATGAACTGATGCTCGTTGCTAGGCTTTGGGCTTATCAGCCCAATCACATCCATCCCCTATGCTAAAAAGGGCCAAGACGTGGAAAGAACTTTGAGTGGGGCCGGTGGAACTTGTATGCGGTCTCCATAGATCTAGCACTTGTGGCATTTCAAAGCATATTTTATGCAATCCCTTTCCATGGTCATCCAATAGTACCCACTTTTGAGGATTTTTCATGCTAGTGAGTGACCTTTGGCATAGGTGCCATAAACACCTTCGTGGACTTCTTGATTATTCGCTTTGCTTCTTGTGCTTCCACACACCATAGGAGTGTCATGTCATGGTTCCTTTCATATAGAACTTCTCCATCCAAAAAGAACTCCATGGATAGTCTCCTTATCATCTTCCGATCATTACTAGAGGCTCCTTTAGGATATTCTTGCTTGTGGAGGTATGTCTTAATGTCATAGAACCATGGTTTTCCATTGACTTCTTTGGTTACCGTACAGTAAACCAGTTTCGACTGCATCCTTATACAAATGGGCTTAATTTCTATCCTTAGTTCAACTTTTATCAAGGCAGCCAATGTGGCCAAGGCATTGGGGATCAAATTGCTTTCTCTAGGTAAGTAGGAAAAGATGATTTGTTCAAACTCCTTGATCAGCTATTGGATGTATTCTTGGTATGGTGTCAGCTTTGAATCTCGTGTGTTAGCTTTGGTGCAACCCCAAAAGGGGGGGTGAATTGGGTATTTAAAATTCATCGCCTAGGTTTACTGGTTTTGACAATAGTATAACACAACCTAAGGCCAGTCTATGCAATCAACAAATAAACATACACGTGCAGTAAAATGACTCACTAGAAAAATGAGCAGCTCGAAAGCTATCCTAAGTATAGGAGTTCTGTCGTGTAATATTAAGCCTAAGGGCTAAATCGTCTCCTCAGGGAATGCATTTTAATTTCAGATTTTACGTTCTCCCAATCAAAATTAAATTGCACTGAACTTGGTTCAGATTCGAGATTTTCAAAATTGTGGAGACCTAATTTAACAAATTAAATACACACGCTAATTAAAGTCCTAAAACTGGAACGCACTAAATTAAATAACAATAATGGAAACCCTAGTCTACTTAAGGAAACATCAAAACACGCGCTAATTAAAGATGGTAACTTTGAACATGGAATTAAAAACACCCAAAGGAAACTCAATCAAACACACACACATGCGGAATAAAAATCAAATCTTTAACATGAACTAAAAATTACGAACCAAAATCACAATTTAAATGTAGACTAAAAACTGAACTTTTATTATGAACCAAGAACTCGAAACAAAGTTTAACTATCAATTGACTTAAATGAAAATAAAAAACAATAAAAACATAAATAAAAGGAACTAAAGGAATGATAAGTAAATAAAAGGAGTTAAATTAAATCCATCCAATCTAATAATAACATTAATTAAAAGAAACATACTAAAATGTATATCTAAAAATACATGCTTTCATAATAACATACTTTTATAGCACTTTCAATAGTATATGTTCCCATATATGCCTAGAAGATACAGCCTGGTCTATAGGACTAGCGTCGTCACGCCATCACATACACGTATGACATGCTTCCCCCCATGACAGGTAGTGCGGCTCGAAGGCTGGACCTAGCAAATAGCTGTTGACTAATGCTAAGTCAAACATAAAGTAGTACGATGGTGCCTACTCAATCTATACCCGAAGGCCGCCTGAAGGCTGAGTCATCCACAATTACTACATCAGATGGAGCCCCAGAAAGCCTTTGGGGAGTACTTTACCCAGTTCACCAATCGCCTTTCCCATCCACACTCTTGGTGTGTGGATTGCACCTCTACATAAATTTAGCTACGATACCGAGCTTTAACATGAGAACATAATAACAGGGCTCTACTATCATATATGGAAATTTACATCGTTTAAAACTATATTCATAATTCATTTCATAAAACCATACATATCTCTACTACATATCTGCTAGATAATGACTTGGTAAAAACTGGCATATCATATCATATCATTTCTCATATCTCATATCTCATATCTCGGCATATAGCCATTACATTTCAGTATTACATAAAACCTGCTCATTTCATGTCAATTAAAAACCATACTAATGCCACACAAGTTTCATCAGTTAATTAAAAAATAAAACATTTGCTTGACAAAGTAATTTTTGCTGCTAAAACTGGGGTATGAATATGTCCAAGTTGTTACTTTAGCAAATATAGATATATAGTTAAATACAGGAAAAATGGAGAAAATCAACCGTACCTTCTTTGATTAATTTATAATAAGCTTATGGTTCAAAATAACAAATTTTCAATTGGTGAAAATGTTCATAAAGACCATTACTACACTTTAAAATATCATACTTAAATTTAAACGGTTGCATTCGAAAATAAAGTTGGTTAACCAAAATCTAGGCCCAGAAACCTTCAAAAAGCCATAACTAAATATATAAAAATATTTTAACATTCCATTTGATTAAAACTCTTAAACATAGCTGACATAATATAATCTCCTTACCTAATTTCTAGAAAAGACCCGAAACGCTCAAAAATCAAACCCGAACTTTTCCCCAAGCTCTAGAATCTACTTCGCTAGGCTAGTAGAGATTTGTCCCTTGATTCTCATGGTATCTTCCGATCATCAAAACAGGTGATGAACGGCGAACGATCGGAGAGAGAGAGAGAGAGAGAGAGAGAGAGAGAGAGAGAGAGAGAGAGAGAGAGAGAGAGAGAGAGAGAGAGAGAGATTTTTAGATTTCTTAATGAAGAAGCAAATAAAAATCTTATTTATAGTCCCTTGACCTGGTCAAATTTGTCGACAAAATGACACCTTAGTCAATGAGCCACAGAAGGTCGTTTGTCAACGGAGGAAGGACCTCGTTGACGAACCATAAGCCTAATATTTTCCGGGCATTCTAGATCTCTTCATTAACTAGATTTTGAATTTCGGCGACGAAGCATAGAAGGGCCTTCGTCAATGAGAACATTAGCTTCGTCGACGAAGCCTGCTGTTTCATGTTGAAATTTTCCTTTCTTTCTTTATTATTAAATTCCTGGGTTTGGGTCTCTACAATCTCCCCTCCTTATAAAATTTCGTCCTCAAAATTTGCTTCTAGTTTCTAACATATCATCTGAACCATCACTGCTCTGACTCTAGGAAAAGCCGGTAGCCACCCACATAGCAGCCCCATCCCAAATTTATTACCTACCCTCACTTATGGCGGAGGAATACCATGGTTACACATAAAATCTTGGGAGATTAATATATCCATATAAGACTCTCCCAGAGACCATACTTATTCTAATCTATAAACAAATTTACTTTGCTACAATATATACATGAAAACCACTTCCCTACTGATCTACTTAACTGACTAACTCTGAGCGTCTCTAAAATATGAGGATACTTCTAACGTATGTCTAAATCTAACTCTCATAAGGCCTCCTCTACTACATGATTATGCCAAAGTACCTTTACTAGAGGAATTCTCTTTATACGTAGCTCTTGCTCTCTATGATCTAGGATCTGAACTGGTATCTCCTCATATGCGGAGGATTTTGAACATACCTCCTAAGAATGGACATGTGGAACACGTCATGAATCCTAGATAAGGCGGAAGGAGGTAATGCTATCCTATATGTCACCGACCCAACTTTCTCCAAAATCTCGAACGGTCCGACGTACCTAGGGCTTAGCTTTCCCTTCTTACCAAACCTCATCACTCTTTTCATCGGAGCTATTCTTAGAAATGTAGCATCATCTACCTCAAATTTTAGCTCCCGTCGGTGTGTATCTGTGTAGCTCTTCTGCTGACTCTGAGCTGCTTTAATCCGTTCCCTGATAAGCTTTACCTTCTCTAAAGCCTACTGAACCACATTTGGTCCCAAAATATGTCACTCACCAACCTCATCCCAAAACAACGAAGTTCAAAATCTTTGTCCATATAGTGCCTCATACGGTGCTATCCCGATACTGGACTGATAACTGTTATTGTAGGTGAACTCAACCAATGGTAGGTGTCTAATCCAACAACCACTAAAATCCATTGCACACACCCTTAACATATATTCTAAAATTTGGATGGTCCTCTCAGAATGACCATCTGTCTACAGGTGAAACGCTATACTGAACATAAGCTAGGATCCCAATGCTTCCTGAAGACTCTTCTAGAACCGGGAAGTAAACCGTGGATCCCTATCTGAGACAATCGACACTGGCACTCCATGCAACCTGACTATCTCCTGAACATACAACTTTGCTAGCTTATCCATGGAATAAAAACCCTTCAATGGGATAAAATGAGCTGTCTTCATGGATCTGTCAATCACAACCCAAATTGCATTATACCCGTGCAGTGCTAACGACAACCCTATGACAAAGTCTATGGAGATGTGCTCCCACTTTCACTTAGGAATGAGAAGTGGTTGCAACTGTCTCGCTAGCCTTTGTTGCTCGGCCTTCACCTGTTGACATGTCAGACACTGCTCTACGAAATGAGCAATCTCTCTTTTCATGTTAGACCACCAAAAAGATTCCCGTAAATCCCTGTACATCTTCGTACTCCCTGGATGTATTGTGTAGAGCAAGCGATGTGCCTCCTCTAGAATGACCCATTTAATCTTGACGTCATTTGGTATGCAAATCCTATTATGGAATCTTAACACCCTATCACCTGAAATGTTGAAATTCGGCTTCAATCCGCCATGAACTCCCTCCATAACCTCTACTAGCTCTGCATCTGTTGTCTGAGCTGCTCTGATCCTCTCATATAAGGTCGGTTGTACCACCAAGTTAGCAATGAAGGCCTGGTGATTTCCTTCCACTACTTCTAAACCCAACCTTTCCAGGTCCATACAGATCTGATGCTGAATTCCCACTACTGAGGCTAATGCATCAATTGACTTCCGACTCAGAGCATCAGTTACCACATTAGCTTTTATTGGGTGATAGCTAATGGTACAGTCGTAGTCCTTTATTAGTTCAAGCCATCTATGTTGCCTCATATTTAGCTCCTTCTGGGTAAAAATATACTTAAGACTTTTATGATCGGTAAAAATCTCACACCTTTCACCATACAAGTAGTGCCTCCAGATCTTCAATGCATATACTACCGCTACTAATTCCATATCATGTGTTGGGTAGTTCTTCTCATACTCTTTGAGTTGACGAGAAGCATAAGCGATTACCTTACCCTGCTAGATTAGGACACACCCGAGACCCTTCTTTGAGGTGTCACTGAAAATAATAAACCCACCAGCCCCTAACAGAATGGTCAGGACTAGGGTAGTAACCAATCGCTGCTTTAGCTTTTGGAAACGCTGCTCGCACTCTTTAGTCCAATCATATTTCACGTTTTTCCTCACGAGTCATGTCAACGGACCCGATAAACTGGAGAACCCTTCTACGAACCGTCCATAGTATCCTGCAAAACCTAGGAAACTCCTGACCTCCTTAACATTCTTCAGTCTCAACTAGTCCACTACCACTCCTATTTTGCTTGGGTCCACTGATACCCCTTCTTTGGACCCTACATGTCGTAGAAATGCTACTTGCTCTAACCAGAATTCACATTTCTTGAACTTACCAAAAAGCTTCTTCTCCCTGAGCACCTGAAGTACCAATCTCAAATGAACTGCATGCACCTCAGGAATCCTTGAATACAGTAGGACATCATCAATAAAAATGGCCACAAATTAATCTAAATACTCGTGGAACACCCTGTTCATCAAGTCCATAAATGTTGCAGGAGCATTGGTTAATTCGAAAGGCATAACTAGAAATTCATAGTGGTCATACCTAGTCCGAAATGCAATCTTCGGTACATCCTCCGATCTCACTTTTAGCTGATGATACCCGGATCGCAGATCAATCTTGGAAAAAACATATGTGCCCTATAGCTGGTCAAATAGATCATTAATTATGGGTAACGAGTATTTATTCTTCACAGTTACCTTGTTAATCTCTTTGTAGTCGATGCACATCCTCATCGACCCATCCTTTTTCTTTACAAACAGTACTAGCGCTCTCTCGGGTGAAACACTTGGTCGGATGTAGCCCTTATCTAGTAACTTCTATAGCTGCTCCTTCAATTCCCTCAGTTCTGCTGGAGCCATACGATATGGAACTTTCAATATTGGTGTCGTGCCTGGAGTCCACTCTATAGTGAACTCCACCCCATGATTAGGAGGCAATCCTGGTATGTCCTCTGGAAATACATCTGCAAACTCACTTACTATGGGAATCTCCCCCAACTTAAGTTCTCCTCTTGATGTTTCATTCACAAATGCCAAGTACCCTGGGCTTCGCTCTTAGAGTAACCTTCTAGCCTGAATAGCTGAAAGGATATGTGGTGCAGAACGCACACTGCTTGGGTTATACCCCTCTGATAACCACCACGTGGCACCCAAACACTCCTCGATATGGCTGCTATGGGGGTACATTGCTCCTCGACATGTCACAATCACATATCAGATGCCCTAGTTTACCACATTGAAAACACACACTTGAACCCATTAGACACTTCCCTGCATACTTCTTACCGTAAGTGGTACAAGTAGAGGAAGATGTGGTACCCTGAGATGTACCCCCGCCAGCCTCTCGCCGCTAGCCTCTTCCACCACCATATTTCTTCCAAGTGCCATGCCATGCACCAAAATAAGAATTAGGAGGCACTGCCCTCTTCTTCGGGTTCTGGACCTCTATGTCATTCTATACGCTCTCCTCTACCACAGTGGCTTTTCCACTAACGTAGCAAAGTCCCGAAGCTGAAGTATTGCTATTTTCATATGGATATCCTTCTTTAGACCCCTTTCAAACTTCCAGGATTTTCTCGCCTCATCCGATACCATAAACAGAGCAAAGCACGATAACTCCTTGAATCGGGCAGCATACTGCTGAACTGTCAGCTGCCCCTGAGTCAGAATCATGAACTCCTCCATCTTCACATTCCTGACAGTGGCTGGAAAGTACCGCTCAAAGAATGCCTCTCTGAAACAGCCCTATGACATCGCCACCTGCACTGGCCTGTGCTCCTCCAATCTTCTTATTGATTCCCACCATCTCTCGGCTTCACCCACCAGCTTATACGTCGTGTAGAGAACCTTCTACTCATCAATGCAATGTAGAATAGCCAAGATCTTCTCAATATCCTGAATCCAGTTCTCTACTTGGATCGGGTCGACATTCACTCCAAAGCTAGGGGGCTTCAGTAGAATGAACCTCTCGATAAAATCACCCAACTCAGTCATGGGTCAATCCTGCCCTCTAGATGTTCGCACCACCTCAGCCATAAGCTATTGGGTGAAATCCCACAGTTGCACTTTGGAGTCACTACTAGTCTCATGGTCAGTTCCCTCACTACTATTTCCTCCAGTGTTGGCAGTATTATCCCTGGATTCCATCCTGAAAAGGCAATCGAGAAGATTGTTTAGAATCTTGGTATCTTACATATATGTTATCACTACAATACTTATGAAATTTATTTTAATAAATTAACTTCCCTAATGACAACATACTCTGCTAGCGTGATACTCTCATTCTAGCTCAAGTTTCGCCGCTCCACTTGGAAACAAAAACTGTCAATGGATTTTCGTGATTTTTTAAACTCGTCGACTGATCTAGAAAAACATGGAAGTCCACCAATGAATTTTTGTCTCTAATCTTATGAAGCTAAAGTCGAAATTTCTATCATACCCATTCCTATCCTTGTCCTGCTCTGACACCTAACTCTGGGAAGACTCTCTGATTTACTCTACAGAACCTAGTAAACTTAGTGCTCTAAATATTACCAAACCCAAGCGATGGGAATCTCATCACATTTTTAGCTGGGTAATGGCTCTAATACCATCTTGTAATGCCCTGGCCCTTTAGGTGGCACTGGAGTGCTGCTAAACATACATACCTTATGATACCATACATATACAACCTACCCGAACAAGGAAAAATGGGTGTTCCATACTAATCCATATAAGCATACCTAGAGAAAATACAAACATCATCTAATACATACCAGAGTTTCTAACTGTTCTCCATATACATCCATAAATAATTAAAACATAGTATGCTACTACAATCCCCAAAAGACAGACACTGACTATTATCTCACTAGCTCTGACAAAGATTGCCTGCTATCTAACTCAGCCTAGAAGAACGCTAGGCTCGATCCCTTAAAATACTTGAAAAAACATTTGTACGCTAGGGTGAGACAAATCTCAGTAAGATGGATTAAATTATCATCAGTGTGTGGTTAACATGAGATTTCATGTTTGCATAGTACTGCTAGCATTAATTGTTTAACTGGCATTTAAAACTATACTAAAATGTATATCTGAAAGTACATGCTTTCATAATAATATACTGTTGGCTCAATATAGCCCTTTCAATAGTAAATGTGCCCATATATTACTAGAAGATACAACCTGGTCTGTAGGACTAGCGTCGTCACGCCATCATATACATGTACAATATGCTTCCCCCCATGACGGTTTGTGCTGCTCGAAGGCTAGACCTAGCAAACAGTTGGCCGAATAATGCTAAGTCAAACATAAAGTAGTAAGATGGTGCCTACTTAATCTGTACCCGAAGGCCACCTGAAGGCTGAGTCATCCAGAATTACTACATTGAATGGAGTCGCAGAAAGCCTTTGGGGAGTACTTTACCCAGGTCACCAGTCGCCTTTCCCATCTACACTCTCGGTGTGTAGATTGCACCTCTACATACGTTTAGCTACGATACCGAGCTTTAACATAAGAAAATAATAACAGGGCTCAACTATCATATATGGCAATTTACATCATATAAAACCGTATTCATAATTCATTTCATAAAATCGTACATATCACTGCTACATATCTTCTGGATAATGACTCGGAAAAAAAACTACCATATCATATCATATCATTTCTAATATCTCATATATCATATCTTGACATATAGCTGTTACATTTCAGTATTTCACAAAACCTGCTCATTTCATGCCAACTAAAAACCATACTCACGCCACACCATTTTCATCAATTAATTCATAAATAAAATATCTACTTGATAAAGTAATTTCTGCTGTTAAAACAAGGGTATGAATATCTCCAAGTAGTTATTTTATCAAATATAGATATATAGTTAAATACAGGAAAAATGGAGAAAATCAACCCTACTGTCTTTGGTTAATTTTAAAATAAGCTTATGGTTCAAAATAACGATTTTCCAACCGATGAAAACATTCATTAAGACCAATACTATACTTTAAAAATATCATACTTAAATTTAAACGGTTGGTTTCGAAAATAAAGTCGGTTAACCAAAGTCTAGGCCTAGAAACCCTTGAAAATCCATAACTAAATATATAAAAATTATTTTAACATTCCATTCGGTTAAAACTCTTAAACATAATTGACATAATATAATCCCCTTACCTGATTCCTAGAGACCACCCGAGACACTCTAAAACCGAACACGAACTTTTCCCCGAGTTCTAGAATCTACTATGCTAGACTAGTAGAGATTTGTCCCCTGATCCTCATGGTATCTTCCGATCATCGAAATTGGCGACAAACGGTGAATGATTGAAGAGAGAGAGAGTGGGCGTGGGTTCTAGAGAGAGAGAGAGAGAGAGAGAGATTTTAAAATTTCTTAATGAAGAAGCAAAAAAAAAATCCTATTTATAGCTCCTTTTCGTCGGCGAAATGACGGCTTCGTCGACAAGCCACACAAGGTCGTTCATCGACGGAGGAAGGACCTCGTTAACGAACCCTAAGCCTAATAATTTTCAGGCGTTTTGGATCTCTTTATCGACAATGCTATGAATTTCAGTGACGAAGCACAGAAGAGCCTTTGTCAACGAGAACACTGGCTTTTTCGATGAAGCTTGTTGTTCCATGTAGAAATTTTCCTTTCTTTCTTTCTTACTAAATTCCTGGGTTTGGGTCTCTACAGGCTCTGTCTTTAAAACCCAACAGGCCCTAATTTAAAATCCAAATTGGGCTGGCTTGTTTTTAAAATCCAACAAGCCCTATTTTAAAAATCCAAATTGGGCCGAGCCCATTTTGAAAATCAACCTTGGCTGGCCCATTTAAATAAACTTGATCCCCGCTTGTTCTTTAAAAATCAACTCAGGCCGAGCCCATTTTGAAAATCAACTCTTGCCAGCCCATTTAAATAAACTCGAGCCCACCTGTGTTTTAAAAACTAACTCAAGCGGAGCCCATTTTGAAAATCAGCCCTAGTCCGCCCATTTAAATAAACCCGAGCCCACCTATGTTTTTAAAACTAACTCGGGCTGACCCCATTTTGAAAATAAACCCTAGCCAACCCAATTGAATAAACCCAAACCCACTCTCATAAGTTTCAAGGCCCACACGTGGTCTGGACATGTAACAGAGTCCATGTGGCTCATTCGGGGTCTCTTGAGTTCATACAACCCCGGTTTGACTCGTGCTAGTCAACCTTGGTTTGACTCACGCCACTCACCCCGGGTTGACTCGCACGAGTCAACCTGGGCACCCCTCACCTAGCCAGAGATGGTTCAACTCGTCTCTGTCCCTAACCTGTAACTTCACTAGAATCGAAAACCAAACCCTAATACCTCACCATCAACACACAAAACACAACAGATATTCGATCAACGCGATGCACATCACACACATCACTAGTATTTTTCACAACAAAAATAAAAAACAAGAAATGCAAATAAAAAGGGTAGGGGGGAGTTTGTGCTTATCTTGAAACATGAGGGTTAGCTCGAAATCTTCTCGCCCAAATCTCAAGTGAACACTCCTAGGGTTCCTTAAACAAACCGTGTGTCGAGCTTAAAGGCACTTCACCAGTCCTCACCGGGTGGAAAGTCTCTAAAATGGAGTTAATCTTGGAAGAATAAAAGGCACAATCTTAGAGGCAGAGAAGGGTTGCGGAGGATTATAGGGTTTCGTGGGGCTTCGGGAGGGGGTTTGAAGCTTAAAAGGAAACATGAAGGGAAGAAAAGAGGAGATGAAATCATTGCAGGGATTATGGTTTTTAATTTCAAGAGGTTAAGAACGTTAAGGTGCAGAGAGAAAGTTAGGATTTTTATTTGGAGTTACAGAATAGGAAGAAGGAAAAATTTTTAGAAACCTTAGGGTTTCTGAGTTGTAGAAAAAAGAGCGAGAGAGACAAGAAAGAAGTGGGAGTCTTCGAATGAGACTGAGAAAAGAGAAAAAAGAAAAATTGAAGTTTAAAAATGTTTTGCCTCAAGACCATCCGATTTGAACACGTGGCGTGAATTTGGCCATTCGATCAGAAAAGCCACATGTTTCTATCATCACCACTCAAGGCATGTTTCTTATGAACAGCTAGGATCAGAGCATGTTAGCAATCCATGTGCTACTCGTTCCCCACCGTGCAATCACAACTTCTCCGCACGGCTGAGATTCGGCCATGTCAGTAAGCTTGGCGTGTCTCTCCTGAGCTGTTGGATCTCTAATCCCCATTGACGGTATCGATTGCCCGCGTAAGAAACCATCATTAACACCTGCCTGCATCATCGCTTAGAGGCCAACACATCACGGCCTTGCCCCCCAAAAATAAATGAATGACCCACCTGATTCCTTTGTCGTTAGATGTCCACACCCCCAAGGACGGCTCAGATAACACCACCTTATCCATTCTCACTCCCCCACCGGATGAGTGACACGTGGGCTGCCTTTTCCCTACATACGGAAGCAGAGTCGTGTGCTACCTAGAGCTGTTCGATCAGCGTCCCCTAGCAACGACCACGATTAAGCCATGTCACCAATCCATGCACACATGCATCTCCCACTTATCGCGTGACACATGGCCCCCATAGTCCTAACCCGGACCTTAAATCGGTCTTTCACAGACCGGTCAAAGTTCGATCAATTTGCGCCCCCTGAACCGGGATAAACCAGTTCTTCTCCTTTTCCCCTTTTCTTTATTTTCAATATTTCAAATAAATTATTTTTAAATCCATAAAATTCACAAAATTCGAATAAAATCATAAAAATGTCAAAAAATCACAAAAAATACAAAAAAAATCAGGAAAAAACCTAAAAACAATTTTAAACTTGATTTTCATCGGTATTTTTTTTTTTTTTGCTTAATTACTTTTTTTTTATTCTGAAATGGTTTGAAAAAATATATAAGTAAAATTATTGTAAAAATTCAAAAAAATCTCAAGAATATACAAAAAATATTTTTAAGCTGAGAAAATCATTTTTTTTTTATTTTCAAGTAAAACTCAAACATCCTGGATTACTACTTCTCACTTAGAAAGGTTCATAAAGATTTCAAAACCCCCGGGAGTGTACTTTGTACCCTATTTTCTCGATTTTTCGATCTCGATGATTGCAAAGGGAGGCATTGAGTTCTTTGGAACATGATATGCCACGGTTCTGGGGGAATACTTATATAGTATTTTATTTTATGCATTTTCTTACATTTTTTATAGGGAGTAATTTTCTACGGCTTATTAGATTTATTTTGGGATATTTTTTTGATTAATTAGGTACAGCTCGTAAGAATGGGTGTGTAGGGGATGCTAATACCTTCTCATTGCGTAACCAAACTCCCGAGCCCAACTTTGGTATCGTAGGCCAATTCTACCCTTTACCAGGTAGTAATCAAGTGTTCTAACCATGCTCTAAAAGGTTAGTGGTTACTCCATTGCACTTTGTTTTTTTGACGAAAATATTCTTTTCAAATTCACCCCATTTTCCCAGTTTGCAACCGCATCCATGCGAGTGTTTGGGCGGGTCTGGGACGTCGCGAGAGCTTGACGACTCCGCTAGGGACACTTAAGAGTTGAGCCAATAATTAATTGAGAATTATCCAAATTCAAATCTAGTAAGCCTTCTTGATGACTCCCTCACCCTTTTGTGAGTATTATTGATTCATGAGTTTGTTTGTGTATAGGTACCTTGTGAATATGATGGTAAGCATAAGTAGTAAGTGGATGCTTGAATTTAGTTATGATTACTCCATAGGCATGTAATTACTTGTGAATACCTTGTTTGAACATGCCTTGACCTGAGTATTTCACTACCATGATTAGTTGAAAAGCATGTCGTTACTTATGATTACTTTGAATAAGCATGTGGTTACTTCCATGGCTAAAAGCACTTGTTTCCATAAATATGTGAATAATGCATGTGCTTAATTATGAATAATGGATGGATGAATATGGGGTAGAGGGTGTAGGCTAAAATAGATGAACTCATACACCTCCACAAATTTATACCCGAGGTTTCCCCTTTAGGATTAAATAGGAATGTAATAGTGTCAGTCCCTTCATGGTAGAGTTTGATGGGGTCCGCGAACCACTCTGCTTAGTATGAGCTTCGTCTGAACCTCTGTGAGGGAGGATGGAGTTTCAATCTGAGGACCTTTTGTCTATAGGGATTAGAACTTAACCACATGTGATCATCGGAATCTCCTACCAAGGATAGAGCCTCAGAAAACCCTATATATACCTACCACAAGTTGGGACAGAAGCTCCATCCTTCTTTGCTTGAACTTTTGTTTGAACATGATTGATTTAAAATAATTAATGCCATCTTTGACATATTGTATGCATATAGGCATACACCCTGTTTAACCAAGGTTCCAAGAGAAATCTGGGCCTTTCATGGACAACACAGAAATACATCGAGAGACTGAATCCATAGTATAGCTGTATTCTGAAAGTCAGCATATTAAGTGGGGGGACAACTCGAATTAGGGGTCCATCATCAAGCTACTAGCCCGGGTTAATATCTGCACAAGGTCCAATTTGCTTAACGAACTTAAAGTCATTTGGAAAGAATGGCCGCCTGCACGCCATTTAAAGTTCTCCCAGACATATGGGTATATCGGTTTCCTGTTACATGTATCAGTGAACATCCAGGCTATCAAAGCATTGGTTGAGTTTTGGAATCCACTGTACTACTACTTTATAATGAATGGAATTGACCTGACACTGACCATCAAAGAGTACACTTCCCTTTTACATCTGGTTAAGCAGCCAACGCTGTACAAAACTTATGTGCCAGACATTAGTGTCTCCTTCGTCAAGGAACTCTTTGCTGCCACCGAAATCAAAATTCAGAATACATTCTTAGGGGAAGGGGAGGAAATCATAAACATATCCTGGCGTTAGTTGAAAGAAATAATGGCAAAAGAAGAATGGGAGGAAGTTCAGATACGTACGATGGCTCTAGCTATCTATGGTTTGGTTGTGTTTTAAAGAAAACTAGGCATAATCGACCAGGCTACCAATCATTTGTTGCATAGATATGAGATGGGATCAATCCAGTACATGACATCTTGGCGAAAACCTTTCAATCACTGAACCATTGCAGAACAAGGAGGCGAGAACGGTTAAAATGTTGCATACCACTGTTATATATGTGGATCATGAGCCACCTTTTGCCTAATCTAGGAGGATTTCGCAATATTTTCTCGGCAATCAGGATCCCTCTGGTCGAATTCGAAGAGACTCAATGAAAGGAATGGAGTAGCAAGCTAAAATGGAATGAGAAGTTACTTGAGTTGGCAAACTCAGGATTGGTCTTGTAGGTTCCTTGGATGGATGGTGCTAACATGGTATACCGATGCGGAAACCTATCATGGGTCCCACTACTTGGCCCATAGGGAGGAGTTGCATACGCCCCCTTGATGGTTCAAAGGCAAATGGGAGCAGCTCAGTTTGTGCCTATGACTCATGGATTGGATAACGCTCAATTCACGTATGAAGCAGACGATAATCAGTAGAAAGTACGAGAATTTGTAATAACATGGAAGTACGTGCACATAGTGGAGTCAAACAGTCAAGACTCGGGTACACAAGAGAACGTTATGGTTGGCCAACATAGTGAATCTGCAAATTAGGAAAGTACCGGAAGTCCTCGCAACTCAAAGTGAAGCTCCAGTGGTGAATAAACAGTTGAAAGAAGAAAGGCAACCAATAGAGAGGGAAGCCATGAGCACAGTAACATAAGAACAGAGGATCAGAAAAAAAGAGGGAGAATTAGTTGCTTTATACCGTAACGAAGTCAAACAACAAAAGACTCAACTCATGCTATTATAAAAGGAGGTAGTGGCCCTGAGAAAGGAGAGGCAAACACTCTAAGTCGTGCTCGATTGAAAGTCAAAAATGCTGGAAGGCACCAAGGCCGAAATCGAGGAAAAAGCCCTTTACATATGAGAACTGGACAGTCAGTGGGAGGAACAGAGGATAACATTTAATCAAGCATTGGATAAAGCAAAACCATTCGTAGAACAAGCCAAGCACTTGGAGGCCCAATACCGAGCACTGAAGCGAAGAGTAGACGGTTCGGTGCCCAGAAGGTCAAAACCAGCCCAAGAAGGCTCGAGCCGTGTTAATAGGGGCAAGTAGGGGAATCAGAATCCTGTATCTGTTTAGTTCATTCAGAAGCTCCTCGTATTTTGTCCAAAATTTTGTATGAAAAAATTGTAATGAAATGATAGCAAATTTTCCTGAAACCTTGGTTAAGACACATAAGTTGCATGCATGATTATCTTGTTCATATACATTCATACACTAACTACATCCATTGCATGAGCATTCATTGCATACCATTTTGAAAATGAAATTTCTTGTACAATGGGGGAAGGGGAAAATAGAAGTGACTATGAATTAGAAAAATTGAGGTGCCTACCCATCCATACAAAATATGGAGGAAAGCAATAATCATGGCAGAACAAGTAGAGAACAGGGTCGTCAGTCTAGAGCAGGGGCAGGAGGTAATGAACGACAAGATAAATAGAATACTAGAACTATTGATGAATGAGGGGAAAAAGGTTATGGACCTGAATGACGATGTCAATAAAGATCCTGACCATGCCCTAGACTTTACCCCAATTCACGAGCAAGCATCTAGGCCACCCCCAGTAGTCATGGAGGGCCCACCGCCTAACATGGCCCCATTCATCACTGCAGTACTAGCGTCGAGATACCCTATAGATAGAGCACTTACAACGGTAGTAACAGAGGCAAGAGCAGATAAGTCTGACACTGAGCACCGCTTTGACATGTTCGAAGAATGCCTGAAAGCCATCGAGGGGATTAGCATATCCGGTTCCTTCAACCCCGCAGATCTTTGTCTGGTACCCAAAGTCGTGTTGCCACCAAATTTTAAAGTACGGGACTTTGAGAAGTTTGATGGGACCAAGTGCCCATAAATTCATCTCTGTCTATAATGTAAAGCGATGGCAGCCTATTTTGATGATGAAAGATTAATGATGCATTGATTCCAAAGCAGCTTGTACAGAGTAGTAGTTAGGTCGTACATTCAACAGGATAGGACCCAGATATGAACTTGAAGGGACCTCGCTAATGTCTTTGTCGTCTAGTATCGCCATGTAGTGGAAATGGCACCTGATCGAATGACGTTGCAAAAAATGGAAAAGAAGCCTTTAGAGACATTTAGGGAGTATGCTTACTGGTGTAGATACATAGCCATTCAAGTCGACCCTTCTGTGAATAACTGTGAGGCCATTTCGTTATTTTTGGGCACATTGAAAGACCCCTACTGTGGGCACCTGTGGGGAGCAACTCTCCATGACTTCATGGACATCATGGCCGCAGGAGGTAGGATTGAAGCAGACATTAAAGAAGGCCTACTTAATAGCAGTGGAACCAAAGCTGGACCAAGTAAGAAGTGGACTGGCAAGAAAAGCAAAGAAGAAGTGTAGATGGTTTAAGGACCATCCAATCGAAAAAACCAAAAGGGTCGAAGTTAGTGGCCCAACAGAGAAACTTCATAATGAAAGTGATGGTGAATCAAGTTGTGCATGCGGGTGCTAGGCCCCAATTTACAGCTACTCAGTATGCAACACCCATCCCCACGCCAGTTCGACAGAACATGCCGACCCGTCAAAATATGCAGACTCATGAGGGGAATGCTTCCTAGAATCGGAGAATTGAATTAATTCCTACGACTTTCGCAAAGCTATTCCCACAATTGAAAGAAAGAGGAATGGTGATAGCCATATCCAGCATCCTTATAACCAACTCTCCCCAGCACTGGTACGATACCAAGGCTCACTGGTAGTATCATTCGAACTCTCTCGGTCATATTATCAACCAGTGTTGGGCGTTCAAACACAAAGTTCAGGAAATGAGGGACGCAAGATGGCTGGCATTTGATGACAAGCAGCTAGGAATACAGGGGAACCCTTTATCAGACCACGAGGGTAATAACGTGGGGATGGTAGGAGAAGAAGCGAAGGAGATCCTAGAAGAGTATTTTGACCAGATGTCATTAGGTTGGGTGTATGAGGTGCTCATGGCAGTCAGCCAAATTGAACAAAGGATTACTTGTCCTGATGGCGTGCATTGTGCATGCCAGGGCGCATAAGAAAGGTCAGTGCAGAATTATGCAACCTTCAAAACTTGTCTACGGAGATTGGTGAACAGTAAACAGGTGGAAGTTGGTTGTGTTCAGAAGATGAATGATGTTTCAACTATTGCGGGATCTGGTCATCCCCAATTCATAAACAGGCTATTTATTCCCACCATAAGAAGGACTCTGCAAGTCCCAAAAGCACCAGCTCGCATAGTAATCTCTGTCCCTTGACCTTTTTCATACCGCAGCAATCAAGCAGCACTGTGGAGGTACAATTGTGAGGGGCACACTGAGGGAGAAACTAGCAGCACAATAGAAGCAAGAGGGATTACCAAGAGTGGAAGGGTGTAAACACCCGAAGTCATTGGAAAAGGTGCAATCAGGGAAGGTAGAAGAATAGAGTAGGAGCATAAAGAAACCAGTTCCGCCTCAAGAAGCTAAAAAATTCTTGAAAATAATCAAGCATAGAGACTACAGCGTCATTGACCACCTCAAAAAGTTGCCCACGCATATCTCCATCGTATCCCTATTGTTGAACTCAGAAACTCACCAGGAGGCTCTACTAAAGGCCCTCAATCAGGCCTATATCCCCCAAGACATCAGTGTCGACAAGTTCAATCATATGATTAATGGTCTCACAACTACCAATTACATTACATTCATTGATAAGAAGATCCCGGCTGAAGGACAGGGGCATAACCAGACACTGCACATTTCCACTAAATGCTGGGACCACATGATCACACGAGTACTAATTGATAATGGGTCATCATTGAATGTTATACCCACGAGGACCCTGCAAAAGCTGCCCGTTGACCTTGCATATTTAAGACAAAACAACTTGACCGTACAAGATTTTGATGACACCCATAGAGAATCAGTGGGATCCATAGAAATCCCTGTACAGAATGGGCTTATCACCTTTGATATCACATTTCAAGTTATGGCCATCACACCATCCTACAACTGTTTATTAGGAAGGCCATGGAAACATAACACTGGGGCAGCTCCGTCATCTTTGCATCAACGAATAAAATTTTTTGTGGACGGGAAATTGGTGTGAGTCTATGGGGAAACAAATTTGATGGTAACCAAACCCACCTCCACCCCCTACATGGAAGCAGCCGAGGAAGCCTTGGAGGATTCATTTCGGGCTTTCGAGATCATCAATGCAGTGACTGTGACTGAACGATCTCCAATTCCACAACCTCGGGTTTCCTTTATAGCTCGTATGGTTCCTACGGAACTAATCAGGCAGGGGTATTATACGGATCAGGGACTAGGAAGGTTCTTGCAGGGAATTCCAAGGCCATTGATGGTTTCATAGGTAAAGGATAGATATGGTTTGGGTTATAGGCCAACTTTTGCAGACAGAAAGAAGAAGAAGGCTGAGAAAGTGGCACAAAGAAGGGAGAGACTCATCGGCGATACCAACATTTAGTGGGGATCTAGTGTTCCATGTATAGATTAGATCTTCATGAAGAGTAGTCAAGCTAATCTCGAGACAAAAATGAGGTAACTTAGTATATCTTTTTTGGACTCAGAGGCTTCCCCAGACACCCTAGAAAATTGGGTTCGCCTTCTTCAACTAGGAGCAGAACTACAGAACTGGAGCTCTTTTGAATTTCCTAGTGTTTTCATATAACGATTTTTATTCTTATTTTTCCTTTTAAAAATTTTCTCATTTTGTAACCCGAGGGATTTATAGTCCTGGGCAGTTTTTCACTTAATGAAAACAAATTATGCATTTCTTGACATGTTTTTGCATCCCGAGTTTAGTTGTCAAAAATTTGTTTGCTATGACTTCATGCAGGAATAGGGGAGATATTGACACCAGTACCCTTGACCAAGAAATTGACATTAATTTTGAAAACATAATTCATGAAATCGAAACTGAAGAAGGTGAGGTGAACTTATCCCCTGAAATAGAGAGAATGTTATAGTTAGATGAAAAGCCACCACTAACTAGTAGTGACCCCACCATCGTAGTCAACCTGGGAACTGAGGAAGAACCTAAATAGGTGAAAATTGGAGCATTGTTGCAGGGTGAGGAGAGGGGCAAAATAATTGAACTGTTAAAAGAATGCTGGGATGTGTTCGCTTGGTCAAATCAGGATATGCTGGGTCTAGACACAGATTTGGTAACCCACAAAATTCACCTCTACCCAAATTCTAAGCCAGTGAAGCAAAAGTTAAGGAGAATGCGGCCAAAAATATTGCCTCAAAAAAAGGAGGAGGTGTAGAAACAATTCGAGGCCGGGTTTCTAGAGGTAGCCCAATATCCCGAATGGATGGCTAATGTTGTCCCAATAATTAAAAAGAACGTAAAAGTACAAGTATGTGTAGACAATCGGGACTTAAATAAACCCAACCCTAAAGATACTTTCCCACTCCCGCACATTGATGTGCTGGTGGACAACATAGCAAGGCACACTTTATTTTCGTTCATGTATGGTTTTTCGGGATACAATGGAATTAAGATGGCCTCAGAGGACAATGAAAAAGCCATTTTTATCACATTATAGGGGCCCTTTTGTTACAAGGTCATGTCATTTGGTTTAAAGAATATCAGGGCTACTTAGCAAAGAACTATGGTGACTTTATTCCGTGACTTCATGCACAAAGAGATTGAGGTGTATGTAGATGACATGATCATCAAGTCATGGAATGAAGATGACCATGAAACAAACCTGGAGAAGCTATTCAATAGGCTCTGGAAATGCCAACTAAAATTGAACCCGAATATGTGTACTTTTGGGGCCACTTCAGGAAAGTTGTTGGGGTTTATACTGAGTGAGAAGGGGATTGAGGTGGACATCGACAAAATCAAAGCCATTCGAGAAATTCCTAGCCCCAAAATTGAAAAGGAGGTACTGAGTTTCCTAGGCAAGCTCAATTACATAGCTCGATTCATATCTCAACTGACTACCACTAGTGAGCCTATCTTTAAGTTGTTAAGGAAGAATAACCCAGAAAGGTGGAATGAAGAGTGCCAATAGGCTTTTGAGAAGATAAAGGAATACCTCATGAACCCCTCGATATTAGTACCCCCGGTGCCTGGGAGGCCTCTAATTCTACACCTAGCAGTATTGGAGAATTCCATGGTTTGTGCATTGGGCCATGTTGTGATAATGGATCAGATCGGATAATAAGAAGCACAGCAGAAATAAAAACAACAAGAAAATACAATACACAATCAGAATGACAACACAAATATTTAATGTGGTTCAGCAAAGCCTACATCCACGAAAGCAATGGCACACAAATTTTCGCTAAGAAATCAAGGTGTACACAATACACTTCTCTAAATGATCATCCTCTCTCTCATATATGCTGAAAATAACATATATAAAAGTTTCTCGAAGGTTTCCCTCCGTTTTCCCAATCACCCAACGTTCAAAATTCAAAAAATTTGAAAAACTGCTCACAGCCTAGGTCCCTCATTGACGAACACAGGGCTTCGTCGATAAGACCAAAAAATATGAAATCACTTGCTCTTGGTAATTGCTCATTAATGAACTTTAGAGCCTTCGTCGACGAGCCTCTGCTATCCCCTCATGGACAAACATAGGGCTTCTTCGACAAGGTTGTTCTATGCAGTCCCAAGTATAAGAGCCACAAATTAACAATCTCCCCCTTGGCGATTATACGCCCCTTAGAAGAATCCCGAAAAACATGATCAACTCCACCTTGAACTTGAAAACGTTAGGTTTGGGCTTGTTTCCCTTTAATCACTTTGAGACATGAGGCAAATCCAAGCAATGCTTGAACTTCTCTAAAGTAACTGATTTGGTCAGAATATCTGCTGCATTATTAGATGAATGAATTTTCTCTAACACAAGTTCAATCAAAGAAATCAATTCTCGAACCCTATGAAATCTCACATCAATATGCTTGGTTCTAGCATGATATACCTGATTCTTCACCAAGTAAATGGCACTCTGACTATCACAATGTCGCACCACACCATTTTGTTGTATTCCCAGCTCTCTAACTAAACCAGTAAGCCATAAGCCTTCCTTTGTAGCTTTGGAAACTGCCATATATTCCGCCTCGGTCGTGGATAATGCAACCAGAGACTATACCATGGACCTCCAACATATTGGTTCTCCTACAAAAGTAAACACATATCCCGTTGTAGACCTTATGTCATCCATATCTCTAGCATAATCAGCATCAACAAACCCTATAATTGTAGGACAACTCAGTTGCTTGCCGAACATGATGCCATATCCCGATGTACTCCTCAAGTATCTAAATATCTATTTAACAGCTTCCCAATGCTACCTTCCTGGATTGAAGAGAAACTTGCTCACCACACTTACCACATGCACCAAATCTGGCCTTGAACATACCATGACATACATTAAACTTCCCACAACACTAGCATAGGGGACTTTTGACATGTCCCAAATTTCCTCATTCGAACTTGGGCAATTTGCAGTAGACAACTTAAAGTGAATCGTTAAAGGTGCACTCACCAGTCTTGCATTACTCATCCTAAACTTTTCCAAAACCTTCTGCACATAACCACCCTGAGATAACCATAATCTGCCTGTAGTCCCATCGCAGCAAATCTCCATTCCAAGTATTTTCTTGGCTGAACCAAGATCTTTCATGTCAAATTCCTTATGCAACAGATCCTTTAACTGATTCACCTCAGTTAAATCCTTTGTAGCTATCAACATGTCATCAACGTATAATAACAAGAAAATAAGAGAACCTTTGTAAAATGTCTCTTGATGCCCTGCTTCGTACAAAATTCCATAAACCGAGAATCAGTGTACTCTGTCCCATTATCCAACTTTAAGTGTTTGATTCTCCTCCCTATCATGTTTCCACTTCAGCCTTTTAAATCTGAAACTTGGAAAACGTACTAGATTTGTGATGCATGAAGTGACTCACTCGAAAAATGAGCATCTCGGAAGCTATCCCAAGTATAGGAGTTCTGTTGTGTAATATTAAGCCCAAGGGCTAGATCGTCTCCTCAAGGAATGCGTTTTAATGTCAAAATTTACATTCGTCCAATAAAAAATAAGAATGTACTGAACTCAATTCAGATTCGAGATTTTCAAGGTTGTTTCAATTTTACTTTTGACAAATTAAATAATATGCGAATTAAAACTCTAAACCTAGCATGCACTGAAATTGAGAGCAAAAACGGAAACTCTAATGTACTCATGGAAACACTGAAACACGTGTTAATGAAATATGGCAACCTAGAACATGGAATCAAAGATGTGCAATGGAAACTCAATTGAACACTCACACGCATAATAAAAACCGAACCTTTAACAAAACTACGAAATTGAAGCAAGGATCATAATTTGAATGCAAACACGAACTCAACAAGAATTTAAAATACGCAAACAGTAATGGAACACAATAAAAACACAAAATTTAATGTTACTAAAATAAGACAAGGATGAATGCAATTTAAATTAAATAATAACAACCAGGAGAGGGAATTAAAAATTTATGCTTTAATTAAAATTCACAAAACAAAGTTTAACAATTATTCAATGCTAAAAAGACTGGCAAGAAAAGAAAACTAAACAAATAAAAGGAACGAGAGAGAGAGAGAGAGAGAGAGAGAGAGAGAGAGAGAGAGAGAGAGAGAGAGAGAGAGAGAGAGAGAGAGAGAGAGAGAGAAGCTGGCCGTGGCTGTTGTAAATGATGGAGCATGGTTGTGTGCTGGAGCAGAGGGAGTTGCAGTAGAGAAAACTTGTTCGGATGCAGCAGCTGGAAGACCTTCGACAGGGGCTGAGTTTCTAGAGCAGAGGGGAGCTGCGGCGGTGCTGAAGCTGCTGTGGAGGCTGCTGTGTGTGGTCGAAGCAGGGTTTGGTTGCTGGCAGTAGGCAATTGAGCTGGTGGCCAGAGTTGTAGTGGAGAGGTTGGAGTTAGGGGCTTCAGGTCTGTGTTGTGGTGGCGAGGCAGAGGAGAACCAGAGAGAAAACAGAGAGGGGAACCCAAGAAAAACTGAGAGAAAGAAAGAAAGAGAAACTAAAAAAAATATGGCAAGGAGAAGAAGAAGAAGAAGAAGAGAGCTCGGCTGGGGACAGTGCCCAAAAGGGCAAAAGGAAGAACAAGAGAGTATTTATATGGGAAAAAATTGGCTTGCCCTAGACCCATGAGACCAACTTGACCCAGCAACTTGATCCAACCCGAATTGTTATATTTTTTTTCATTTTCTATTCATCACAAATCTGACTCTTATGGAGCCTGTTTATTGCAAAAGTAAAAACACAAAAGTTGTAGATAATCCTTTTCTCATCTCTAGAAATTTGAATCGTCTCGATTGGAACTCGAACGGAAAAGTTATACATAAAATAGGAACAAGTGTCGGTTTTGGTTTTTGAGATTTTTCCTGCAACAAAAAATTACCAAAACTTCATAAATAATGCAATAAAGTTCAAGAGTGATAAATTTGGCACTTTATTAAAATATTGGACAAATTTGGACACTTAATTAAAAATATAAGCCGTAAAGCCCGGATAACAATGCCCAATTACGCAGTTTTGATGCGTAATCATGAAGTAAACCCAAACCTTCCATGAGTAATCATCAATGAAACTCACGTATTACACATGTCCACCCTTTGATGCAACTCTAATTGGGTCCCAAACATCTGAATGTATATAGTCAAGAATTCCTTTCGTCATGTGAGTAGCTGAACTGAATTTTGCTCTATTTTGTTTTCCAAGAGCACAAAATCTACAAAATTCCAACTGACATGATGTCAAACCTTTCAAAAAATTTATTTTGTGTAGTTATTTTATGCCATGTTCTCCTATATGTCCAAGACGCACATGCCACAAGACAGTCTCATCTGATTCAGCATCCACCGCTGCAACTCCACCTACAACAGTAGTTCTTTGCAACGTGTAGATATTTCCTTCTAGTTTCTGCCCTTTCATTATAGTCAGATTACCTTCCAATACCGTTAAGACTCCACCTTTGGACTTGTAATTAAAGTCATTACAATCCAAAGTGCCAAGAGATATCGGACTCTTTCTTAACTCAGGTATATGTCTTACAGTACACAATGTTCTTACAGCACAATCAAACATTTTTATTTTAACACTTCCTATGCCAATGATCTTACAAGAAGCATCATTACCCATAAGAACTGATCCATAGTTTACAAACCTATAAGTGCCAAACCACTCCTTTTTTGGAGTCATGTGATAAAAACATGCTGGTTCAAGTATCCAAGAGTTCATTAGATTGTCCGACTTTGCTGAAACTGATAGAACATCACCATCTATAGAATCCTCTTCTTGAATAACATTCACATACTTTGAAATCCCTTCATGCTTATTAGCATTTTCCTTCTTCCAATCTAGACACTCCGGTTTCACATGCCCCTTTTTACTGCATTTATAATACCGGATTTCCTTCTTCTTCTTGGATTGATTTCGAATTTCTGATTAGACCCATTCTTAAACTTTCCTTTTCCTCTCTCATTATTACCTTTTATCACAAGTCCTTCTCCTTCATCACAAATCTTCAATCTTTGATGAAAATTCAACAAAGCACTTGTTACCTCTTCTAAATGAAGAATTTCTTTTCCCCACGTAAGAGTGGTCACAAGATTTTCATAGGTATGAGTTGAGGGCAAGGAATTTAACAATATCAAAGCCTTATCATCCTCATCAAACTTCACATCAACTCTCATAAGATCACTTATGATTTGATTAAATGCATTGATGTGTTGATCTAGACTAGATCCTTCTACCATCTTAAGCCAATATAGACGCTGCTTAAGAAAAAAGTTTGTTATTGAGGGATTTAACTTGTACCGACTTTCTAACTTTGACCAGATAGCCGCTGGAGAATCTTCCTCCATCACCTGATAGAGAACTTTGTCGGCCAAACACAAGCGTATTGTAGACACTACCTTTGCTTTCAAATCTACCCATGTACCCATGTTGTCTCATCCATTCCTTCCGGTTAAGTTTCAAACAAAGCCTTAGCCATTCCTTGTTGCACAAGAATGTCCTTCACTTTCCTCTACCATAAACCAAAGTTTCCGGTTCCATCAAATTTAACGATGTCAAACCTTGCAGAAGACGATCCCGATGCCATAAGAACTTCGCTCTAATACCAATTTGTTGTAATAATGGATCAGATCGGATAATGAAGTAGAACAATGGAAATAAAAACAACAAGTAAATACAATACACAATCAGAATGACAACACAAAGATTTAACGTGGTTCAGCAAAGCCTACATCCACGGAAGCAATGACACACTAATTTTTACTAAGAAATCAAGGTGTACACAGTACACTTCTCAAAATGATCATCCTCTCTCTCATAGATGCCCATAATAACATACATAAAAGTTTCTCGGAGGTTTCCCTTTGTTTGCCCAACCACCCAACATTCAAAATTCAAAAATTCTGAAAAACTGCTCACGGCCCAGGCCTCTCGTCGATGAACACAGGGCTTCATCGACGAGGCCAAGAAGACTCTACGTTGATGAACACAGGGCTTTGTCAACAAGACCAAAAAATTTGAAATCACCTACTCTCGATAATTGCTCATCGACAAACTTCAGAGCCTTCGTCGACAAGCCTCTGCTGTCCCCTCGTTGAGAAACACAAAGCTTCGTCGATGAGGTTGTGTTGTGCAGTCCCACGTATAAGAGCCACAAATTAACAAGCCTGCATGATGAGTTGGGAAGGAAAGAAAGGGCTATTTATTACCTAAGCAAAAAGCTCATGGAGTATGAGTCTAAGTACTCGGACTTGGAGGAAACATGTTGCGCTTTGGTATGGGTGGTTAGTCGGTTTAGGCAATACACATTGTATTACTCAACTTGGCTGATCTCTAAGATGGAATCGATCAAGTATGTATTTTAAAAACTAGCAATGACAGGATGGGTGGCACGGTGGTAGATGCTATTGACTGAGTATGACATCACCTATGTAACCAAAAAGGCCATCAAGGGGAGCGTTATTGCGGAATCTTTGGCAGATAGAGCTTTGGAGGATTACCAGCCTATGGAGTTGGACTTCCCAGATAAGGACATTGACTCAATTAGCGAAGAAGAAGATGATTATGAAGGTTGGACAATGTTATTTGCTGGGGCAATCAATGTGTGGGGATATGGAATAGGAGCCACACTCATATCACCAGAAGGGAGACATTATCCGGTAGTAACCAAGCTTACTTTTTCGTGCACCAACAACATAGCATAATACGAAGCATGTACATTGGGCTTGTAGGCCGCCGTAGACCAGGGTATCAAATAATTAGTTGTGAAGGGAGACTTAGCCTTGGTTCCTTGGTTGTTCATCAGGTGACTAGAGAATGGGAGACCTGGGATTCCAAACTGGTGCCATATCAGGAATACATTCAAGAGGTGATCAAAGGATTTGATAGCATCAGTTTCTCTCACCTACCACGGGAAAACAATTTGATTCCTAATGTGCTATGTTGGAATTGGTGTCTTCCTAAGATGGGGGTGAATTGGGTATCTAAAAATTCCTCCTATATTTGGTCCAAATTCCACAACCAGTATTACACAAACCTAGGATCTTTCTATATATTCATAAACTCAATCAATCTCAAAAGTAAAACATAATCATTGAAGTGCTAGAATTTAAAATGCTGAAATTAAAAGCAGGCACAAGAAACGTTATCAGGGTTCGGCTAACTGTGCCTACATCCCCGCCTTAACTCGCAAGCTCGATGATTACCACTATTGTTCACTTAACGGGTGAAGTGGCACCGTTTACAACCAGGTCAAATTCCTAAGGCTGACCTCAACCTTTACAAACTCTCCTTACGAGGCGGAGAAGGCCATATTGATCCTTACGGGCTAGATCAACACCCCATCAGGCCACGCCTGGAATACAATCAGATAATATAAAATTTTTGTACAATCAAGATGCTTCTTATACTAAGTAGATATGTACCAATATGCACATGAAATAATCAATGCACCTCAAATAGATAAGAACTATAAGCTTAGTGAAACAATGTGTAATAGAACTCAATCTAATGTCAATAGGCAATTAATTGCAAGAGTATATTTTCGAACAATCTTTGAAACAATATATCAAAGTATCTCAATCTCAAGTATGGTTTCAAAGATATCCTACAAGTGTAATCAAAATATATTAAAAATGATATTCTCAAAAATCTAGCACAAAAGATATTTGTAGTATATGCTTGTCAAAATAATGTTTGCACAATCAAAACACAAGCTTACCGAGCCTTGCACTAATGATGCAAAGATTCACTAGCTAAAAGTTTTCCCCACACAAGGATTTATTAATTAAATCGGGCAGAAAAAATTTAGATAAACTCTCAATCATAAATCAAACACACAATCAACACAATGAGAGTTTTAGCAAGTTCGACAATTTAAAATCACTCAAAGATACTTTGATTTAGCAAAAGGAATGGCAAAGGATGAGTGTTTATGGCTTTGGGTATGAAGAGAGGCCCCAATAAATTCAGAGAAAATTTTGGCTAATCAAATCCACAATCTTATCTTAATTTTGAAAATGAGCACATATTTATAGATATACCCAAAATTATGATCGTTGGGGACATAAGGGGAATTATTAAAATGACTTCGTTTTAACCTCAGTAAAAATCAAGCAGCCTGAGAGTTTCGGTGGACAATATTCGAGGTTTGGTCAACCAAATCACCAAGTTCGGCCGACCATGACATTTTTGAACTAAGGTTTTGGTCGACCAAATTTAGGTGGTTTTGGACCCTCGGAGGTTCAATCGACTAGGGTAGGTTCAGTTGACCATATTATGATGTTCGGTCAGTCAAGTCAGATTTTAACTCAGGGTTCGGTTGACCAGAGCATTCGGAATCACCCACATGCCAGTTCGGTCGACCATACAGTTCAAGTTCATTTTAAAATTGTCAACCAAATAGTCAATAAGATGACTCTAGGAGGTTCGGCCGACCGAAGCTTCTATGTATGTTTTGGTTCGGTCGACCGAGCACACATAGGTTGTGCATTTAAGTCCTAATATTGAATATTAATTTCCTCTAATAGCATAAATGAAAATGGGGACTTACTCTAAGTGTTTGTATAAGGTCTTAGGGTCTTTATAAGGTCTTTTTACCTAGACCCAAAAGTCCGATGTCCCTAAGGTCATTCAACGGTCTTGAGCTTATAAGTTCATACATGCATGATAGGCATAAATTATTATAGACTGTTGGAATTTAAGTACTATTATAGACCCTAGTTAAAAATACAAAGAAATTAAACACTTTGGGTCTTCTATTTCTTCAAGTCAATATGTGCCACCATATGATTTTCCCAATTTGATCCTATACACAAACTCGAAAAATATTAAATACCTTGTATTTGTCATTATCAAAAACAAGTTAGGACTCCAAAAGTCAACATGTTGGCTACTCTGGCAGCTTTGTTCAAAGTAAAACCAGGAATGGAGATTTAGCCAATTCAGATCAGGATATGGTCAGAGCCCGCTCACTGTGCAGAGGTAGAAGAAGCTCACAGGAAACCTTGGTTCCATGATATTAAGACATACCTAAAGAAAAATGAGTACCCCAAAGGAGCAACTAGTAATGATCGGAAGACAATCGGGAGGTTGGTCACTGGATTCTTCTTGGTTGGTGAAGTGTGGTACACAAGGAACCACGATATGGCCCTCCTACGATGTGTAGAAGTGTAGGAGGCACGACAAATCTTGCATGGAGTCCACGAACGAGTTTGTGGTACTCACACAGGGGGTCACTCATTGGCACAAAAAATCCTCAGGAGTGCATATTATTGGATGACCATGGAATGGGATTGCATTGAATATGCCCGAAAATGCCATAAATGCCAAGTTTACAGAGACTGGATACAAGTTCCACCACTCCATGTTTTATACCCACCTTGGCCCTTTTCAGCCTCGGTTATGGACTTGATTGGACCAATTACTCCAAAAGCTTGCAATGGACACCGCTTCATCTTTGTTGCTATTAATTATTTCACCAGATGGATAGAGGCGACCTAATACTCCAGTGTCACGCAGAATGTAATCGGTCGCTTCATAAAGAGAGAATTGATTTGCTGGTATGGAATTCCCGAAAGGATAATTTCAGACAATGCCAAAAACCTGAACAACGAAGTAATGACAAGGTTGTGTAACCAATTCAAGGTTAGGCATCACAATTTAGCTCCTTATAAACGACATATGAATGGGACAGTGGAGCAACCAATAAAAACATCAAGAATATATTGGAAAAAGATGACTAAAACCTACAAAGATTGGCATGACAAGTGTCGCGACGTCCTGACGCACTTGTGCCCCGGGGTGGCGAAATAAAAATTGTGGTTTAAATTTTCGAGAAAAACAAGAATGGAGTCGCCACTAACCTTTTAGTGTGGTTAGAATACTTGATTTCTATCCAATTAAGGGTAGAATTGGTCTGCGTTACCAAAGCTGGGATTAGGAGTTTGGTTACGCGAGGGGAAGGTACGAACACCCCCTACGCGCCCATTCTTACGAACGGTACCTAATTAATTATGAAATTATCCTGCCAATTAAATTTAAGAACTCTTTAAAATTACTTCATTTTAGTGATTTTTTGAAATACACATGTAAAGCAATAAATCACACAAAAATATATATAATATATATATTCCCTCAGAACTTGGGTACGTGAAGCCTGAAAGCTTATACCATTTTTTTGAAATCATAGGGATGAAAATTGAGAAAATACTTTACAAAATGCAGTCCCAAATTTTGGAAATCTTATAGGATTTTTCTAAGTATAAAAATACTACTTTGGGAGGTTTTTGGAACTCAAGGTGTCAAAAAATGATTTACAAGTCTCAAAAAATATTTTTATTGATTTTTTTTTCTATTTTTTTTATTTTTTAAATATTTTTCACATTTTTCTGAATTTTGAAATAAAAAAAAAGATAATTAAAGAAAACAATGAAAGTCAAGTCAATAATATTTTTAGAATTTTCTCCTAATTTTCTATTTTTTATGATCTTTCTATAGTTTACCGAAATTTCAAATAGCTAGTAAAGAAAATAATATAATACTAATACTATAAATCATAACACGTAAATATTATATATCATAATAGTCAATATCTTAATGATAAAGCCCAAGTATTAACAATCAATCCAACCCTAATGATATACCCTAGTATGAAAATAATTAAACCCAAGAAATTATATACAATATACAAACATGAAAAGAAAAAAGAAAGAAATTATGGAAATAATTCAAGTCATGAATCTAATATGAAATATACACAATCTCAAGAGAAACCAATATGCCATAAGATGGGAGCCTTAAAACTAAATATGGAAATAAATTTAATTCTACCTAGCAATATTAAATAATATAGAATCCTAAAAATTAATATACATCATATGGAAACCCTTAAGATCACTATACAATGATATGGAATCCCTAAAATTAATACATAAGTTATATGTAAGTAATTGAATCCTAAACATGAAACCAATCAAAAACCCTATATATAATACATAATCTACATGGAAGCAATTTAAACCCTACAAGTACACAAAAATACTATGAAGTGATCAAAACCCTAATAAATGTGAACATGACATAATCCAAACCCTGAAAATACCTAAACCATAATAAAGCGAAATATTTAAACCTTATTAAATATAAAATTAAATAATCAAGACCCTAAGTATGTACAATATCACAATGATAATAATACAAGAACAATATATAAAAAAAAAAAACTAAATAGAGACTAAAAGACTAAATAATACAACAATAAGTCTAAAACTTTAAATAATACAACTACAATAAACATGAAATACAAAAAGGAACAAGCAAAAATACAATACACACCCAAGCACTCACCCACCCAGACAGTAAAAATATGTCCCTTTAAACATAAAACAAAATTTTAACAGTACCCATAATCACTTCATCTAAAAAAAAGTGTTCTTGGCCTGAAACTGAAAAGCAAACAATCAAAATACAGTAGGTATCAAAAGGGTGTAAAGCAAACACATGAAATCATCAAGAAATTATGTGAGACCTTGAGGATAGAAATTTTAACATTAATAGTTCGCTAGAGAGGAAGGAAAAAGAAAGAGAGTATGGATGTGAGAATGGTACCTGTGGCAGTGCTACGTGCGATGGTATGTAAGGGTGTTGTGTGTGCGTGCATGTGTGTGTGAAGGTGCTACTAGTGCATGGGAGGATGAAAGCTTTAGCTTGCTAGAGTGTTGGCTTTCGGGGTGACTACCGAAGACAACGTTGTTGTGTTGCTGCGGGAATGAAGAGATGATGGAGGGCAAGTTGGGCTGTTTGTTTTGCGGGTGGAGCTCGGATCTGCTGTTGTATGCTTGTGAGAATGGAGATTATCTATAGTTGTGGATGGTGGTGCAGCAACATGAGGGTGACCGGAGACGGTGATGATGGTGGTGCGGCGAGAGGATCGAGCATCAAAGAGAGAGGGGTTTGGGTGGACGGAGCTAGTCGTGTGTGCGAGGGGGCTATGGATTCGAGAACAAGGAGAGTGGACAGGAGAGAGGAGGGAGAGATGGAGATGGTGAGAGAGATGAGGGGTGATGGCTGGGTGCGTGAAAAGGAGAAGAGATGGAAAACTAAAGAGGGTGACGACCGTGCTTCCTGGAACTAGAGATAAGGCGGCATGAAGAAAGTAAGATTTTTTTTTGTGTGTTTCCGGCCCACAATCAGCCGTGTGAGAATGAGAGTAAGCCCCTCTTTTTATTAACTCTTCTTCTCCAAAACCCTAATAATAATAATAACCCCTTTGTTATATTTGAGTTGGGCAAAAATAGGGTGTCTACAACAAGCTCCCATTTGCCCTAATGGCTTACAGAACTACAATCTGAACTTCCACAGGCGCTACTCCTTTTTCACTAGTGTACGAGATGGAGGTTGTAGTCCTAATAGAAGTTGAAATCTCGTCCTTGCAGGTCTTGAAAGAAGCACAGTTGACTGAAGCAGAATGGATTCAATCTTGGTATGACCAGTTGAACCTAATTAAGGGAAAAATGATGGCCGCCAAAGCTCATGGGCAGTTGTATCAAAGAAGAATGATAAGGGCACTCAAAGAGAAGGTGCAACCTCGACAATTCTAGGATGAGGATTTGTTATTAAAGAAGATTTTGTCAATCTATACGGACCCTCGCAGTAAGTGGACGCCTAACTACGAAGGGCCTTACGTGGTGAAGAAGGCATTCTCAAGAGACGCCCTATTGCTGGCGGACATGGATGAGAGCGACCTCCTGTATCCTTCTAATTCTGATGCTGTAAAGAAATATTATGCTTAAAGGCTTTGTACACTCTCCAAAGAAAGTTAATAAAATAATAATGTTGTTACTCCATGCATCCTTTATTTGTTCATGTTTTGGTTAAATGACAGATGACCATTTTTGGTCGACCAGTTTTCCCTTAAAAAACCTAAAATGTGTTTATCACTCGGAAAACCCTTTGAGCTTAAAAAATAAGCCTTGTTCTTCAAAGAAGTCGTTTCCCGAATTTAAACCGGGTTGGGGTTTTCAAGGGTCCAACAAATTATATGAGACAATAACACTATACCAAAGTGACGGTCGGCTATTTTTTTCGCTACCCAAAGATTAAAAAAAGAAAATACCCCTTGTTACCCCTATTGAGCCTAAAAGATTTAATCTTTTGTTTGAACTCGCCAAATGATCACACCCCACACTGGGGCAGTTTTGGAAGGTTAGTCCCAAACAAAGTCTAAATGAATAAATGGAAGCATGATTCCCCCACAAAAAGAAAAAAAAAATGTGACAAAAGGACAAAAGCAAGAATCAAAGAAAAGAAGAAATAAAGGACACACATCATTTGTGATCTTTGGCCGATTCACCCTTTGATAAAATCCATGATTTTGAGCCGCATATACCCTTTCTTCTTTAATTGATCCCCTAAGCCTACATTGCGGTCCTATTAGAAGACTTGACTTGATTGGTACACACATTGTTGTCTCAAATGTTTTGTTAGACTCAATGTTGAGTTTGAACTACGTAATGACCTGATCTTGAGAAGGTACGTAGGCAACTTGTTCAAATTAACAAGCTTGGTCAATGATTTGCAAAACCCCAAACTGGGGCAGAATACGCCATTCAAGGATGGGATTTTTGAGTTTTAGTTTCTTTTTCTCTTGAAAACCTATATCCATAAGCCAACGTTTTTTCCCGAGTCTTAAAGACTATCTAGAGATTGAAACATGAGCAATGCCCAATTGGATCATGGAAAAAAAATTACACAAGAAGGTACTTTGGTCTCACAACAGTGAAGAAGGAGCGAGTTCTCTTCGATGAAGCTAAGGCAGTTTGTGGAAAAAGGAAAGTTAGTTTGATTTCATAAATTAACGTCAGTATCATAGGACTAGGGGACACTAGTGTAAAGTTTACCCCTTTTCAAACTAGTTTTGAACATAGTAGAACATCTCTTTCGCACAGTCTGGTGGCCTGATTTAGCAAATTGATGAGATAAATACATAATCATTTTCATTACCAAAAATATTTTTGTTTTTCAAAAACTCTCAAAAAGAGAATGGACAGTCAAAAGGATTAAGCATTCTAGACAAAATTGGGGCAGATTTCTACTGCCCGTTGCCATGGCTAAAGCTGGTAGAACTGGGGTAGCTCTGGTATGGAAGAAATAACCAGGATCAGTGACAAGTTGACAATGGGGTAGATTTCAAGCACCTTTTTCAAGTTGAAAGTATAGGCCTGAATTAGTGATAAACAAAACTGGGGCAGATTTCAAGCGCCTTTTGTAATGGCGAAGACCAATAAAACTAGGGCAGTTATGGTAATGAAAAAAGGGCCAAGATCAATGACAAATAAACTTAATTGAGGCAAACTTTGTGTCAAAGTTAGGTGCATTCATATCAAATTATAATTTCAAAGTATGACTAAGATCAGGAATTGGGAGATTGATTACAGGCAATTAGAAAAAGGAAGGTCATGCATCCTCATGCATTTCATGCATTACACGAAAAAGAAAATAATAAAGGGCATTCGCATTATAAGTAGCAGCATGCATATATGTCATGTAATAGGCATCATGTACATGTGGCAACATGCCCCTGCATGCAAGCATCACAATTTAGCAACATGCATACACCTAGCAACAAAAAACCTTGCATTCATGCTTGTCTTGTCAAATAAGCTTGTGAATAATCCTTTGGAATCCTTTATTAAACCATTGTTGTCTATTTGATGTATGAAACTGGGGCAACAGACCCCATGCACAAATTGACATACCTTGAAACTGGGGCAGCTGACCCCACGAACCAATCAAGGCATTAGTTTTTAAGTTGCAAATCAGGTAGTCTAAAGACAGCCAAAGAACCTCGGAATCCGGCACTCGATTGATCATCCCCAATGGAGTAATTTTGAGTCCTGCACCTAAGGAAACTTCCAAAAGAATCTCAGGATCTCACACCCGATTGATCACCCTTAGTAGGGTAACCATTTTCCCAAAATACTGACCTTGCAGAAAAAGATCTCAGGATTTCATCCCTGATTGATCTTCCCCAGCAAGTCAACTAGGTTTCAAACCTAAAAACTCATTTGCTAAAAAATCTTGGAGTAACCACTCCCCAGAGTGAACATTTCCAGTGGAGTGATCGTTTTCTAAAAACTGCAAACTACACTTAAATACAGAGATTTGGGTTGTCGCACCCCCATGGCTCGGATTCTTACATCCGCAGCAAACCATCACAAAGGTTTGGGTCATCGTACCCCTATAGCTCATATTCCTACATCTGAACCAAACTATCACAAAGGTTTGGGTCATCGTACCCCCATGGCTCGAATTCCTAAATCCAAAGCAAATCAACACAATGGTTTGGGTCATCGTACCCCCATGGCTCGGATTCCTACATTTGAAGCAAATCGACACAAAGGTTTGGGTCATCATGCCTTTCATGGCTCGTATTCCTACATCCGCAGAAAATCGACACAGAGGTTTGGGTCATCGTACCCCCCATGGCTCGGATTCCTACATCCGCAGCAAACCAACACAGAGGTTTGGGTCATCGTACCCCCACGGCTCAGATTCCTACATCTGCAGCAAACCGATACAAAGGTTTGGGTTATTGTAACCCCATGGCTCGGATTCTTACATCCGCAGCAAACCGACACAAAGGTTTCAGTCATCGTACCCCTATGGCTTGGATTCCTAAGTTCGCAGCAAACCATCACAGAGGTTTGGGTCATTTTACCCCCATGGCTCGGGTTTCTACATCCACAACAAACCATCACAGATGTTTGGGTCATCGTACGCCCATGGCTCAGATTCCTACACCCAAAGAAAATCGACACAAAGGTTTGGGTCATCGTACCCCTACGACTCAAATTCCAACATCTACAGCAAACCGACACAAAGATTAGGGTCATCGTACCCCCACAGCTCGGATTCCTACATCCGCAGCAAACCATCATAGAGCTTTAGGTCATCGTAGCCCCAAAATTTGTATCCATTTTTCATGATATTATGCATGATAAACTATTTTTGGATTTGAATCTCCAATTTTGATTCCTTAATGACATAAGAAAATAAAAATTGACACTCGAATTCCTACATTCGAAGTAAACTGTCACAGAGGTTTGTGGTCTTTTCACACTCGTGGCTTGGGTTCCTATACCCAACACACGACATCTCTCTAGCCCGAACTTCAACATCCAAAAATAATCACTAACCCCTGCTAATTCCTAACTCTTAACTACAAACTCAAAAAAAAAAAAAAAAGAATGAAAACTTGTGCAGCATTTTCACTACACCTTGTTTGCCCTTCTCACCTTCTTGTTTGGCAAAAGCAAGTTGCATTTGGTTGATTTGAAAAGCTCTAAGCATTTTTTTAGCCTGGTTAAAATAGGTGTCTTTTATTTTTGAAGGCTTGTTGCTTCAAATAACATAGGAGAGCTCCTACTGTTACATTGAAGTAACAAAGCCTATAAAGAGGGGCAGCTGTCAACTCCCCAATTTTAACTAGACTACCCTGAGAAGGACCAATATAATAAAATTGATCTTAAGTGTCATCAAACCCTGATGTTTTAATGTAGATAGGAGTCCCGATTATCTTTAATTAAGTTTTTGTCAAAATTTGAGTATTTCCTTCAGGGAAGGTTCAAATAGGTCCGGTGTGTCCAATAATCGAGTCCTTTTTGTTTTAATTTTAAAATTTTAAAATTGCCTTAAATTTTGAATTTAAATCTATTAGATCTCAAATTCAAGTTTAGGTACATGAATAGAGTAGAGCCCTTTACTTCTATTCATGATTGAGCACATAAGTCCTGGTATCATTTAGTTGAGTCCTCCATTTCATAAAAATTTGAGTCTACGAAAAAAGTAATTTCAGGGTTTATATTTAAAAAAAATAAAAAAATATGAAAATAAAATAAATAAATAAAAAAATAAATGATGAAGTCCTTGTAATTAAATTGTTAAGTACAAAACTTCTTAAGTTTTAGAAATTCAATCCTTTTTTTTTTAATTGAGTCTAGGAAATTGTTAACTAAGTTTTTTTGATTTTAAATTTAGTCTTTTCAACCATGGTTTTTGGTTTTGTGATTAAGATATGTTTCACTGACTAAGCTTTTTGGGTCAAAATTGGTCAACTCCCAAAGTCAAAATTAAAGGAGCACACATCACAATTTTATTCAGGGTACAATACATGCTACAACAAATACAAAAAGGGAAAAAAGCAATATACATAGGTCACAGAGTGCATCATATGAAGAGTGGTCATAAAAAATGAAAAGTACAAAATACAAGGGAGGGTGCAAATAAATGTTGCATAAAAGAAACCTCGAGGGTACATGCACAGAAAATATTACAAAGAGAAAAAATAAAGCACAAGGAAAACTCTAAAAGCCTCCAATCCCTGCCAGCCATCTGGGAGTATCCCTCAAAGGCCTCCAATCCCTACCAGCCATCTAGAAGCACCCAAAAGCCCGCAAGTCCTAAACTGCCACTTGGAAGCACCCAAAAGGCCCACAAGTCCCAAATTGCCTCCTGGACCTTCACCTTTGCACAGAAGGGGAAGAGGGCTCAATTGGTTAATAGAAATTCAAAATAATAATAATAATAATAATAATAATAATAATAATAATAATAATAATAATAATAATAATAATAATAATAATAAAGTAAATCACACGTGCAGGTTTGTTAAAGGGAATTATTCCCTAACATAGGCCGTTGGTAGGGAATTTTGGCAACCAATTTTGGCACCGAAGGACCCCTGGACTCCCTATAAATAGAGAGCCCAGCACTGTAGAAAACACACCTTAGAGAGCGCAAAGGCACCCTACCAAATTGAAAGTGAGAGAACAGTAGAGTTAGTCTGCCTTGTTGAGAAGTAAGAATTGTGATATGGGGGAAACTTTGTTGAAGCATAGAGTGGAGGAGAAAGAGAGAGTTGCAATACTGGTCGCAGAGAAGCAGTAGCTCTTTCAAGAGTTGGAGGAGCCCTGCAAACTTACAGAGAGCCCGATGTTCAGATAAGACACACCCACAACCTAGAATAGAAGAAAGGAGAAGAAAAGAGGTTAAGGTAGAATCTCCGAGCCCCCTCCTACTATTCTTTTAAGTCTCATAGTTCCATGTAGAATGTGAATTGAACTGCAAGTACCCTCCCCTTCTCAGGTCTCAAATTTGAGCTCAAACTCAGAACACACCCCTCGAACCTTGACCCAGACCCTGATTATAAACCTGAACTTAAGTTCAGGTTCAAAGCTTTTGAACCTTGGGATTTATTTTTATTTTTTAAAGCCAAGCAGGGTTGGCCCACTTAAAAAAAAAAAAAAAAAAACCATGTGGGCACTGTATTTAAAACCCAACATGCCCCGTTTTAAAATCTAAATTGGGTTGGCCTGTTTTTAAAATCCAACAAGCCTAATTTTAAAATTCCAAACTAGGTTGAGCCCATTTTTAAAATCAACCCTAGCCAACTCAATTAAATAAACCTGAGCCTACTTGTGTTTTAAAAATTAACTCGGGCTGAGCCCATTTTGAAAATCAACCTTGGCTAGCTCGAGCCAAGCCCATTTTGAAAATCAACCTTGGTCAGCCCATTTGAATAAACCCAAGCCCACTCTCATAAGTTTCAAGGCCTACACGTGACAAAGCCCGCCTGGCTCACTCAGGGTCTCCTAAGTTCACACAATTCACTCGGGTTGACTCGTGTGAGTCAACCCTAGTTTGACTCACGCCACTCACCTCGGGTTGACTCGCACGAGTCAACCCAGGCACCCCTCACCTAGTTAGAGACAGTTCAAATCAACTTCTGTTCATAACTTGCAACTTCACTAGAATCAAAAACCAAACCCTAACACCTCACCATCAACAAATAGAACACAACCGATATTCGATCAATGCGATGCACATCACACACATCACCAATATTTTCCACAACAAAAATAAAAAATAGGAAATGCAAATAAAAAGGGGGGGGGGGAGTTTGTGTTTATCTAGAAACACGAGGATTAGCTCGAAATCTTCTCACTCGAATCTCAAACGAACACTCCTAGGGTTCCTTAAACAAAATGCGTGTCGAGCTTAGAAGCACTTCACTAGTCCTCACCAGGTGGAAAGTCTTTAAGATGGAGTAAGTCTCAAAAGTAGAGAAGGCACAATCTGAAAGGTAGAGAAGGGTTGCGGAGGATTCTAGGGTTTCTTGGGGCTTCGGGAGGGGGTTTGAAGCTCGGGGGGGGGGGGGGGAACATGAAAAGAAGAAAAGAGGTGATGAAATTGTTGCAGGGATTAAGGTTTTTAATTTCAGGAGCTTAAGAACAAGAAGGTGTAGAGAGAAAGTCAGGTTTTTTTTTTTAAGTTGCAGAAAAGAGAGTGAGAGAGATAAGAAAGAAGGGGGAGGCTTCGAATGAGACTGAGAAAAGAGACAAAAGAGAAAAATTGAAGTTTAAATATATTTTGCCTCGAGAACATCCAATTTGAACATGTGGCACGAATTTGGCCGTTCGATCAGAAAAGCCACATGTTCCTATAATCACCACTCAAGGCGAGTTTCTTGTGAATGACTACAATCAAAGCATGTCAGCGATCCACGTGCTACTCATTCCCCACCGTATGATCATGAATTCTTCGCATGGTTGAGATTCAGCCACGTCAATAAGCATAATGCATCTCCCTAGCATGGTTGGATCTCTAATCCCCGTTGATGGTCCCGATCACCCATGTCAAAAGCCATCATTAACAACTGCATGCATCATCTCTTAGAGGCTGACACGTGGTGGCCTTGTCCCCCGGTAATAAATGCATGAGCCGCCTCGTTCCCTAGTCGTCAAATCTCCACTCCCCCAAGGACGGCTCAGATAACACCACCTCATCCATTCTCACTCCCCCACTGGATGAGTGACACGTACGTTGCCTTTTCCCCACACTTGCAAGCAGAGTCGTATGCTACTCAGAGCTGTCCGATCAGCGTCCCCTAGCGATGTCCACGATCAGGCCACATCACCAATCCCTGAACACATGCATCTCCCACTTATCGCGTGATACGTGGCCCCCATGATCCTAATTCAAACCTTAAACCGATCTTTCACAGATCGATCAAAGTTCGATTGGTCCGCAACCCTTGAACTGGGATACATCGGTTCTTCTCCTTTTCCCCTTTTCTTTATTTTCAATATTTGAAATAAATTCTTTTTAAATCCATAAAATTCACTAAATTTCAATAAAAAGGTCATAAAAATGTCGAAAAAATCATAAAAATACAAAAAATTCAGGAAAAATCCTAAAAAAATGTTTTTAACTTGGTTTTCATCGTTTTTGCGTAATTACCTTTTTGTTATTCCGAAATGGTTTGAAAAAATATATAAGGAAAATTATTATAAGAAGTCAGAAAAATCTCAGGAAAATACAAAAAGAAAAAAATTTTGAGTTGAGAAACTCATTTTGTTTTTATTTTTTGATCTTCAGGTAAAATTCAAACATTTTGGAAAACTATTTCTCACTTAGAAAATTTCATAAAGATTTCAAAACCCCTCGGAGTGTACTTTGTACGCTATTTTCTCAATTATCCAATCCCGATGATTGCAAAGGGAGGCATTGAGCTCTTCCAAACATGATATGCCCTAGTTTTGAGGGAATACTTATATAGTATTTTGTTTTGTGCATTTTATTTGATTTTTGATAGGGAGTATTTTTCTAAGGTCTATTAGATTTATTTTGAGATAATTTTCAATTAATTAGGTACCGTTCGTAAGAATAGGCGTGTAGGGGGCGCTAATACCTTTCCTTTGCGTAACCAAACTCCTGAGCCCAACTCTGGTATCGCAGACCGATTCTACCCTTTAGAGGGTAGTAATCAAGTGTTCTAACCACACTCGAAAAGGTTAGTGGTGACTCCATTGCACTTTTTTTTCCACAAAAATATTCTTTTCAAAGTCGCCCCATTTTTCCTAGTTTGCAGCCGCACCCATGCAAGTGTTTGGTCAGGTCCGGGACATCACGACAACTGCCTTCCTAGATTAGAGAGAAACTTACTTACCACGCTCATCGCATTAGCCAAATCTGACCTTATACACACCATAGCATACATTAAACTCCCCACAACACTAATATAGGGGACCTTTGACAAGTCCTAGATTTCCTCATTCGTACTTGGGCAACCTGCAATAGACAATTTAAAAATGATTCGCTAAAGGTGTACATACCAGTCTTACATCACACATGTTAAATCTCTCCAACACCTTCTATATATAACCGCCCTGAGATAGCCATAATCTCACTGCATTTCTATCACGGTGAATCTCCATTCCAAGTATTTTCTTGGCTGATCCAAGATCCTTCATATCAAATTTCTTATACAACAAGTCCTTTAACTGATTCACCTCAGTTAAATCTTTTGCTAGTATAAACATATCATCTACGTACAATAACAAAAAAATAAGTGGGTCATCATCAAGTTTGTTCACATATACGCAATAGTCATACTCACACCTTTTGTAACCAATCTTGATCATGTAGGAATCAAACTATTTATACCATTGCCTTGGAGACTATTTCAGCCCATAAAGAGATTTCTTCAACCTGCAAATTAGATTTTCTTTTCCCAATTCAATGAATCCCTCCGGCTATACCATGTAAATTTGTTCTTCCAAGTCACCGTGAAGAAACGTCGTCTTCACATCCATTTGTTCCAAATGAAAATCATAATGAGCTACCAACCCCAACACAATTCTGATAAAAGTATGTCAGATCACTAGAGAAAATATCTCATCATAATCTATTCCCTTCTTCTGTGAGTATACTTTTGCCCCCAACAGTGCCTTGAATTTCTCTTGTTCCTTTTATGAAATTGCCTCCTTCTTCCTATATACCATTTGCAAACTATCAGTCTCTTCCCATCTGGAAGCTCCACCAAATCTCAAGTTTGATTTTTATGTAGTGATTCCATCTCCTTAATCATCGCACCCATCCACCTATCTTTCTCCTGGCCGTGCACTGCCTCTTAGTTGGATCATTGCAACTAGTAAGGAAAGCATAAGATACTAACTCTTCAAATCCATACGTTTGTGGAGGCCTTATAGTGCATCTGGATTTCCACGTAGGAATATTGTTGACTTGCTGGTTCCCTGAGCTAAAACTCCCTGCAGCCATAGGACCATGATCATTTCTGTTGCCTTGAGCTTCCAACTCCACCTGCACAACATGTTCATCACTGCCCCAGCTTTCTAGCTCTTGTTTCTGTTTATCAAACTCTTGAGTATGTTTTACCATAGTCTTCTCATCAAAGACTACATCCTTACTAACCACCTAGTTTGCCACTAGGTCCCATAACTTGTACCCCTTCACACCCTCTAGATATCCCAAAAAGATGCAATAATGAGACTTTGGGTCAAGCTTAGACCTCTTCCCACTAGATACGTGAACATAGGCTGGACACCTGAATACTTTCAATCTGGAGTAGTCTACTGCATTTCCTATCCAAACCCCTTCTTCTACTGTATCCTCTAGTGATGCCCTTAGTGATCAGTTTATTAGAAAATAAGCATTACTCACTGCCTCGTCCCATAAGTTCTTTGGTAGCCCTGCATTTAATCTGAGACACCAAGCCCTTTCAAAAAAGAGTTCTGTTCATTCGTTCCGCCACACCATTTTGCTGAGGTGTCCGGTGAACTGTAAAGTGTCTCTTGATGCCCTGTTCTGCACAAAAATCCATAAACCAAGAATCAGCGTACTTAGTCCTATTATCTGACCTTAAGTATTTGATTCTCCTTCCTGTCAGGTTTTCCACTTCAACCTTCCAAATCATAAACTTGGCAAACGTATCTGATTTTTGATGCATGAAGTAAACCTAGACCTTTCGTGAGTAATCATCAATGAAACACACATAATACACATGTCCACCCTTTGATGCATCTCTAACTAGACCCCAAACATCTGAATGCACAAAATCAAGAATACCCTTGGTCTTGTGTATAGTTGATCTGAACTTTGCCTTGTTCTATTTTCCAAGAACACAAATCCTATAAAATTCCAGCTGACATGACTTTAAACCCTTCAAAAGTTTCCTCTTATGTAGTTCCATCATATCGTGTTCCCCCATATGCCCAAGGTGCATATGCCACAAGATGGTCTCATCTGATTCAGCATTTATAGCTGCAGCTCCACCTATAATGGTAGTTCCCTGCAAAGTGTAGATATTTCCATCCAATTTTTGCCCTTTCATTATAGTCAGATTACCTTTCCATACCGTCAGAACTCCATATTTGGACTTCTAATTAAAGCCATTATAGTTCAAAGTTCCAAATGATATCAAACTCTTCCTCAACTCTTGTATGTATTACATTACACAACATTCTTACAGCACCATTAGAAATTTTTATCTTTACGTTTCCTATACCAATGATTTTGCAAGACGCATCATTATTCATAAGAACTTATCTAGAATTCACTAACTTGTAAGTGCTAAACCACTCCTTGTTCGGAGTCATGTGATAAGAACATGCCAAGTCAAGTATCCAAGAGTTCGTTAGATTATCCGACCCCACTGAAACTGATAGAACATCACTATCACTACATGCTAAACATTTTTCTTGAACAACATTCATAGATTTTGAAGTACCCTCATGTTTCTCAGAATTTCCCTTCTTTCAATCCGGACACTTCGATTTCACATGCCCCTTTTTATCGCATTTATAATACTAGATTTCTTTCTTATTTTTGGATTGATCGCGAAAGTTCTAACTTGATCCATGTTTGGATTTTCCTTTGCCTTGCTCGTTATTACCCTTTACCACAAATCCTTCTCCTGCATCACATATTTTCAATCTTTGATGAAAATTTAGCAAAGCACTCGTTACCTCTTCAAGATCAAGAGTTTCTCTTCCCCACATAAGAGTGGTCACAAGATTTTCATAGGTATGATTCGAGGGCAAAGAGTTTAACAACATCAAAGTTTTGTCATCCACATCAAACTTAGCATTAACTCTCATCAAATCACAAATAATTTGATTGAAAGCATTAATGTGTTGATCTAAGTTTGATCCTTAAACCATCTTAAGTCAATACAAATGTTACGTAAGAAAAAGTTTATTATTGAGAGATTTGGGCATGTACCAGCTCTCTAACTTTCGCCATATAGCCACTGGAGAATCCTCCTCCATCAGCCGATTGAGTACTTTGTCGGCCAAACACAAGCGTATATTAGAAGTGGCCTTTGCTTGCAATTCTCCCCATGTTTGCCTCATCTATTCCATCTGATTTTACACCAAGTAATGCCTTTCCCATTCCTTGTTGTACACGAATGTCTTTCACTCTCCTTTGCTATATACCAAAGTTCCTAGTTCCATCAAATTTGACGATGTCAAATCTTGTAGAAGACGATCCCGATGCAATAACAGCAATCACTCTGATACCAATTTGTTGTGATATGGATGGGATAAATACTAAGCATAGTGGAATAAATACAACAAGTGAATAAAAACTCAACCAAAAAATGATAAACAACAAGAGCAACAGCATGATTTACGTGGTTCGGCAAAACCTACATCCACAAAAGCAATGGCACACAAATTTCACTTAGGAAATCTCAAAGTACACAATACACTTCTCAAAATGATCACAAACACTCAATACATGCCCAAAATGACATTTGCAAAAGTGTTTCAGAGGTTTCCCTTTGATTACCCAACCACCCCAATGTTCAAATTCAAAATTTTAAAAACTACTTGCAGCCTAGGCATACTCGTCAATGAGTACAGAGGATTCATCGACAATCTAAAGAAGGCCATTCGTTGACGAGAATAGGACATTCATTGACGAGCCCACTTTCTGCTCTTGATATCTCCAGAATTCTGAGATTTCTGCTCTCGGGATCTACTTGTCGATGAGCACAGGGCACTCGTCGACGAGTCCCTGCTGTGTTGCCCCTTTGTGTTTTTTTTTTTTGTTTATGAAATCCAAAGTATAAGAGCCACACCACAAACAACAGATAGCTAGTTGGTAATGTGTCTCTCACTACAACCTGTTATTGCTCAAACTCTAACACCTCCTATAAAATCTTAACCATTATTTTAAAAACTTCTTCCAACTTGTTTCTAGTCTAGAGCTCCAATTCCTATGCTAAACCTTCTAAAGATAGATCTATATCACTAGAAAGCCAAAATAAATTTTAAAAATAATAGTAATAACAATTGAAAAAGAAAAAGAAAATTGAGATCAAGAAAATCAAGAAACCAATATTTAGTGCACTATAGCTCATATGTGCTAAAGTGTACCAAAGAAAATGAAAAGCATATTTTGTTGTGTTTTTGGGGGTGGACAAGCCTCTTTTTCTATAGTGTGTTTTGTTAAATTGAAGCTCACATTAGGCTTAAACTTCATAATATGAGCAACCCACATATCATCCCATACACCTTCCTATCTCTCACATAATTCAAATAATGAGTTTTTAATATAGAAGTTCCAAACTTTAATTATATGAACATGCTAATATGTCCCTAGGGACCTTTTTTTTTTTTTTCCTTTTTTTCTATAGTGAAAAATTAGTGATAGAAATTATTCAAAGATGATTATGATGATGATTTTGACGTAAAATTAGAATCATGATATAATTAACTAATAAACACTACATGTGCTAAGATGTCTCCTAGGAGACTTTTTTTTACAGTCAAGAACTAATGATAGACATTATTCCAAGACGATTATGATGATGACTTTGAAATAAAAGGTCAAATCACGATATAATTAACTAATTAACACCTCATTTTATTTATTAGTCATAATAGGCTACATATTTAGCAACTGCTTATTGCCACATATTTCACGGTATTGCATGTCCATCATGTTGCCATAAACTATTAATACAATATGTAGCTAGCTTAAACAGCATATAACTTCCTATTAATTTTTAGCTAGCTTGATCTACAAGTAGCTTCGAAGTTACTGATCTGAATAGGAAGCACCTCTTTTGGCCTCCTTTTTCTTAAGGGTCAAACCATAAGGATGCTAGTATGCACAACTAAGGTTGTCGCCGGTGTCCACACCTAATATTTCACAATATCTTTTGTAGTACCCAATACGGTCCTGTTCCTGCTCGCTTGAGTAGCCACCACCACATTCTATGTCACTGTTGATGATGTTGGTGTAAAGCCCAAAACCTCCGTACCGAACAGTTGTAATGTCTACAGCTGACAGTGTGTAGTTACCAATCATGACGTCATGGCATGAGGGCTTTGGTAGTTGTGGAGTCTTTCAAAACCAGTACGCCGCCTCAAAAGATATGTATGGATCAGCCTCCACCAAGTCTAGGTTCTTTAGTAGATCATAACCTAAGTTATACCCCGTCGAAGTGTAGTTGAAGTTACTACATAAATTATGTCTTAGTATCGCTTTGGTACAACACATTATAAAGAATGTCGTGCATGTAGAATTATTTGAATTATGTGAATAAAGTGTATTTGTTTTATAATACTATATTTAATTTCCTAAGTTCTAATAATTAAATTACCTAAGTGAATTTATAATTGAGGTACTTCTTTAAACACTAACAAATAAAAAAAAAAAAAGATATTCTAAGTTCAAATGACTACTTACTAGGAAAGTTGAATGGGACGTCGGCCATAATACTTCTTGCCAACTGCACATGAATACTGGTCATTAGCAATACAATAATCATCGAGTTGGTCAGCGGGGATGGTGGCTCCTTCACGAATCCAACAATAACCCCATGAATATCGACCATCCGGTGCAGTGTCCCATCCTCCTGAAATTATATAATAATTTAAGATATCGATTAATTCATGAGTACGTAATAAAATTTTTATTTTTTTATTTTTAAATATTTACACAAATGTACATGAAATTTGAAAATTATTTTTTAGTGTTTCTCAATTTTTTTGTTAATATTAAAAATTAAGATAAGAAGATGATAGTTTTATAATTATTAAAAAAATTAAAAATGGGGCCCTTAATTTTGGGACGGGCGTGTTTTGTTTGTTTTGTTTTGTGTTTTGTGTTTTTTTTTTTTTTGTTAAAACAAAACATTGATCCAAGTGAACATTGATTAAGTTGTCTTGAGGTCAGCCCATTACTTTACGTCATTTTAAATATGAAATGCAAACTGATCAATTATATAACCTGTGGTTTCACGCGAGGTTTGGGCCAGAAACGCCGCAACCTCCCGTTTCCTAGTCTCTACGTCACCGGCGTTTGCAAATTCTTCAAACCTGCCGGCGGCTTGGATAAAAGCATCGTCGGTGTAGAACGCCCCTCGGCACGGTGACGTAGCACGGTGCAGCAAAAGTTCGTTGAAGAGATCTTCGCTAATGATGGACTCAAGGGCCTGGCTTCTGGGGGATGGAGCGCGAGGCGGCGGCGGGGGGCTAGGTGGCGGGGGCGGCGGCGGCGGAACGTAGGGAGGTGGCGGAGGGATTTGGAAGGCGCATTGGCTCTGGCAGCCCTCACAACAGTAGGTGGAGGTTGTGCCGCAGTAACCCCATTGGCTGCAGCACAGCCCGTTGGCGCAGAGGGTTCCATTCACCGCCTCTCCGCATTGCTGAGAGGAGGCTCCGGCGATGCAGAGGAGAGAAAGGTTAGCTAGGATGGTATAGAACTTCATGGTTGGTTTTGGGTTTGGCGAGGGGAAGGGTCTGGGGTGGTATTTATAGGCTCTTGAGAAAGAACACTCCATTTTTTTTTCTCTTTTCAATGGCATGGATGGAAGCAAGCAAGAGGTTAAAGACAACACAATTCATAAAATAAGTGTGTCATAGGGTGGCAATTTATATGATAACTGTGGCATAAGGTGGCAAGGAAGAGTGGAAGATATGTGTGCCTATGTGGTGTTGTGGGAGGAAGGATAAAAGATGAGTGAAGAGCTAGTCTATAGTGAAGCTTAAAAAATTTAGTTAGATAATGATGAGATAAAGTGACATAAAAGAATTATTTTTGTAATTTATGCTGTAAAAGTGATGGATGAAACTTTAATATGAAACTTAAATCTGGAATTTAATATTTTGGCTGTTTAGACCTAACAAGTATTGTTGAGAAACAAATTATTTATTGTGCTTACCTGTTTTTCATCTAGATTGGAAACCTTTGCCAAGGTTTTTCATGTTATTTTTTGTCTACATTTCCCCCTTTATTTTGTTGTAAAAGGGGATGTCTCATCATTGAATCCTACTTTAATTTTTTCTTCAGTTGACTAAATTCCTTCTTTGAAAACAAGAAGTATTTAGTCTCACAAGAGTTTTTCAACGGTGACACTGATGTTGAGATTTGGAATTATATGAGAAATATTGAGCTTATGTGCTTACCTAGGCTATTTCACAGGGCATCTAAAGATAGGAAGAGACCAAAAGGTGTATTAGTAACCATATATAAGAACAAGATAGATATTCATAACGCACGAGTGCAAACATGGGGAGGGAGAGTTTTACAAACTATCGAACTTATGAGTTACACTATGGAAGTTTAAGGAGAGAATTTTTCTTCCCTATCATGACATATTTGCATAATTTTATTTGCCATTAAAAGTGCTCATATTAAGTCAGTTATTATGTTAATTTCTTTCCTCGTATTTAGTTTAGATTATATCATCTTGCTTCGTCTTTCCATTGGTCCCTTGTGGCTTTGTTAGGCTGTGATTTTCATTTTCCCCCCCTTTGTTAGAAGAATGACACAGGTTCATTACTTCATTGCCCCCCTCCCTCTTTCTGTTAGCTTTGGTGCAATCCTAAGAGGGGGGGGGGGTGAATTGGTATTTAAAAATTTATCCCCTAGGTGAATTCACTAGCAACAATATTACACAAGCCTAAGGTCAATCTAGTGTATGTAAAATGAATCAATGTAAATATACAATTGAATTTAAACTACAATAAACTATTAACCAAGCATACACAATAAAGTAGTAAAAGAGATGACACCCAGAAATGTTATCGAGATTTGGCCAAATTGCCTACGTCCTCGCCTTAGCCAACAAGCACAAGGATTACCACTATAGGCTCACTTAACGGGTGGAGTGGCACTTAAACAACCAGGTCAATTAGCACAGAGCTGACCTCAACCTTTACAACCAGGTCAATTAAGGGGCTGACCTCAACCTTTACAACCAGGTCAACTAAGGGGCTGACCTCAACCAACACACCTTACCAGGATGGCGCACCTAGCTTTCCTAACTAGGTCTAAGCCAATCTGAGACTATTCCAAGGCTAGTCTCCCTCTTCAAGCTCGTGCCTGAAAATACAATAGATTTGAAATACAATCGAATGGTACAGTGATTGTGCTTTGGTGTAAAGCAGATATATACCAAATACGCACAATATCACTAATGCACTACCAAAAGATAGGATTTGATAAGCTCGATGCAGTCTAAATGTCTACTCTCAAATATTTATGCAAATATAGCAATCAGTGCGTGAGAGTGTAAATGATAGGATCTTTGTGTCAAAATAATATTTCAATCACAATGCACAAAAAAAGATCACAAGCACACTTCAAATATCTCAACAAATAATATTTCTCAATATAAACTACAAGAGATATTCAAAGATGGTTTGCAAAAATTTTTATTTGATCTTTGTAATAAAATGATATTCTTAATCAAAAATTATAGTAACAAAGATCTTCAGCACGCAAGCAAATATCTCAAAATATTTTTCTCAAGATAAATCACAAGAGATATTTGAAAAATGATTTGTAAAATATTTTTCGCAATCAAAACCCAATATGAACTCTTGAGTATTGCAATGAAAATGCAAAATTCAGAAGCCCTACGAAGTTTTCTTATGAAAGGCTTATTTACGAAGTCCCCTAGAAGAACTTGAAGCTTACTCTTTATGAAGAATAAATCTCAAATAGAACAGTCAAGAGAGAGTTTAAGCTTGCTGAAATAAGCACAAGGATACTCTTGCAAAAAGGTACTTTCAATATGAATGAGTAAGAGTGGGAGTTTAAAACTTGAATATGAAATATGGGCTTTTTGAGATTGAGATTATATTGGCTAATTATATTTTCTAATCTCATACTAATTATTACAAATGAGGGGATATATATAGACTACCCCTACAATATAACCGCTAAGGACACATATAAAATTATTAGGAAAGTTTTAATATATTTTAATCAAGTTAACCCCATTTAAAAATATTAACCACGGTAAAAATTAGGGGCAACCCGAGAGGTCCGGTCGACCAGAACACTTTCGGTTGACCATAGCTCATATGGTTCGGTCGACTGGGCCAAATTTGAACTGACAAGGTCGGTCGACCGTATCTTTAAATCTAAAGCCTTTTTTCATGGTTTAGTCGACCGAGACTTAAATGAACTAACTTGACGGTCGACCGGACGTGGCGATTTTTCATATGTTTGAGGTTTGGTTGACTAGACTATTTTGAACTAGGCAATTCGGTTGACCATACGGTTGGGATTTCTCCCAAGGACCCTCGGTCGACCAGACAGTTATAATGCATTTTGGGCTCGGTCGACTAGATGGTCAAAATGTTGACCTTAGGAGGTTTTGGTTGACCACGGATTTTGAACTATAATGATTTGGTCGACTGGACTGTGGTCAAACGGTTGACCTCATCCGGGTTCAGTTGACCGAGTGTATTTGTATTGTGAAGTACGGTCGACCGAAAGTACCAATTTAGAGCATTTTGGTCCTGTTTAAGCATGTAAACACCCTATTTAAATGACCATTCATATATATGAATGAGTGAGTGTCCTAGGGTCATTTCTAGGCCTTTTTCAAGACACCAAAAAAATCCAGTGTCGGTTGACCGAAGGGTGGTCTTGAGCTTATCAATCCTACCATGTAGGTAAGGCATTAATTATTACAAACCCAAATAAATGATTAAATTACAATACAACATAAATAGGGTCTTCAGGTCTTCACTTCATGTGTCGTGTGCGTGTACTATATGATATGTTCGATTTGTCCTGCACACAAACTCATCAAACCATTAAATACCATATTTGTCATAATCAAAACAGGATATGACCCATAGGGTCAACAATTTCCCCCTTTTTGATGATGACAAATACTTGCCTACTTCTCACCTTTTTGGCAACAGCAAAAAGGGCCTAAATAAACATTGAGGCAAATAGACAAATAATTATTTGAATACAGGAAATGTTTGGGAAAAGGTTTTTAGAAAATTCGGCAGCATGCCATTTGAAAACAGAACATTTCCCAAAAATTTCTGTAAACAAGTGACCTGATTGAGTAATATATATTCAAGATATCTACAACTACTTACTCAAACAATTCAGTATTCTTAAAACATTAAATAGAAGTATAACTTTTAGTCATTCAAGAGATAGAATAGTCATGCATTTCATAGCATAGACAAATTCAGATAGTATAAAGCAATGACTGGTTTAGTAGTTATGCCCACAAACTATATAATTGGTTATAAAAATGATTTAAATGATATGAAAACAAAATTAGACCATGAATATACACAAATCATTTGCAATTTAAACATATCATAAGACCCGTGGAAGATTTGAGTTAAAGGCACACGGCATATGATACCAAAGGGAGGTTTGAGCATAAAAATAGTCTAACAAGTTCGCATGCATTTTCATATGAAATTACCGAACTAGTTATCCAATTTTATAACCATATAATAATAATAATAATAATAATAATAATAATAATAATAATAATAATAATAATAATAATAATAATAATAAAAGTTTTGAAATTAGTTCTTGCCATAAAGTACTAAAAATAAATACATATGTATATAAATATACATATATATCCCTCTTATAATGTTTGCTTAAAATACCGGGGTGTTGCTTGCCAAAAATAATTTAAATATCATGAAAGCAAGCAACAAATTTTCTAGTTTGTCAATAAAGCACATACTAAAAAATAACCAGAAAAGCCACAACCATGATGATCCTAAATATGTTAAACAATTTAAAACAAGGATCGCATGGCAAGCACAAACAACATGTGGCAAAGCAACACATTTCATAATATGATTTCTAATAAGAACAATGCATTCAAGCACATGTCGCGCATGATTTCAAAACAGATCTAAGCTAAATAGTTGGTGAGCATAATATGATAGGCATTTCAATTTTAGATGCTCCCCCTATCAATTTGAATTATTGCTTAGATACTATAAATTACTTATACTTTGCAAGGGATTGATTTCATTGAATATTGTTGACCTTATAGGTCATGTCCGATTTTGATAATGACAAATACTCTTGTATTTGATGAATATCTAGTTCTTTGTGCAGGTCTACATTAGCAGATACATTGACGGCACGAAGAGAAAGTGAAGTTGAAGACCAATTTGTATTCAATGTTGTAATATATGTCATTTAATTGGTCTGTAATAGTAACTAGGGTATTCGGTTTGTAATAAGCAACACATCACATGTATGGTTTATTTTGTAAGCTCAAACCTGATGCGAACTAAAAGTGACCTTAGAAAGACCTTAGGATTTTTGCTTTTTTCGACCAAAGGTCGATCGACACCGGACTTTTTCGGTGTCTTAATTTTGGACCCCAAGTGACCCTAGGACACACACATTTACACATGTTTGTTAGGCACTTCATTAGGGTTTGTATGCTTCAAGATTGGACTGAAATGCACACATGGTGCACTTTCAGTCGACTAGCACAATTAGTTCATTTTGGTCTGGTCGACCGAAACCTCCCTAAGTCAACTAATTGACCAAGGCCCCGGTCGACCGAACCAGAATAGTTCAAAAAGCCCCGGTCGACCGAAACCCTCTATGGTCAACATTTTGACCACCTAGTCGACCGAACCAGGTAGTTCAAAAAGCCTTGGTCGATCGAAATCTCCCTGGGTCAAAAGTTTGACCATCTGGTCGCCCGACCCTTTTTTTACTTCAACTACCTAGTCGACTGAGGGTCCTCGGGAGAAATCCCAGCGGCTAGTTCAAAATGGCTTGGTTGACCGAACTTCAGAAAATTGAGAAATTGCCCTCTCTTGGTCGACCGAGCCATTAGTTCAAAAGTCCCTTAGTCGACCGAACCATATGGAATTTGGTCGACCGAACCATAGGGAACTTGGTCGACCAAACCTATTCTAGTCGACCGGACCTCTTGGGTTGCCCTGATTTTTACCGCAGATAAATATTTTTTAAACAGGGTTAAAATACTTTAAACATCATTAAACTTTCCTAATAATACCCAATAGGTCCCCAACGGTCATATTTTCTCATATGCCTATATGTGTGAGATCATTTGATAAAATTAGCAGGGGATTAACCACTTTGATTAGGAGAAATTCTCTAAAATTTCCAAATCTTATAATACTCATATTTAAGCCTCCTACACTCGTACTTACATTCTCATATTGATTAAACCCTTTGTAAGTTGATTAAGTGCTAGTCTAAATAGGTTTACTCTCACACACTTGATTGATTGATTTGATTTTTACGAGCGCAAAACCTAAGTGTTGTTAAGGGGTTTTTACTAATAAGCCTATCCTAAGATGACTTGCTTAAAGCTTCTGAGTATTGCACTTGTGTTGCAATATCTTAGGAAGCTTGTATTTGTCTTTGGGTTGCAAAATCATTTTTAAAACATACTTAAATATCTTGTGTGATTTATATTGATATATTTGTGAAAAAATATTTGTGCTTGTGATAGTGATCTTTGTTGCAATATTCTTTCACTCATATATTATTTGCTGAATACAGAGATCACACATCTTTTGCAAACCAAGCATATACATCATTTAATACTTACACGCTTGAGATATCTTGCTGATTAAAATGCTTGAGACTCGACATCTTTGTGTGAACTTATTTGCTGGATATCTTGTGATACAAAGATTGCTTGTTTGTCACTCTCACGTACGCATTACACAGATAGAAAATACCTTTGAGAGTTGAACCATTTAGACCACACTGAGCTTACATATTGAATCATATCGTGGTGTATGTTATTGCGCGCATTTGGGTACATATTTGCTTTACACGAAAGCACAATCACTGTACCATCTGATTATATACACATTTGTTGTATATCTAGGAACGGGCCTGAAGAGGGAGACTAGCCCTGGAATAGTCCCGGATTGGCTTAGACTCGGTTAGGAAAGCTAGGTGCGTCGTCCTGTTAAGGCGTGTAGGTTGAGGTCAGCCCCACTAATTGACCTAGTTAAGGTTGAGGTCAGCCCTGTGTTAATTTGACTTGGTTGTAATCGGTGTCGCTCCACCCTTAAGTGAGCTATTAGTGGAATCCTTGGGCTTGCGAGCTAGAGGCGGGGACGTAGGCACAGTTGGTTGAACCCCGATAACATATTGTGTGTTTATTTACATTTCTGCACTTTATATTCACCACACGCATATGTTATTATGTGAATGATGCGTTTGATTTAAATTTCCACATATCTTATATATCTGCGCATTTGGAACTATATAGATCGACCCTAGGATATTTTATACGGGTATTTTATTTAACCTAGGTGATAAATTTGAAAATTCCAATTCACCCCCCCTATTGGGAATACACCAATTCTAACAAATATGCCAAAGTATAAGTGAGCAAACAAACCATTCTTCAACAACTATACTGGATGTATATTAACAATATTTATCTCAAATCAGTATAGTCATACCTATAGACAACAAGTGCATCAAAAATAGATATTAAGGCATTCAATGCAACTCATGATCCAAAAACATTTCATATCAAAACTTGAGACTTTACATGCAGGATATAATGTTTAGGGATGTCATAAGAGCCTCAATATTTCGATAAACAATAGTGATGCATATGAGACCTATAAGTTCTTTCTATAGGATAGGTGCTCAGCTCTCTAAGTGCTTGATGATTATGCAAGGATGAAACTTAATTTTCAAATATTTTTCACTCATTCTTTTGAAAATATTTTAACGTTAATTTTATCATAATCATTTTTAATACAAGATTTTATATGGGAAAATCCTGACAAAATTTCGGCAGCATGCCGTTTGTATATAGGACATTTTCCCACAAAAACCTGTACTTGATAGTAGGTTGCTTTCATAAGATAAATTACATAAAACAAGCAACAACCTAATATCCACAACTTGCATGCACAGTATATCACTGCATCCGTAATGCAAGAGGCATTCAATACAAGCATGCTTTCCAGTAGTTCAATCAACAACTCATAATAGAGATGAACTATCCAACATATGACATGACCAGCAACTAACAATGGATAGTTATGAGATTAATGCAGAGTTGTTCTTACAAAAGTATACAAACATATAAGCATAAATAAAAATTGAGAGCATTTTAATGAATATAGATATGAAAGATGAATGCTCCCCCTTAATTATACGCTAATTCATTTTATATGCCTTTTCTTATTTTTCAGGTTCTTTAGGCCAAGTGTATTAAGATTTTCAATGTTATATGCTTGGCTTTGGATGAATAGGCTTAGAGGACCAAAAGGTCACAAGATATATATCTTTATATAAGCTAAGCCAATATTTGCCTCTTTTCTTATGATTTACAATACGTGAGAGGCCTAAGTTCAAATGACTTTTCATTTTAAGGTTCATGCATAGGTTTCTTTGAATTTTTGTTCCATCATATATATTGAAACCTATATCAATTAAATTAGCCATTTTAACTTAATTCATGAAGCTAAAGCTCTAAAGGATTTGATTTAATATTTGAGAGCTTGTAAAAGAAATTTTGGATTAAAACTCTTGAAAAATTAAAAGTTAAGTTATGTTCAAAGAGTATTCATTATGAATGAACATGATTCAAAATATTTGCATGGAAGAGGAATAGTCCAAACAATTTAGATAAAGAGCACCTAGAAGAATATGAATTTTGGAAAACTGCTCTTTAGTTATTGGAAAGCATCCTTTAGATATAAACACAATTTTGGAGCAAGGATACGAACCAATGAGAGGGTGGGTCTTTAACCAATGTGATCGTGGTTGGTAAAGATTCCCTATGGAGGATACATACCAAAATTAGAGGATTTATAATTTAAGCTCAGAGGGAACTTATTGATTTAACAATGAAACTCGAATTCCTTAGTGGATGCCTCTAGTTTTGATTAAGGGAGAATATGTCTCTTAATTTGTACCAGAAATATTTGGAGTTTATGATCAATAGTGCTTCAAGCCTAGAGTGATGACTAAACAGTTTATTAGGCATTTAAGTTCAATGATGTGTTTATGATTAAATGATATATAGTGTGAGATGAATTCCCTAAACCACAAGCTAGTGTAATGGACAAAAGGTATGCTTAACTTTAGATATTCATACTTAAGTGTGAGTTAAACAATTTGAAATTTTAATACAAGGCAAACATGCCATGTCCATTTGGAAGTGGATTTTTATTCAAGCAACCAATAATCTCATATTTTAACCAATGGATATATGCAATAAGTTTAGATTGGTTATATACTTGGACTTTTAGATTGATTTGATTTTTCAAAATACTTAGTATGTAAGATATACTAATATTTTACATTTTCAGCCCCAAACCACTTCCTAAGCCTTTAGAAAATACTACCCCCTATAGCTAATCCTAACTCCAAAGGAAGAATTATGTGATCATGTAATTCCTGTTTGAGCAAATTCTTCCTTGAATATCAACGATTTTCTTTCTTAACAACCCATATCATTTTTCTATCTTTGAATTTTAATGGGTTAGGAGTTGGTGATTCTTTGGTTTTCCATACTCGTTTGGGTTTCACACCTTCTCTTTTAAACGGGCAATCAAATTTTACATGCCCCTTCTTTCAATGATTGTGTTAACTGTGTACGATATAGGAATTCTAATCAATTCCTAGCTTACTTTTAGAATGGAGCCCAAGGATAACAATTTGGATAGTGGTTCCGAAGGAACTACGAGTGGTGAGTCTCCTTCTGTGCCTCAGGGTTTGACGAGGTAGGTTATGCGAGAGATCGGGCAAAGTATTAGGAGACTTGACCACTTTCCTACTGCTACGGGTTGTACCATAGAGAGGCTCATCCACATGCACCCTCTGACATTTATGGGAGGACCCAATCCGAAAGTAGTAGAGAACTGGGCGCAAAAGACTGAGAAGATATAGGAAGTTCTGCACTGTATTGACCAGCAAAAGGTTCTCTATTCTATCTTTCAACTGGCAGGAGAAGTGGAAAGATAGCAGATGGCGGTGAGTCTACTTAAGAAGCAGAGAGCTGGTCCATCTGGTATGACTTGGAGTCGCTTCAAGGAGGTATTTTTCTAAAGATACTTCTCAGTTTCCACATGCGAAGGCTGATGAGTTCTCAATCCTGACTCAAGGAACCCTGATGATGTAGAGATATGATGCCAGATATGTTGAGCTACCTCATTTTGTGCCGTATTTGGTCTCGAACGAGTATGAGAAGGCTCAGAGGTTCAAGAAGGGTCTAAGGAAGGATATCGATAGGCTTGTGGGGATGCTGCAAATCCGAGAGTTTTCTTTTTTGGTGGATAAAGTCACCATAGTTGAGACTGACCTCTAGGGGGATGAGGTGGTACTGGAACAGAGGAAGAGGCCAGTATCTTCTAGTTCTCAGACTGGTCCTCAACAGGGATAGTGGAATAAGAAAAAGAATTATGGTTCGAGTTATTGCCAGAATACCGAACGGCAGAGTTCTCACGGAGATCCATCCTCCGCACCATGCACCAAGTGTGGTAAATGGCATGACGGTGAATGCCAGCTGTTCTGGGGGTAATTGCTACAACTGTGGCAAATCGGGCCACATATCCTGAGACTGTCAAGCACAGAGGAGTGATATGCCTACAGAGAGCCAGAACCGTAGAAGTAATTAGATGCCTCGAGGGAACTATCAGGAAAAAACGGCTCTTGCAAGGGTGTACTCTTTTATTCCAGTAGATGCGAAACACGTTGGGAATGTGGTGACAGGTGCCATGTTAATGCTTTCGAATAGAGCTGTTGTTTTATTTGATTCAAGAGCAACCCATTCTTTTATATCTTCTAGTTTTGTGAAACTGTGTAGGGTTGAAACCCAAGTAATGAATGAATGGTTGTATGTGGCTACACCGACTGGGAGTATAACAATTTGTAGTAAGATGTTAGGAAACTGCAAAGTGGTTATTCAGCGAAGGCTACTACCGGGGAACCTAGTAGCATACGACATATGCAGATTTGACGTCATACTGGGGATTGATTGGCTATTCTCTAGTTATGCGGTTGATTGTCATAGGAAGGTGGTAGGATTCAGACCTTTTGTGGAGTAGGAGTATGAGTTTGTGGGATTGTGTGTGCATTCGACTCCACAGATTTTGTTAGCTATACAGGGAAGAAGGTTACTCTTGGAGGGTTGTCAAAGGTACCTAGATTGTGTGAAGGAACCACCTTGGGATAATTTGAAACTTGAAAATATCTGAGTGGTTAATGAATTTTCGGATGTATTCCCAAAAGACTTACCCGGTTTACCTCCTGATCGTGAGGTGGAGTTCGCTATTGATCTGCTGCCTGGCAAGGCACCGATTTCTAAAGCTCCATACTAGATGACTCTAGCTGAATTTAGAGATTTAAAGAATTTGCAGGAATTACTGGGCAAGGGCTTTATCTGACCTAGTGTTTCACCCTGGGGAGTTCCAGTATTATTCGTAAAGAAGAAGGACGGGTCAAGGTGAATGTGCATTAATTAACCGCGAGATCAACAAGGTAACAGTGAAGAATCAATACCTGTTGCCTCGTGTAGATGATCTTTTTGTCTGGCTACAGGGAATGCAGGTCTTTTCAAAGATCAATCTACGGTCAGGGTATCATTAGGTGAGAGTTAGGACAGAGGATGTTGTGAAAACTGCTCTTCGAACTAGATACGGTCACTACAAGTTTTTGGTCATGCCTTTTGGGTTGACTAACACCCCAACGGTATTTATGGACCTAATGGACAGGGTTTTCCATAAATGCCTGGATCAGTTTGTGGTGTTTTTTATCGACAATATTTTGGTATATCCTAAGAGTTCTGAAGAGCACGAAAACCATCTGAGGTTGGTACTTCAGGTTCTACGGGAGAAGAAGTTGTATACTAAGCTGAAAAAATGTGAGTTCTGGCTGAATCAGGTTGTGTTCTTAGGCCATGTCGTGTCGAAGGGTGGTATCTTAGTTGATCCTGGTATGATAGAAGCAGTGGTTGACTGGGTGACACCGAAGAGTGTGTAGCATGTTTGGAGTTTCCTAGGACTGGCTAGGTATTATAGCAATTTGTTGAGGGATTCTCTAAGTTATCTGACCCTATGACACGGTTGAATAGGAAGGGTGTGAGATTTGATTGGAATGACGAGTGCGAGCAGAGTTTCCAAGAGTTGAAATACCGATTGGTCACTGCTCCGATTTTAACCATCCTATTTGGGGATGGTAGTTTTGTGATTTACAGTGATGCATCATTGAAGGGGTTGGGATGTGTGTTGACACAATAGGGGATTGTAATTGCTTATGCTTCTCGACAACTTAAGGAGTACGAGAAGAATTACCCCACGTATGATATGGAGTTTGGTGGCGGTAGTATATACATTGAAGATCTGGAGACACTACTTATATGGTGAATAGTGTGAGATCTTCACAGATCACAAGGGCCTCAGATACCTTTTCACATAGAGGGAGTTGAACATGAGGTAGAGGAGGTGGCTTGAACTGATCAAGGACTACGATTAAACGATTAGCTATCACCTAGAAAAAGCTGACGTAGTAGCTGATGCATTGAATTTGAAGTCAGGGCACGCGTCAGTATATGCAGTAGTAGGTCAGCATCATATCAGACAAGATCTAGAAAGTCTTGGCATGGAGTTGGTGGATGGTAATCATCAAGCTTTCATTACTAGCTTGGTGATCCATCCAACATTATTTGAGAGAATTAAAGCCGCACAGACTAATGATGCAATGTTAGTCGAGGTTGTAGAGAAAGTGTAGGAAGGGTTGGCTGTAGATTTTAACTTCTTCGAGGGAGGTGTGCTGAGGTTTGGAACCAGGCTATGTGTTCCAAATGACGAGGGGATAAAGAGGACGATCCTAGAGTTGGCACATCGTTCTTTGTATACGGTACATTCAGGTAGTACAAAGATGTATCAGGATTAGAGCGAATCTTTCTAGTGGAGTGGCATGTGTTGGCCTAATAAGGCTTAAAATTCTTATTTTGATGATAACAAATCAAATGATATATTTAATATGTTTCAAGTAAAAGTGTTCAGGAAAATAACAGAGCTTAATTGTATAAGAAAGTTCATGGATTACAAAGAGCATGAAGATTGAAGTCATATTGTGAAAAGCTCAAAGGAAAGAATGCAACTACAAAGATGGTGGAAGAACAAGTTTTGAAGACTAGATTATACTTTTAAGGATATTCTCAAATGTAAGTATTTCAAAGTAAATCATAAGTATAAAGAAATTTGAAGCTCATAAAAATTCAAAAATATGTTTTTATATATATACTCTAAAGAATATTTCTTAAATCCATAAAAAGAAAGGGTTTAAGAAAAGAAAATTTTTTTTTAAATAATGAAGTTTTAAACATATTTATTTCAAAATATTTGAAAAATCAAAAATGTTTTTTTAAACATATATACTCTAAAAAGTATTTTTTTTAATAAATAAAAAGGGCTTAAAAAGAGAAGATTTTTTAAACCATGCTTTTAAACATATTTATTTCAAAATATTTGGAAATGAATTTTAGAAATCCTTGGGAGTAATGGATGATTTCAAAAAAACTCTATAAATAGTTCTAATCTCAAACATTTTAAATTAGAGAAAAGAAAGTACAAAGAAAGAGAGAAAGAACTTTGATGAAATATTCAAAAGAATTTTGAAATTGAGAAATCCTCTAAAGTTTCCAGATCAAGAGCTTTTCAACAACTTTTCTGATCCAAAAATATTCAAAGGCTTTTAGATCAAAGTAAGTTTTTTTTTAAAGGTTTTAGATCAACTAATCTTCAAGTATTCAAAATTTTGTTTTCAAAGGATCTGAAATTCTTTTAAGATAAACTCTCTGATCTGAAATCGATTTACATTCTGAAATTAAATTTTCCAATGATCAAAATTTTTATCTTCTTTGGAAAATTATTTGACAATCCATACCAAGTAATTGAGCTTGAAATTTCTTATATTTAAATTACTTTGAGGTATAAAGTGAGCTGATTGGTGTATTAATTCACTCTACTGTGAGAGTTTTCTTTTGTACACATATTCTTCGTTATCTTTCTTAAACGATTCTGAGTTGTTGAATCGTTGAACCAAATAAGGGGTTGTTATTTGGAGAGGCGGGCTCTAGCCTAATTGAAGGAGTGCATTGTAAGTTGGTATTGTTTTACTAGGTAAAGGAACTGAGATAGTGAAATCCTTTGGTGTTTTTGCCGAAGGCGAGGACGTAGGCTGTGTTGAAGCCGAACCTCGTAAAAACTCTTGTCTACTTCTCCCTACTTTAATTTACGTACTTTATTCGCTTTTGTTATAAAATTTATGAGTGCAGGTTACAGGATTTAAATTAAGTTCTTGATCAATAGAAAGTACGTTTTGATTAATCTTTTGCGGAAACCCAAAAGGGGAGTATGTTGATTAATTTGCGGAAATCTTTAATCAAGTAAAGTGAATAATAAAAGGTTACAGGGAAAGCGATGGAAGCCTAAATGTTATTGATTGATTGGTTACGTTGATTGAATTATTATTTTAAAATCCAGTTTTCTTAAGTGTTGTTATATATTGTATTTTGCTGGGTTATTAAAATTAGAAAACTTAAAAAAAAAATAAAATTAAAAGATTTCCAAATCACCCCCCCTCTTGGGAAGCTATTCTTCATTTCAGCATGAAATGGGAGATTGCTTAGTTTATGGAGCAATGTATGACATGTCAGCAGGTAAAGGCTGAACATTAAAGGCCGATAGGGCCGTTACAGCCATTAAGTATTTCGGAGTTGAAATGGGAGTACATCTCTTGGGACTTTGTCACCGGGTTGCCACCAGCACTACATGGGCAGAATACCATCTGGGTAATCGTGGATAGACTAACTAAATCTACTCATTTTAAATCGATGAAGGTTAGCTACTCTTTGAGTAGGCTAGCAGGTTTGTACGTGTAGGAGATAGTTAGAATGCACGAGTTATCATCGTCTATCATTTCAGATCGAGATCCGAGATTCACTTCTCGATTCTGGAAGAGTTTATAGGAAGCACTGGGGATGAAGCTTACATTCAGTACATCGTTCCACCCCCAGACTGATGGACGGTCAGAGAAGATGATACAGATCTTGGAGGATATGTTACGGGCTTGTGTATTAGACTTTGGTGGTAGTTGGATTTGATTACGCGCCGAAATTGCGTAATTGGACATTTAACCTGGGCTTTATGGTTTATATTTTTAATTAAATGTCCAACATTGTCCAATATTTTAATAAAGTGCCAAAATCATCATTCTTGAACTTTATTGCACTATTTATGAAGTTTTGGTAATTTTTTGTCGCAGAAAAATTCCCAGGAATCAAAACCAATACCTGTTCGTATTTCATGCATAACTTTTTCGTTCAAGTTCTGATCGAGACAATTCAAATTTCTGTTGAAAGAGGAAAGGATTATCTACAACTTTAGTGTTTTGAGTTTTGTGAGATACGGTCTCTAGAAGATTCAGATTTGCGATGAATTGAGAATAAAAAAATGAAAAAATATAGCAATTCGGGTCTCCTATTCGAGTCTAGGGCTTTCCCCCCTATCCTATTTAACCCTTCTCTTTCACTTCCTGCATAGGCAGTCCCCTGGGCTCCCCATTCTCATTCTCATTCTTCTTCTTCTTCTTCTTCTTCTTTAGTTTGTTTTCTTTTTTTGTTCTTTTCAATTCTACTTCTCTCCCCTTGTCTCTCTTCCTTCCCTTTGTCTTTCCTCCCTCCCCCTCCCCCTTTCCTCTATTTCTCTTGGCCTCCTCTGCCTTCTTGTAGCATGGCCATCCTCCTCCACTATCCTCAGAAGTCCCCCAGCATAACAAAACACTAGTCGACTCCATAGCAGGACCACCAAAGCCCAGCAGCAATCTGCAGCACAGAAGCAGTTTCATGGCTCCGTGGATTTGTTTCTCTCTCTCTCTCTCTCTTTTCCTTTCTTTCTTTCTTTTATTTACTTTTCTTTGAATCTTGAAATATTGAAGAAAGTTTAGTTTTTTTTAATGTTATTGGAGTTTTCTTTCTTTTTGTTTAAGTTGAGTAATGTTGGGTATTTCATTATCGTTAAATTAATCTCTTTGTTTATCTAATTGATAGTTATTTTAATTTAGCATTCTTAATTAAATTCAAATATTTTTTTTTCGAAATTCGATTTAGTTAGGGTCTATGATTAGTAAAGGTTGTGTTTTTATTGTGTTCCGTTATTGCTTATGTCTTCTAAATTTCCGTTGAGTTCATGTTTACATTTAAATTGTGAGTCTTGATTTGATCTCTTAATTGTGCTAAAGGTTCGATTTTTAGTAGGTTTGGTTTTTTTTAGTGTGTGTCTAGTTTAGTTTCCATTGTGTGCTTTTAATTCCATATTTGAGGTTGCCATTTTTAATTAATGCGTGTCCCAATGTTTCCTTGAATTTTCGTTTTTGCTCTTAATTTCAGTGCATGCTAGGTTTAGAGTTTTGTTTGTTTCGTGTTTAAATTGTGATCGTGGTTGCATATTTTTAATTTCATATTTAAAGTTTCCATTTTTAGTTAGTATGCTCAAGTGTTTCCTTAAATAGATTAGGGTTTTTATTATTGTTATTTAATTCCGTGCGTGCTAGTTTTAGGACTTTAATTTGTGTTTTCATTTAAGTCTCCACAATCTTGAAAACCCGAATTTGAACTGAGTTCAGTACAATTTAATTTTGATTGGAAAAACATAAATTTTGAGATTAAACGCATTCCCTGAGGAGACAATCTAGCCCTTGGGCTTAATATTACACGACAAAACTCCTATACTTGGGATAGCTTCCGAGCTGCTCATTTTTCGAGTGAGTCAAGTTTTTGGCGCCGTTGCCGGGGAATGTCGTTCTTAGTCTCAATTTTGCGTTTTTCCCGTCATTTTTATTAGTTTTAAGAAAAAGAAAAAAAAAAAGCAGAAAACAAAAAAAAAACAAAAAATTTTTTTTTTTTTTGAGTTTTGAAAAATGGTTGCACCTGCATCGCGCACGATAATGGATTTTTTGCAAGTTGAATATGCCACTGAATCCTCTTCCACTATTTTGTCTAATGATGAGTTTAATTTCATGATGCAGTGCGGGAGAACGTCACTGCTACCCGAGTTTTACGGGATGGAATCTGAGTGTCCCTATCAGCACTTAGCAGAGTTTAAATTAACCTGCAACATGTTTTTCTCTCATACTAGAGCTGACGAATCTACTAGACTGAATTTATTTCTTGCTACTTTGTAGGATAGGGCACTGATTTGGTTTCATTCTATGAGACCCTATTCTATCACTAATTGGACTGATATGGAGCGTGAATTTCTGCATGCATTTTGTCCCTCACAGAAAACTCAATTTTTGCAGGAACAGATTCTTAATTTTGTGCAACATGATGATGACACATTTGGGGCTTGCTGGGAGCGATTCAAGGATCTACTACGCACTTGTCCACATCACGGGTTTGACTCATGGAGGTTGGCTGATTATTTTTATAGTGCTCTTACCCCTAATTGGAAGTGTTTTTTCCAGACTATGTCTAATGGAGAGCCTGTCAGCGAGGATCCAGATCAGGTATTATCATTCTTTGATTACTTAGTTGACAATGTCCCACAGTGCAACACACGATACATTCAGGCACCTATGATTGCACACCCTATCAGTACAATTAGTGGTGGTGATGTATATGAATCACCAAACTACCCAAACAACCCTCCGCCTCAATATCAGCCACAACAGATCTCTTTGAGCTGTACACCGTCAGAATTTCTGGAGGATAGCATAACACAGATGGCGAACATGCTCCAGCAATTCATGCAAACTCAAGTTGATAATAATAATGAATTGCGGGATACCATTAATGCGATAAGCACACAGTTGGACATCTTAGAAAACGAGGAAACACTCGCAGAACTTCAGCCTAGTTCTCAAGAGTACCAGCAAACCGCAACAACAAATACATGATGTTTCTCTTGAGACAGCAGAGGCCACCATCACCTTCAGTAGTGAGAAAGACGATCCCCAATCCGAAATGCTCATCGCCGAGCAAATAGTTGTCCCAACACCGGAAGTTATGACTGAAATAGATGAATTCAAAGAAAAATAAGAGGAAACGAGCCCAAAAGCGGAGCATTTAGTTGATGATGAGACTGATACTCATAGGGAGTACCAACCTGTGGTACCTCATACTCCGAGCTTAGAAATCGTGAAACCGTCACCCCCGCCTGAATAAGATGTTAAGGAGACTAATGAGGAGGCAGACTCTTGCAGTGGTATAATGATATGTACACCCGATAAAGAGGGTGACCAAACTAGTGAGAGCCTAATTTTTAAGGAACCCGGTAAAACCTTTAATGTTAATGGTTTTGAAGAGCTGCAGGTAATTATTCTGATCACTTTCCACACACGAGGGTCGACCTGCACACAAATTGTTTGGTATTTTGACACGCATTAACTCATTTGAGGTTGATTTTCGTGCAGGTATGACGACTGATCGATTGTGGCAGCTCAAATTTGGAGAACCGCCGATGCAATTTATAGACCTGCGACCACCAGACGAAATTCCTCCAGAGCCTCCGCCAAGACAATTGTGATGTTTTTCTTTCCCTTATTTTCCTTTTATTTTATCTTATTTTATTTTTAGTTAGTTTTCAGGTCTATTTTCTCGTAGTTTGATCTTTGTTTTCCATTATTTCACCACTCAGGTACGCCTTACTTTTCCCGTGCACAGTATTTTCTATTTCCCCTATGCTTTCACATTGAGGACAATGTTCCACTTTAGTTGGGGGGGATGAGCATTCGCATGTGACACTGTGCACGTACACGTACCGGGGTTTATATTTCAAAATAAAAAACAAAAAAAAAAAAAAAAATCAAAAAGAAAGAAAGAAAGAAAGGAGGAGCACTGAAGAATTGCATTGCATTATGCCATGCTTAACACTGACTCATACCTTTTGCATACTTGTATATAACTTACGAATAACACACTTAAGTCAATCATGCGTAGTTTCTCTCTATATAATCTTATGACTCCATGAAGAATCAATTGGTAGTACATTCGTGTTAATTTAACTATATAATTTCCTGTATTTACACGGCATCTCACGAGACTGAATAAGCACATTCACGTGATTCATTGTACTTAGGATTTCCTGTGAGCACTGAGAGAGCACCCGTGGAGACTATGACACTTTGTGAGATATCCTTGAGCTATTTATCATCCTTTTGAGCGTTAATATCGAATCAGAGTTCATAGAACCCAATTCTCTTTTTCTGGATGATTCCTTTGTACACTAATCTATGTTTTGATTTGCTAGCCTAGAGGTGACACCTAGTGGGGAGATAGAAACCTAGGTCTTGTAGCCTACTCAAAATGTGAAGGCTGAACCACCCCTAGAGATAGACTTAATTCATGAACTTCTATTCGAGTTCAATTCCCATTGATGGTATAAAGATTACAAAAGAAGTGTTATATTGTCCTTATTGCTCAAGAAAAGATAGAAAATAAAGAATGAGCAGAAAAAAGAACAAGAAATACAAATGCGCATGAGATGAAATGCTAATACTTGATCCACATACATATCACAAAGAATCAAGGACATGACACATATTTTTCGCATATGAAGATTCTTCAATTGATTAATGCCTCAGATGTATTCACGACAAGTTTGTGAATGAGTTGATCTAGGGTGGTCTCAGTTGGATATGGTGAGTAAGTGAGAAGATGCTAGGGTGAAGGACCCGACACCTCATAGATAGGCTAGATCCTTTCCAGACTAGTCCACTCCATATACTTAGCGTTGTTCCTTTTAATATGTGGGATGTTTGATCACGACACTCCTCCTCACATATGATGAGTGAACCCATTTTCTTTGAGTGTTCTTGAGGGTATACCAGTTAGGCTGAGTCAAAGCGACCGTTCTGTAGGTGTCCATTGGCGTCCTAGGTGTACTGAGTCACACACATCACACACACCTTGAGAGTTTACCTGTTTATACTCGAACTTATATGATTGCATTAACTCTAAATGTGCCACTGATTAACTTTATGTGAGTATACTACTCTTAAATGACATATAAATGATGAAACTTGCATGAGTGACATGCTTTGGAGTCGTGTGCATTGAATATGAACAAACTTGTGTGAAATTCAGTTATTTTCTTGTATGTGAAGTGGTGTAATTATGTTGCCTGTGCATTGATTTCATGATTACTGGAGTATGTAGTTGTAGATACCACCCTAAGATTCATTCACGTCATTTGCTAGAGACTAGCAAAACGTTAGTTGGGGGGTGTGATTACGCACCGAAATTGCGTAATTGGACGTTTAACCCGGGTTTTATGGTTTATATTTTTAATTAAATGTCCAAAATTATCCAATATTTTAATAAAGTGCCAAAATCATCATTCTTGAACTTTATTGCACTATTTATGAAGTTTTGGTAATTTTTTGTCACAGGAAAATTCCTAGGAATCAAAACCGATACCTGTTCGTATTTCATTCATAACTTTTTCGTCCGAGCTCTGATTGAGACAATTCAAATTTTAGGAGAAAGAGGAAAGGATTATCTACAACTTTCATGTTTTGAGTTTTGTGAGATACGGGCTCTAGAAGATTCAGATTTGCGATGAATAGAGAATGAAAAAAATGAAAAAATATAGCAATTCGGGTCTCCTATTCGGGTCTAGGGCTTTCCTCCCTATCCTATTTAACCTTTATCTTTCTCTTCCTGCATAGGCAGCCCCCTGGGCTCCCCATTCTCCTTCTTCTTCTTCTTCTTCTTCTTCTTCTTCTTCTTCTTCTTCTTTAGTTTGTTTTTTTTTTTGTTCTTTTCAATTCTGCTTCTCTCCCCTTGTCTCTCTTCCTTCCCTTTGTCTTTCCTCCCTCCCCCTCCCCCTTTCCTCTGTTTCTCTTGGCCTCCTCTACCCTCTTGCAGCATGGCCAGCCTCCTCCACTATCCTCAGAAGTTCCCAAGCACAGCAGAACACTACCCGACTCCATAGTAGTACCACCAAAGCCCAGTAGCAATCTGCAGCACAACAGCAACTTCTCTAGCACAAGAGCAGTTTCACGGCTCCGTGGATTTGTTTCTCTCTCTCTCTCTCTCTCTCTCTCTCTCTTTTTTCCTTTCTTTCTTTCTTTTATTTACTTTTCTTTGAATCTTGAAATATTGAAAAAAGTTTAGTTTTTTTTAATGTTATTGGAGTTTTCTTTCTTTTTGTTTAAGTTGAGTAATGTTGGGTATTTCATTATCGTTAAATTAATCTCTTTGTTTATCTAATTGATAGTTATTTTAATTTAGCATTCTTAATTAAATTCAAATATTTTTTTGTTGAAATTCGATTTAGTTAGGGTCTACGATTAGTAAAGGTTGTGTTTTTATTGTGTTCCGTTATTGTTTATATCTTTTAAATTTTCGTTGAGTTCATGTTTACATTTAAATTGTGAGTCTTGATTTGATCTCTTAATTGTGCTAAAGGTTCGATTTTTAGTAGGTTTGGTTTTTTTTTAGTGTGTGTCTAGTTTAGTTTCCATTGTGTGCTTTTAATTCCATGTTCTAGGTTGCCATTTTTAATTAATGCGTGTCCCAATGTTTCCTTGAGTAGATTAGAGTTTCCATTTTTACTCTTAATTTCAGTGCATGCTAGGTTTAGAGTTTTGTTTGTTTCATGTTTAAATTGTGATCGTGGTTGCTAATTTTTAATTTCATGTTTAAAGTTTCCATTTTTAGTTAGTATGCTCTAGTGTTTCCTTAAATAGATTGGGGTTTTTATTATTGTTATTTAATTCCGTGCGTGCTAGTTTTAGGACTTTAATTTGTGCTTTCATTTAAGTCTCCACAATCTTGAAAACCCGAATTTGAACTGAGTTCAGTGCAATTTAATTTTGATTGGAAAAACGTAAATTTTGAGATTAAACGCATTCCCAGAGGAGATGATCTAGCCCTTGGGCTTAATATTATACGACAGAACTCCTATACTTGGGATAGCTTCCGAGCTGCTCATTTTTCTAGTGAGTCAGGATTCAATTTCTACCATTGGTGGAGTTTGCCTATAACAACAGCTTCGAGGCTAGTATTAAGATGGCACTGTTCAAGGCATTGTATGGTTGGAGGTGTCGGTATCCTTTGTATTGGGAAGAGGTCAGTGAACGACAAGTATTGGGTCCCGAACTCATACAGCAGGCTTCTAAGAAGGTCAAATTGATCAGGGATAGGATTAAATCAGCTCAGAGTCGGCAAAAGAGTTATGCGGATGTTTGCCATTGTGAGTTGGAATTCGAGGTTGGGGTAAGATATGTCTGAGAATTGCTCCGATGAAAGGGGTGATGAGGTTTGGGAAGAAGGGCAAGCTAAGACAGAGGTATATTGGACCATTTGAGGTACTGGAACGAGTGGGTCTTGTGGCCTACAAGATTGCACTACCCCTTACACACTTGAGGATCCATGATGTATTTCACGTATCCATGTTGAGGAGGTACGTGTCGAATCCGTCGCATGTGATTAGTTACGAATCTTTAGAGATTTGGGATGCTTTGGCGTATAAGGAGATACCCGTTCAGGTTCTGGACCGTAAATGTGTACCAGGGAGATACTGTTAGTGAAGGTACTATGACAGGATCACATAGTTGAGGAAGCTACTTGGGAGTTAGAGACAGAAATATGCCAAAAATATCCACAGTTGTTCTGAGAAGTAGCTTGGTAGTAGGATCGGTATAGGTATGTATGTATGCCTGTAATATTCTGCTATTGTAGTAACGTTGTGTGGTTAGTCTTTGGGAGAGCTTTGCAATATTGTGAGCTTCGAGACAATGTATATATGTAACCACAGTATTCTTCCACCATAAGTGAGGGTATGTATGTATTTGGGATGGGGCTATTATGTTAGTGGCCGCTAACTCTTCCTAGAGTCAGGTATTCATTTGGGTATGTAAATGAGTTGTTAAGTAAGAGATTACAAATTTTGAGGTCAAAATTTTTGTAAAGAGGGAAGGTTGTAAGAACCCGACCTGAGATATGTAGATCAAATAAATAAAAAAAGGGGTTAAAAGGTAAATTTTGCAGGCTTCGTCAATGAAGCCATTGTTCTCGTCGACAAAGGCCTTCATACTCTTCGTCACAAAAATTTAGAGTCTTATCGACGAAGAGATACTAAATGTATTGTAAAATTTTGGAATAGGGTTTGTCGCCGAAGGAGGCAATTCGTTGATGAAACGTGTTGATGATTCGTCATCGAAGGCGCTATTTCGTCGATGAGGTTGGCCGAGTCAAAGGGGCTATAAATATCCTCCTTCATTGCTTCATGGCTAAGTAAGCTAAAACTCTCTCTCTCTCTCTCTCTCTCTCTCTCTCTCTCTCTCTCTCTCTCTCTCTCACTCTCTCTCTCTCTAGAACTTGAATCTTCTCTTTCTCTCTCTCTAGGATTTCAAGCCGTCCGTTGTTGGAATCAACTATCCAACATTACCACATGGATCAGGAGGAGAAGCTATACGTTTTTAGGAGATCGAAAATTCATTTCGGGGATTTTCGAGTTTTGACCCAAAAAAGAGCTAAGGGTCCGATTTCAGTTTTGTTTATGAATATATATAGTAGTAGGAACTATAGTGAAGTATAGTTCTTGGATGTTTAGGTTTTGGGAACTCAGTTCGTAGTTCTGGAGCCATAGAGTTTGTATTTTGGTATTTGGGAAAAGGTAAGGGGATTTTGTTTATATCAGTTATACTTTTAAATCGGAATCGGTAAACATGTAGTTTACGGTTGTATGTATGTTTTAGTTACTTATTTGGGAAAATCTATTAGGTGAAAATGCCAAACTTTTAGGTTACAATTTTTTAGAAAATTGGGGGTTTCGGGTATCATCCTTATTTTTTTTAGAAAATCATATATTGTATAAAATTGTAGTAATGGGATGATCATACCTGTATTTGTATTAAACTGTATTTCTTGAATTGAAAATGATGTCATTTGTTGTAAACTCAAGTAAGTGTTGAATGAAATGTTGTATGTAAAATGTTCTAGGGTTTTGTAAAATAGTTAGGGGTGACTAATTACCGTACGCTAATGAGTAGAGGGACATAAGTTCCAAACTTGTTCCAAGTTTTGTAAATCAGCTAGGGGGACTAATTACCGTATGCTGACGCCATGTCTCGGCTAATTACCGTGGGCGAGAGTGTCTAGATCTATATCTGAGGGTGTGAAATACCGTTTGTTTGTTCTGGCTGGTCACCAATGGGTGTGATTGGACGCCATATTAGCATGATATCGCTGTGAGGCTTCGGTTATTATAGGGTATCAGTTGCTTGAGTGTGACGACACTGACCATATGTTTGGAATCGTATGTACTGGAACTAAATTGTGAAAATGTTGGAACTGTATCATGTTATGTTTTATGCTTAAATAATACTGGTATGCCACACACTTATATAACCTTCTTTCTTCCTTATTGAGAGGTGTCTCACCGCAAATATACAAATATTTTTTAGGTCCTTTGAGTAGCCGAAACTAGCATCCTAGTGTCTAGAAGTGTGGGTGTCAGTTATCTGCATTTAGTACCTGTGTAAGTATGGGTTTTGCAACCGAGTTGTCATTGTTGGGTTTTGTAGACACCCAAAGTATGTATTGCATTTTGGGAACGTATATTCTAGCTATGTATAGACTTTGGTGTGGTATGATGTATGTATAAAGAGAATATTTCCGCTGCATATTTGATGAGTATGGATATGTGTGTGAATGTGTATAGGATATACGTGTACCCACGGGATCGGACCCAGTATCATGTATGTTTTAAATGATACAGGGACAGGTTTGGTTACTAAATTCACACCTTGGGCCCATTTTCGAGTTTGAGACATGACACTTCTATTGGTTCTGTAGTTTCATACAAATCAGCTAGATTATGAGCTCTTCTAGGCCTTATGTCTGAGATTTCATAGTCAATTGGTGATGGAGATTCATTCCTCTTTGGTGAACCGTGTGGAGGTGTCTGCAGTTCAGGAACTTGTAACTAGATAGCCACTTCTTTTGTCTTTGTGGGTTCTTCTCCTTCAAGTGTCAATTCCGCATCTTTGGAAGATTCAGCCTGGTCCCACTTCTAGGATTCATTTTCTTCAAAAATGACATCCTTATTGTGAATAACTTTCTTGTTGATGGGATTATATAGTCAATATCCCATGGTGCTATCGTCGTATCCAACAAGGATATATTTCTCTCCTTTATCTTCCAACTTTATCCTTCTTGCCTTTAGAATCTTGGCGTAGCCTATGAAGCCAAACACTCAAAGATGACTCACACTAGGCTTCTGAGTATTCTAGACTTCATGTGGTATCTTTGTATCAAGACTCTTTGTAGGACACCTATTAAACAGATAAACTGAACATGATACTGCTTCTGCCCAAAAACTCTTGGGCACATTCATAACCTTTAATATGCTCATGGCCATGTTAAGGATCGTGCGGTTCTTCCTCTAAGCTACACCATTCAACCAGGGAGTGTAGGTCGGTGTGAAATGTTTTTGAATCCCGTGTTGCCTAAGGAATTCCAAGAAAGCTTCGTCTTTGTACTCTCCTCCTTGGTCTGATCAGATTGACTTGATGCGATAGCCACTCTATTTCTCCATAAGGGCTTTGAGCTCTTTGAACTTGTCGAACACCTCTGACTTCCTTTTTAGGAAGTAGACCCAAGTCTTCCTATTGTAATCATCAATGAATGTGATGAAGTATCAGTTTTGTCCATTTGAAAATAGCCTCAATGGACCACACACGTTTGTGTGAACTAGTTGGAGCAGCGGTAAATCTCCAGTCGGCTTGCTTTCTAAGGCTATTTCTGTGTTGCTTGTTCAAAACACGGCTTTCATATATCACATTTGGGTGGTGGATTTTGGGTAAGCTTTTCACCATCTTCTTACTTCCCAACTGTTTCAAACTTTCAAAGTTCAAATGTCCGAACCCGAGATGGCATAGTCAGTCTTTGTCTTTAATGATAGCGCTTAAACACCTTGGCGTATCATGTTGAATGGCGAACGAAAACATTTGATTCTTTGCCATTTGTACTCAAGTAACGAGCTTACCTCGAGCGTCTATTATCATCATCTGCTTATATTTAAGACTAATTTGGTAGCCTTTCTCCACAAGCTATCCGAGACTAAGTATATTAGTTTTCATGGCTGGCACATAGTACACGTTGGAGATAAAAGCATGGTCTCCATCCTTCCTCTTGATTAGGACATTTCCCCTTCCTCTAACTGGGATTTTAGAGATATCACCAAATGATATCTCTCCTTGAACTTTCTTATCAAGTTCATTGAGTAGGTTCTTTCTACCAGTCATGTGATTGCTGGCTCCAGAGTCATGGTACCAAACATTTTGGGCTTGGTGGGTTCAATTGTGTGTCGTGAGCATCAACGATTCTCCTTCAGCTTTCTCTTTTTCTGTAAAGTTAGCATTTTTATTTACTTCATGATTTTGGGGATTACCTCTGCACTAATTACTGTAGTGTCCGTACTTGTGGCAGTTGTAGCACTGAACATTTCTTTTGTCTAAGTTCAGATGGTTATTGTATCCCCCTTTTCTTCCTTATCCTCTACCTCATGGGACATAGTTTTGTTGATTGCTTTCTTCCCTAGTGGGATCTCTTTCGTCCCTGCCACCTTCTCTGGAGTCAAAATTTCCATAATTTCTTCCACGAGATCCTCAACCTCGTCCTCTTCCTTGTTGGTACGCCCCCTCTTTGTTGTATCTATATGTAGTAAAGGACAACTTCGTTTGGAGGACTTGCTCCAGTGCTTTATCATCACTTCTTCTATTGACTTTCTGCTCACTCCAAGCCCATGAGCACCTTTGTGTTTTCGATGAGAGTCTACATGGTTTCCAAATATTTTGTTTTTTCATGGTCACATCTATATAATTATATTTTGGATCCAAAGATCGCAAAATTTTTCACAAATTCTCTCGTCGCTGAGAGTCTCTCCATTTCTTTTCAATTGATTTCATACTACCATAACTCATGTATAATAATCAACAATAGATTCAGTAGATTTATTCTTAAAGATTCGAAATCACCTCGCAATGTTTGAAGACGAATCTTCTTCAGTTTGTCTACACCTTTGTGTGTTCGATGGAGAGAGTCCCAAACTTCTTTAGATGTCTTTGCGGAGGCGATGATTTCAAACGTGGCCTCATCAAGGCCTTGGTAGATTATGGACTTTGCCTTGCAATCCTTCTTTCGATCAGCTTGCAAGATCGTTATTTGAGCATTAGACATAGATGCTTCGTCTTCTTTTGATGGGGCTTCTCTGTACCCATCTTCAACGATGTCTATGATATCCTAAGAAACTAGTAGTGCTCTCATTTGAATGGACCAATTGTCATAGTTCTTCCGTATCAGCTTTGGAATAACAACTTGTGTAGTATTGTTAGCCATTAGATTTAATATATCAAAAAATAGAGTGAAGATGACAGATTTTAGCAAATCCGATGCCACTAATGTTTTCAGAAGGTCAATAAACCTTATAAACCAGTTTTGGGTTACAATGAACCAATTTAAAAATCACTGAACTGGCTAAAAAAAAATTCCGAACCAATTTAACTTAGACCGATTTTTCTTAACAAAGATAAACGGCGTCAGTTATTACCATTAGTCCACATGGCGGCTTCTTGGCGTGCCGCGTGTTGGTGATTAGACACAGGTCTATCAACTGGGTTGGGTTGTGGTTGCGGGACCAGATCCGAGTTGTTGGTTTTTGTGTCAGGTCGCGGATTGGGTGTTCGGGTCGGATCACATCATTCAAGCGAAAAAGACACGTGTGGGCATGTGAGGGGGGTGGCGTCGGCAGTCAATATCTTCACCGGCATGTGTGGGGGCTCTAGGACTCCATTTGAGACATGGTTTCCACCTATAGCCTCATCTCGACATGAATTTCACAATGGTATACTCAATTTTGGATTTTAAGAAACTTCAAATCTGGGAAAAAATTCAAATTTCCCCTCTAGTCGCCTCTGTTTGGTGAATTCCAGCAAACCTAAAGCTCTGATACCACTGATGGGTGGAGGGGACTCACTCAACCTCTGGTTGTGATTGAAACTCAGTGAGGATTGCACACAAATACGCTCAATTGATTTCAATAATAAACTGGAAATAAATTATAGAAGAAACTCTCAATAAAAATCTCTCACTCACTGGTTATTCACCCGCTCCACACCACACATTACATTACACACACACACACACTCACACACACACACACACACACACACACACACATATCTATTTATAGCAAAGGATGGATGATAGGTGAAGATTATAATCAACAACGATGGCTGGAGTTGGTGAGGTTGTTGCTTACTCCAACCCAAATTCAACAGAGGTGGGCTTTCGGCCATATATCTTCAGTCAAGTTTAATTTTCAACACGAAAAGGCTGATACTATGAACATTTTTCTATCCATGAAATTTGAGACTCTATCCATACACTAAATTTATTTTAGTTGATGTTGTTGTTACCTCATCAATATAAGAGATTAAGTAAGGAGGAAGCAAATTAATCAATATTTTTTTTTCTTTCATGTTAACTGGATAATTATACTAAGTGTGGACTATACAACAGAGGTAACCTATCTCTAGCGTTTCACATCCCCTTTCCACCCTCTTCAACCCTTTTCCAATCTAAATTTAAAACCTCCAATATGTAAATCCAAGAATATTTAATCATTGCAATGCATCTACTGAGAAAATTAATCAATAATAGTGTTGTATACTTTATAGAAGCTTGCCTTTTTTGTTCAACTACAAAGAAGACATATTTTGTCTATAAAATTATTAAATTTGAATTTTTAATCAAAATTTAACTTCATGGTGCTGGTTAAATGGCCCACCTTCTCATCTTGTCCTTTTTTGAAGTGTCAATTAATATTTATAATAAGGAAAAAGGACAAAATATGTTGACGACCCCTGAGATTTGACAAAAATGCACTAATCAACTTGAGGCTTCAATATTCTCACATACCTCTCTGAATATTTAATTTTTCAAACACTTACACTTCCCAAATCTTTTATGCTTTTGTAAAATGTAAGGGGAGGTTGATGCCTTTTTGACAAAACTCATATATAGCAAGTCTATGAAAATTTTAAAATTTCATGCATGGTTTTGAAACCATGATGAGTAGTCGACCAACCCAGTGAAGCTACTAGGTTGGTCAAGCCGGTTGAACCGGTAGATCAAACCGGCAATGTCAACATATTATATATATATATATATATATATATATATATATAATACAATAACACTTTAATAAAAAAATAATCATCACAATCATCGGGCCATAGATTTATATTCACCTAGCAATTAATTATAATAATAAAAATTACTAATCTAAACCAAAATTTAAAATTTTCTATGTTATACAAAAGAAATAGTAAGAGTAGATAATTTTTTTCCTTTTTTTTCTTATTGGATAATCAATTTTATTTTTTCTTTTCTTTTTTGAGTTTTTCATTTTGGATAAGAAGTTGCTAGAAGTCAAAAATATTCTTCAAATTTGTGCAATGATATATATGTAGCATTTGTTGTATTGAACACTAAATTACAAACAACACGGTGGACTTGGCGTGTTTTCTTTTATATGGGGTCATAGGTTCTCAAATCAAGTTGAATCAAGTTCACTGATTTTGGCTGAGTTAATTCTGATTTGTAAAATTTCTAAGTTTAGATGATTGACCAAACAGTCTAATAATTGGTTTTGGTCAAATCGGGTCAAACCAACCTATCCAGTTTGAGTTTACAAACCATGACTCCATGAGAAATTTTTATTTTTATTTTTAAATTAGTTAATATCTTTCATCCTTAAAACAATTAAAAAAAATATGATATATTGAGAATCTTTAAGGCATATCCGCCTTTTTCCTCTTCCTAATGCTAAGTGCATGTTGCAGATCGAGCACAAGTAGCAAGTAAGAAAAGAAAATGACACCCAATACTATGTGGTGTCGCTTTGTCATAAATTAGGGTTAGATCTTTGATCCTATGTGGTGGGCTACCGTGCACCACATACGTGATTTCTGCTCTTTGCACATGTTGTTTGTGCCAATATTGCTGGCCATTCAATGAGATTCTTTCTTATCTTATGGATGTGCAAATGGATAATAGTATGAGTGGTGGCAACTACTGCTAGAATAAGTAAATTATTATAAAATGATGCAGAAATTAATAGTAAAATAAAAAAAGATGAATCGAAAAATAAATGGAGACGAGACCAAATTTTACGTGATTCGGCTATGCCTACTCCACGAGCGGATGGGATCAAAACTTCACTATATCGGGATGAATTACAAGATGATTTGAAGCCATCCTTGTACAAAGTATATCTCTTCTCTCTATCTCTCCTCTTCTCTAATCTTTTGTATATGTTCCTCACCTCAAGCATGCAATATGTATATATAAACATGTTATATGTATGTATATTCAAATGAGAGGGAGGGGGTACCCTTTTATAGGGCAATAAGGATGGGAAGGAATTTATGGTGGTGGGAAAACAAAGGGGTGATAGCCATTAACCCCTTATGATTTTCATAACACTCCCCATTGGATGTCACCCATATATTAACTACTTTTGTTAAGGTATTTAATTTGTCTCATTTGAGATGAACCAATTTCTTGAATGTTATAGTAGGCAAAGTTTTGGTGAACAAATCTGCTAGATTATCTCTTGATCAGATCTGCTGAACATCTATATCACCATTCTTCTGGAGTTCATGTGTATAGAAGAATTTTGGAGATATGTTTCATTGTGTCACCTTTTATGTATCCTCCTCTCAGTTTATCTATAAATGCGGTGTTGTCTTCATATATAACTGTTGGAATATCCTTGATTAATTAAAGATCGCAATTTTCTTGGATATGAGAAATCATTTATCTAAGTAATACGCATTCTTTACTAGCATTATGGATAGCTAGTAGTTTAGAATAATTGGAAGATATTGTTGTAATCATTTGCTTTAATCTTAAATAGCATTGAATGTGTTTAATTTCATTTCAGTGTTGCCGAGTAGGAGCAGAGTTATATCTTGCTAGTAGATTTACAGAAAAAGCAAAGCTGGGTCTTGTACAATTGGCCAGATACATTAGAGAGCCAATAGCACATGAATATGGAACTTCAGGACTGAGTAATTTCTCCCCCTCATCATAAGGTTGAAATTAATCTTTCTTAACATAATCACACCATCATTGGAGATCCCAAAGGATGAATTTTTTCCATATAGAATTGTTTTAATACCTTTTTGATATATTTAGATTGATAAACAAGAATTCCACCATTTACATGTTCACACTACAAAAAATCAAAGTATTAGCAAAGGATCAAATCCGTCACTCACACTTACAAATTCGTCACTAATACTATTAGTGACAAATTTGTAAGTATCAGTGATAGTTTTAAATTAGTTGCTATATCCGCAATTACTACTAACTATTAGTGACGAATATTATATTCATCACTAATAATGTATTATTAGTGATGAATTATAACCATCACTAAAATCCTAATATCGTCAGTATAAATTCTACATCAGCTCTGCTCAAATTCATCACTAATAGTGGAGTGTAAGTAACGGTTTTTAGATTCGTCACTAATAGTAGGCTATTAGTGATAAATCTAAAAACCATCACTAATACTCCACTATTAGTGACGAATTTGAATCCTTCACTACTTTATTATTAGTGACGAATTTGTAATTCGTCACTAATACCCTACTATTAGTAACCAATTTGAATCCTTCACTAATAATTAAAAAATTAAAAAAAAATATTTAATGCTAATTTTTTTTTAATCATCAATTCCTATAAAAATCTGTAATTACATCTTTGCATACATTAACCTGAAACCATAATTATTACAAAATTCATAAATTATTCAAAATTTTGAATTTAAATACAAATTCAATTAAAATAAAGAAATGACATCTGTTCAGATAACAAAAAAAAATTTCAAAATATTCAAAATTCAAATATAAATACTAATACAAATTCAAATTAAAATACAAAAATTCAATTTGTTCAAATAACAATAAAAATTACAAAGAAATAATAAAAAGTTGCATTTGACGACTGTAGTGCATGCATGCATGGCATCGTACTGATGTTATGACAGTTGCGAACCCTACAAATTAAGAATCATAAAAAAAAAATTAGTATACAAATGGAGAGCTGGCACTCAGTATAATCAGGAAGAAAAATATAGAGAGTGTGGCATACAATAATTTTCAATCATAAACGAATAACTGAAATGAATGCGAACGGCGTACGTATGAATATATATAGTTGCATGCATCAAACCACGCACGTAAACACTTTAACTCGTTCTCAAAACAGAATATCCTTGGTGGTGGACAAATGATAATGCTTATCCATAGTTAAAAGCAAATGATATGTTATGTATGTTAATAGATGCAAATTTAGGGCTTAATGATCCTTGTTGGAGAATAATTCAGAAGAACTAGATCAATGGATTATTGGGTTAATAGTTAATTGTGTGTTTAGTTTAATTAGTGTAGGAGTATATTTGGGGGCTTATTTGTAACTTGCATATTTTAGGGTTTGCTTGTAATGTCATGCCGGGGGCAATTTCATGTATTAGAGGCTTTCTTAAAAATAGTGTGGAAGCCATGTAGAAAATGAAAGTGAATGTGTGATTTTCCGCCTTGTATCTTCTCTCCTTTCTTAGCTCTTTCTCCTTCTTCTCCTTACCCTTTTATCTCTCCTACATTCTCCATGGTTGCAAATCCTAAGAAATTACATATATCCCTAAAACTATATGAAATTACAAACAAACCCTAAAATACGAAAATATTACAAACAGGCCCATGCTTCACCAAAGTTCTGTCACACGCATATCTTGTGCTCAATCCAAAATTGGATTGCTTTTTTTTTTTTTACACGCTCACACCCTCACACACACATGTATTACAAAGTTAGAGAAAATATCATCTATTAAATAAAAATAATACTTATAGAATCATTTTGTATCATATTTGTCGTTTAAAAGATACACTCAAAAATATTAATTATAGGGTTAGTTTTGAGGTTATTTAAAAGTAAATTTTAAAGCAAAATGTGCTTTTTAGTCACACTTTTTGGGGGGTAAAGATTCATTTTAAATCAAAAAAATGTTGGATCCATGGCAAACTCATCAAATTTCAATCTAGGACCAATATTAAGTTTAGATGTGGAAAAATATTTTCTAAAGTATCCTACATTGACTACAAGGTCTAAGAATGTCAAGACATGCACGCTTCTAAAGTCTACATGTTTATTTGTGTACGCATATCAAAACAACAAACCCAAATTTAGGACTTAATGAAATGACTTTTGTTTAACTTTCACTTATCCTTTCAAAAATATTGTAACATTCCTTTTATCATAATTATCATTGTACATGGTTTTTTTTTTTCAAAAAATTTTAACGAAATTTCGGCAGCACACTGTCTATAAGTTGGACATTTTCCCATTAAAATTGTACCTGATAGGGTCAAATAAACAATTTTTGATTCAGTTTACAGCACACGAGAACTTATATCCACTAGCATGCAAAATTCACATCCACTGCATCCACTATGCAAGAGGCATTCTAGACTACCTGAAACATGGTTGTTTTCAAAAATAAAACATTTCAAGCATGCAACAACCTAAATCCACTACCAACATGCAATTCACAATGTATTGCATTAGCCACGTAGTTGGCGTTCAACACAAGCATGTATCCAGTAGTTCGATTGACAACACAATCAATAAAGTTTCAGCATCTCCCAACAATTCACAATTTAGCGTATGAATATAATTAAACAACCAACTGAGCTACTAGCACGCAATTCAAATTACGTTTTACATACCTTCTAACGAGAGGAGCCACCCACATCATTTGGTCAAGATTGGCGCATCATTTGTTCAAACTGTGCTTGCCTATTCATCATGGCTTCCAGCCAGGCTTGAAAGGTGGACACCGTGTCTTTCAATTGCTGGTTCTCCACTAGAACGGTGGACATTGTATGTTTCAATTCTTGGATCTCCACTACAACGGTGGACACCGTGTCTTTCATATCCTGGTTCTCTATTTTCACAATCTGCATCCGTCGAACCATCTCCTCTGTATGAGACTCGGCGTCTCGACGCACTCGTTCCACGTCTGCACAAGCCGCCGCACCCATAAATGATGATGTTATTGGGGTGATGTATCCACTTCCAAGACCTTTCACCCATCACCTAAGTAGTTATCTGGAAATTCATCATTTGATGACTCCCCTATGAAATAGGTGCATCCCTCAGCTTGACCATCCGTGCCTAATTTTAGTCATGAAAATGATAAAAAGGACGAAGTAAGAATACAAATTCGATGTTTTGAATCAAGTAATAAACTAAATATTTTCTTTAACTTACATGTTTGCCCTGCGCACCCTTGCACCACTCCCCCGATCGTCGTTGGTGTGTTCTCTGATAAAGATTTGGTAGCAGCTCCTCTGCGCCAGTCTCAGGATCATGCTATATTATCATATTAGTCATCATTAATACTAAGTCATGTAATGGTTAGATAGTTTTATATATAGTAATTACCCGTTGATGATTTACGATAACCTCGACCCACCACAATGCGTAGTAGGGAGTTTACCGCGGTTGGCAATATTTGTTTCACATATAACCTACAAAAAAGATGTAATGACGGTTTATTAACAACATCAATGTGAAAAAGTAGTGATTATAATACAAACACATCACCTAATAGTGTGGGTCGCGAAAATGGCGACACACCACCTCCCAATCCTCTTGGGATATCTTATCATATCGGCGTGCTTCTGCTTGATCTCCCATCGCCCGAAATTGCTCGCACATCTTTGAGCGATAGCTCTTAAATTTACTGCACAGTTGGATGTCCACTGCCCTCTTCACATAATCAGCCTTGAGGATGTCCATACGAACTCCTCCTGCATAGGTAATACAATTAGAATGTTGATAGTTGTTAATTAGCTAGTATATTAAAAGTATAAAAAAAAAAAAAGGTTTGGGATTACTTACCAAAATGCGCATGTAAAGAACCATGTGCTACTCCCGAGTCACCTGTGGCCACCTAAAGGCCATGATGGGAGCATACTGTCGGCATATAATGTCAAGCTCCTGGGTCCACAATGTGCACCAATCGTTAAGCGGGGCCATGTAGCCTGGAGGAATGTTAATCTAAATCTGCTGCTTAGTCCTCTCTAGGCGCTTTTTCAGCAACATGTTCTTCATTGCACCACGACCTGACTTCATCGTGGATATAGATGCTAAAATCAGAGTTAAATTAAGAACAACATTATAATCATACACGTGAATAACCATCAATAGTTGAAATGTAAATAAATTAATTGTAGCCTTACCAACACTACTCATCATGGTCGGAAACTCACTCTGCGTATTAGTTGCATCTATGGTATGCATGTTTGGCCGAGGTCCAGATGGCTCAGACAATGATGGTGCCGCAGCACCACTGACATGCTCTGCTGGTCTCAAGGCCACCAGATAAACCTCATGCGATGACGTAGTTGATAGTGTGGAAGGAAGTCAGCCACAACGGCCTCGTGGTGCCATGTCTGCAAAATATTAGATATGTAAATATAAAAAGTATGAATATTAGATGGATGCATAATAAATATATTTTAAATTATTTACACATGTCAGATACATGGCGACAACCTTCACTTGTTTACCCCTTACACGTCCTTAATATCGGCATCATCCTTACTTTCTAAAGTGTCTTCCTCTTCACTATAGTACTCGACCCCTGTTTCATCTTCCTCATTAGTTTCCTCATTGTCAATGAAGTGAACGTCTACAAAGGGTTCAATTATAATGTTAGCAATCTTTACGGCTTCTACCGTGGCACCAACTTTATGCAATGGTATATGATCGGGGCCTTCTTCGACAACATTGAAAGCAGATTGCGGTGCAGCATTGACAGATGGCTCATCTTCTTGGAATGCAGCTTCACTGGCACTCATCTCCCCATCTGTAACTTCTGTAATAGTGTACAAACTTCGGGGAGGAATCTTTTGGGCCACATGCCATTTTCCCTTCAAGTTTGTGTCTTTAAGGTAAAACACTTGTTCTGCCTACATCACTAGCACAAAAGGGTCATTTTGATACCATGTCTTACTAAAATTGACGCTAATAAAGTAGGCATCTGTGTTTATCCCAGTATATTTATTGCCAATGTCCCACCAGGTACACTTGAATAGGTTGACGAGTCTATTGGCTCCATAGCTAAGCTCTATAATGTCATCCAACACACCAAAGTAGTTAATTTCTTCATCTCCTTCTGTGCCTAACACCGCAACCCCACAAATATGGGTTCTTCTATGTAGTTCAAGGGACTTTGTATGAAATTGTAACCCGTTAAGAATGTAACTATTGTAGCGGTTAACTCGTTAATCGGGGCCACATGCCAACGCGTACAAATTTTACTTGCTGTTGGTTCCTTATTGTAATACATGACTTTCATCTATTAAATAAACAGTAGTTTAGAAGAATAAACCGTCAATAGTGAAAACATACATTACTTCGTACTCAGACAGTATTTGTTACTTACACGACACGCAAACCAATTGATAATTTCCTTTTTATGTCTTTCGTCAACATTCTATTCATTTTGGGCCAGAAGTTCAGCTTTATGTTCGTTATATGCAATAGTAGTACATGTTAATGTCAACTAAGTATATAAGTATGCATATGTAAATACAATGCAAAGTAAAGAGTTTTGAACCACGTACTCGATATATGAAACAGTTTCATCACAATTATTAAGGACATACAAATAAGCCTTTTGTAGGTCGTTCATATCAATGAAATCATAAACTCGTGCACCAAAAGGCCGAACAATTTCTCAAAATATAGAGCTCCTCGGTTCTTCATCTTTCGAAATTAATAGCATGAATGTCTGCATTTCGCTCCTTACAAGTGAGCGTTGTGTCAATATCATGTAGATACATTGAGCAAAATGCAAGACATTCATTGTCAATGTATGCCTCAATGATTGAACCTTTCAGTCGTGCCTTATTGCACACCTACCTCTTCAAAGTAGACAAGAACTTGTGCATTTTACATAGCATTATAGACTTGTAGACACAAAAAAGAAACAAAAAAAAAAAAAAAAACGAAATCATGTGACCATTATACAAGGACTTTATAATTTACCTCTCAATAGGATACATCCAATGATATTGAACCAGTCCTCCAATTATGGTCTCCCTTGGTGAATGGACGGCTAGGTGGACCATCACATCGAAGAATGCTTGCAGAAATATTTTCTCCAGCTAGTATAGTATGATCATGATGTCATCCTCTAACCGTTCAAGTACATCTACGCTCAATTTTTTGGAGCACATTTGTCAAAAATGATCCCTACCTCAATCAGCACCGAGTGAACATCTTCAGTCAAGTGTCCATGACGAAAAGGGTAGAACCCGTTGTAGAAGGACATGACATTCATGACTTTTCATTCCTAACATCTTCCCTTCCTTCGTGTTTATGCATCGAGCTATGTTCGATGCATATCCATTAGGGAACTTCACTAATTTCAACCATTCGAAGAATTTATTCTTCTTATTCTTCGAAAATGTGTAACAAGCTGATGGCATGAGAATTTTGTCCCCATCACGAAACAGGTGCAACTCAGGTCGTATTCCCATATCTTCCATATCCCGGTGAGCATTTTAGGTTTCCTTTATCTTCCTATTTATATCCAGCAATGTACCAATGTCCAATTCATAGAAAATGATGACCCAGCATCCTTATTACATATTGGGCATGCTAAGTAACCTTTTATGCTCCAACCTGACAGGTTGTCGTAAGTGGGGAAATCATTAATTGTCCACAACATTGCAGCAAGCATTCAAAATGTTGTCCCAGTTTCCACATCGAATGTCTCCACTCCTTTTTCCTATAGTTTTTTCAACTCATCAATTAACGGATGCAAGTAAACGTCAATATCATTACCACGTGCCCTTGGTCCGGGAATGAGCGGAGACATATAAATAAAAGGTTATTTCATACATCGCCATGGCGGCATATTGTATGACATCATCATAACGGGCCGCATGCCATACAAGTTGTTCATGTTATCGAAAGGATTGAACCCATCTGACGTAAGGCCAAGTCTGATGTTGCGAGGATCAACAACAAACCACAGATGCATTTTATCAAAATCGACCTAAGCTTCGGAGTCCCCTGGATGGCTAAGGGTGTTTCCATCTTGAAGACGTTTCTCTTGATGCCATCTCATATCTGTAGCAGTCTTTTTGCACATATACAATCTTTGCAGTCATGGGATTAATGGACAATATCACAAAATGTTTTTGGGGATCCTTTTTCCCTTCTTCTGATTAGTTGTATACATCAGTTCACCACATTTCGGGCACTCGTTCGAATTTTCATGTTCACCATAAAAGAGTGCACAATCATACCTACACGCATGTATTAGACTGTAAACGAGACCCAATTCATGCATGTATGTCTTCACCTCATAAAAATACTTCCGAAGTGTTTCACCATCAGGTAGTGCCACCTTAATGAGGCTTATATGCATGTTGAATGCACTATGAGATAACCCATACCTTGTCCTTGCATGAAAAAACTTTATCAGAAACTCTAATTTTGAGAACTTTTTATAGTTTGGATGTAGGGGCACCCGTGCATCCCTCATGAGATTAGCAAATGGTTTACTAAGTCGATTCAACGTACTAGGATCGCAAGCATCGATACCTGTTGAAGTAGATTCATCACAGGTAAGCGACACACCAACACCACCCGTGCATGTCCACTGCAATCCCCCTTTGCAAGTCACCTAACATTTCAATTACCCCTTCCGAAGATGTATCACCACCTACTATATTTGCCCCCTCATCTTCATCATTATCATCATTGCTTTGAACTGCGTAATCTTCACTATGGAACACCCATGTTGTGTACATTTTATCCATTCCAAAGTCTAATAAATGTGAATGGACCAAATCAATGTGTTTGAATGTTATGTTTTGGAATTTCTTGCAAGGAGACCTTATTCTACTGGATTTGTCTGCACGAGGACGTACGAACTCTATGAAATCATGTACCCCTTTCCTGTATTTTGGCAAAAACCTACCCTGACCATTCATCCAACTCTTATCCATGTTCATTAATTACCCTATAACATGTTCAAGTAAATGGTGTTCATTACATTCTCATAATGTTTATAGCATATGCATCGTGAATCCAATAATCAACCATCATACTCTAAAGGGTACAGATCCTATACCATTCAGGAATGTTACATTTACATTGCGATAAATCGCTTAAATTCTGTCGTCGTAATCATTATAAATTTTGGCAGCATCTCCTCATGGCTTTCCAAGTACATGAAATGGGGGAAGTAAACATGTTACTAGTTTTCCATCACTAACAAATTGTCACGACACCCCACTATGCACCTAGAGAACACAAGGAGAGATGCGCTCAAAATATATAACGACAATTGACAACGCATGAATGATGACAACAATGTAAATACAACCTCCTGAACTGTCTGTAGACACCATATTTTTGCCCTAACCAAATAGAATAAGGGGTTCCCTCTTATTGTTTTTATTATTATTATTATTATTATTATTATTATTATTATTATTATTATTATTATTATTTTCCTATATTATTAGTACTTTGCTATTATTTTGCTTGTATTTTTATTTTCATTATTATTATTATTTTTCATTTTTATTATTATTACTAGTACTTTTACTATCTTTATTTTCTTTTTACTTTACTAAAATTATTTTTATTTATTTTATTATTATTATTATTATTATTATTATTTATTTTCCTACATTATTATAAGTAATTTATTATTATCACTATTATTTATTTATTATTATCATTATTATTATTTTATCTTTATTATTTTTATTTTTACTATAATTATTTATTACTATTTACTATTTAGTATTATTATTATTATTATTATTACCTTATTGATATTTATGTTATTATGATTATTATTATTATTATTATTATTATTATTATTTCCATTTTCATTATTACCAAAAGAATATAAAAAAAAGAAAAAAAAAATCCAAAAAGGAAATGTTTTTAGGGTTTTCAAAAATTTTTTATAAGAGGGGAGGCCAAGACAGTTATGGGAGGCGGACAAGGCAGTGCACAGCAGCGCAGCAAGGCCAGAGAAACTGGAGAACCAAAAAAAATTGCCCTAGCCTCTCTTGTCTCTAACTCTCCAGCCCTCACGACCCTAACCCCTTCTTCACGCCTTCCTCTACCCTGTTCCAGCCATCACTCCACAGCCGTCCTCACAGTCCTCACCGCCAGCACAGCCACCCCCATTTGCCTCTTCCAGTCTTGCCTCTTCTCTCTTCCCTCCTTCCTCTTCGGCTCTTCCCTTCCCAAGTCGCGCGCCGGCAGCCGGCACTCCCTGACTCCCAGTCCCAGTTCCCTACAGCTTCACCTTCCTTTCCTACTTCACAGTTCGCACACAGTCGGCGACGGCGAGTTTGGACCTCCTGTTCCAGATCGACACTTCGGCTTCCACCTTCCCAACTTCGTAGGTCGCACTCTCGCAGACTTGCAGTACTCCTTCGGACCTTCCGTCCTTCAGTTTTCAGAGACTGAAGATGTCTATTGATATGTACTAAAGAATGGCAAGATCCAGAGATAGAACTGAGGATTTCAAAGATTCTGTGCGCCGTGCTGCTCTTTCATTAGGATACAATGAGTCCAAAACAGCAGCCATATTGGCATCTTTCATTATGCAGAAACCTCGGCAAAGGTCGTCCTTTACTAAAGCTGCACTGAAAATACTTGAAAGTATTGGGGCTTTGGAGCAGTTCTTGCTGAAGCTATATATATATATATATATATATGTATATATTAGTTTCACTTTGTTTTATAAAGTTGAAATTTTTATTCTTATTATTTGTATTTTTTATGCATGTTGTATATGCACACACACAAACCTTTATTTATTATTATTTAGTAAGTTTTTTATTGCTATTAGTTATTCTTTTTATTTTTACTTGTCATATTTGTTAGATAATCAATATGTTAATATTATCTTTAATATCCTTTTTTTTTTTTTCAATGGTAAATACTAATTCATTCATTCTTCTTGGGTGCAAGATTTTGGTTCATATTTAAATCTTTATTATTTTTTTTTATGCATATTAAATATTAAGTGATTTATTATTTTTTGGGTGCGAGGTTTTTGTTCATATTTAAATGTTTATAATTTTTGTTTATGCATATTAAATACTAATTGATTCATTTTGGGTGCAGGATCTTTGTTCATGTTAAATGTTTACTTGATGTTTTTTTTTTTTTTTTTTGAATTTGTATTGTTTAAGTCATAACTCTCATGAGTATGTTGTAACATTGTTGTTTATTGGTATTTTTGTCATGTATATATTTAAGTAATATGGTAATATATTATTTCATATTATTATGGTTTATTAGGTTATAAGGTTGTTATGCATATGTAATTTAGGTATATTAAGGTTTATTATATTGTTTCTACTATCATATATGATATAACTCATTATTTTGTATTATACGCAATGTAATGTTTGATCCTATAATATTGTATTATTATCATGTTAGCTATTTAGGATTGAATATCGAATTCGATTTGATTTATTACTCATTGTTTACATATTGGTAATAGCTTGAATAGGTTTCCATAAGTTCATTATTTGTTTGTCTTTAATTTGATTTGTTCCATTAATTAATTGCTTATACGTGTGTATTGAATCTTTAACTGGGTGTCAATATTAAAGAAAATAAAATATGTATATTATTATTACCATACATAGTGTTATTATTCCTATCATTATTTATTATTATCCTTTATCATTTATTACTTACTATTATTATCATATTTATGAGTTACTATTGTTATTTATTCGTTATTATTATTATCATATTTATAGTGTAGCGTCGTAATATTAATATGATATTATTAATAGGACTATTATTATAGTAATATGTTTTTATTATTGTCAATATTGTCATCACTTATAATTATTGCTAGTGTTAAATATTTTTTAGTATTTTTGTTCCTTGGGTATATTCATATTTTGTATTATGCATTATGATATTTATTTTTATATTTTATAGTATTATTTATTTTCGTGTGTATATTTTCCCTATGATTTAATTGCGGGGGGTATTAGCCTTTGGACTTCACGTACCTTAAGCTCTGAGGGAATATATGTATATATTTATTTATTTTTCATAGGTATTTATAAATTCATAAAAAGGAGTAATTTAAAGATTTATTAGATTAACTTAGGGATAATTTCAAATTAATTAGGTACCGTTCGTAAGAACGGGCGCGTTGGGGGTGCTTGTACCTTCCCCTCGCGTAATCGAACTCCCGATCCCAATTCTGGTAATGTGGACCGATTCTACCCCTAACGGGGTAGTAATCATGTGTTCTAACCGCACTAAAGGTTAGTGGCGACTCCGACCTTTTCCATGATTTTTCCTAAAAACTAAAATTGATTTTTAATTTCGTCACCCGGGGCACCCGCGCTCACGGGACGTCGCGACACTGTCCACATTAGAGAATCCAAGAATGGTTGAAATACAAACATTACTAATCGTAAGTGAAACAAATAATTAACATATTCAAGTGATTATTAGTCAACATATTATGACTAATAATCAATTGAATTATAACTACTGATTTGTCTCATATGTACGATTATGTATGAATGTATAGTAACTGTTCTTGGAAGGGTATAAACTTCAATGAATACATGAAATGATAGTAATTAATTTGACATTTTACTTCAGATGACATTTAGTTCTTGACCTTTCACTGTACACTTAAGATTGTTGTTCTTAGTCAAATGTTTTAGATTTTCAATTATAAGCCTAAGCTCACCTCTTTTCTTACGAATTTCAACACGTGAGAGGCGCGACTTAGAATGACTTTAAGTTTTAACTGATCATGCATACATTTCTTTGTACATTGTTTTATTATGGAAAAACTTTAATGAAATTTCAGTAGCATGCCATTTGGAAATTGGAGATTTCCTAAAAAATTCTTGCGCTAAAACTTGATAGATTCAAGCAAACAAATCATAATAATACTCATCATGCAGATACCAGTGAGTTTGAGCATGCGAGAACCTAAATCCACTACGTACATGCAATTCAAAATGTACTACATCAGCCATGCAGTTGGCGTTCAACACAAGCATGTATTTTAGTAGTTCAATTTACAATTTATATCACATAATACCATCCATCAAGAGAAGATTTCCAACATTTCTGTAGTCATTTTGATTAATTTTTTATAACTAGTTAATTTTGATTGGAATAAAACTTAAATCTGTCACTAAAAAACTGACATTAGTTTATTGATGATGGTGTGGTGGTACCAGCAAGTAATACTTCTGCCTGCATATATACTCGATAAGGAAGAATTCTCGAAATCTATTTGGAGTTTGGAAATTTCTAATTAGCAATTCATAAATTGCATTTATGAATAGACGCAATCAAGACCTTTTATGACTTATTTTTAACATTTTTTAAGACAAAGTATCAAATAATATTCTCAAGGAAAAAAAGTACCAAATAATAATGGCCAAGTAGTGACTAATGTCTAGATTTGTGATGTTCATTTCTTTGATTAAAAGCAAAGAATTCATATTATTCAATAAATAATGGAAGCGAGGGGGTCAAAACATGTCACAGTTGGGATGAGAATAGAAATAGATGACACTTTGTTTGAAAGATCTCTACCAAATTTTTTCAAATAGAAAAGAATTGAAAAGAGGGCATAATAAATATGATTATTTAAAAAAAAAAAAAAACTCTAATCAACCAAACAAAGACTAGAATAACCATTTTTTTTTCATCGGGAATTTTTTGGGAACTGCATTTTCTAGCAAGAAAATATTTTCACATAGAAACAAGACCCTAATGCAAATCACAGTTTTTGATCCAACTTAGCAGATGGATTCTTTTGCACTTGTGTAAAGGGAAACAATGCAATTAAAGAACCAATTGTGATTCTGACACACATAAAAAAATGTAAAATAAATTTAACCAAAAAAATAATAAAACAAATAATGCAGAAAAAAACATATATTTTCAACTAAAAAATTGAAAGGCATGAAAACATGAAATTTTTATACAAAAATTTAAAAACTTGATTTAAAATGAAAAACCCCCATTAGTGGACATAATTTTTTTCCAAAAAAAATTAGTTCAAAACAGTTCATATCCAAATGCATCAAAACCCTAATTCAGTCTCAACACTCTATACATAAAAAATCCACCCAAGGAAGCAAGTATTTAAATAATGAATATTCCTAATATTCACAAGGACAACACTAAGAAAGCCAGCAAGTATGGAGTGATACTGAAAATTAAAGCTAACAGCATTCAAACAAGTAGCAACAAGTTGGTTTCAAACTTCAAAAGAAGAAGAAGAAGAAGAAGAGCAACAGTGCCGGCGGTCGGAGTAGCAAAAGGCAACGGGTGAGCGCTAGGCTGCGACGGTGACGGCGAGCCAACGGCGATGGGTGAGGGGGGCGCGATGGTGATGGCGAGCCAATGGCGATGGGTGATGGCTACGGGAGATGGTATTGGGATATGCTACACTCAATCTATTAAAAGAACATACATTCAAAAGCAAGAGCAAAAAGAAAGCCTAGGATCTCTTAACTTATTGGTATTGGGATTTTCACTTGGTGTTCTAGCTTTTCAATTAAATAATAGCAAGCTAGATGTCTTGATTTCTCTTATATTTACCATGGATGATTAAAAAAAGATTAAAATAGGAGCATGAGATATTGTTAAATATTGATGCATGTTCTGGTTATTTTAGATTATAATTTCTTCATGTATGTATTAAAATTGATGTCTATTTTTTTCATATGTATCTTAAAATTATAATTTTTATTACATGATAATGTTAAAGTTGCAAACTTTAGTCTTGGCCCGTAAAAAATCCCATTGGTCTCTAAAAAAGGGTTCCAAGACAACAATAACTAAACTAGAGAGATCCGAGAAAATCCTAATTTCCACTATTGGGTAACTCTTTTAAAATCAAAGTTGCACACACACACACACACACACAAAAAGATCGGTGATAAAAAATCAAACCAAATATCTAATTATTATGTTATCTCAAATATCCATCTTTTATGATCTAGCTCTCTCCCTCGAAGGTTAGATAAAAATCTATGTTTTAATAAATTGTCAATTTTGTCATTTGAAAGATCCACCATTGCCTTATTTAGAAACATAGTTAAGGAGATCGAATCAAATGATTTTTTTTTTTGTTCTTTATTGCAAAGAATTTCAGTCACTTTTAATTGAATCAAAATATTCTTTAAGTTTTTTATAACAATTATTATTGTAATGGACTCATATGTGATCTCTGAATCGTTATTTATTTGGTTTAATCGATTTATTAACTTTATCAAATTGGTCACAAATTTGGACGAAACCATGGTTTTCCTGGCCTCCTATCCCATGATAGCTCGGTTACTCGAGGCATCTGGCGTTCACAACTAGTATTGACTATTGAACCTTCGGTCCAAGTGTTGAGCGAACAGTAGTGAACACTAAAGGGTTTCAAATCGAATCGGTTTCATAATATTCCTAATATTCATAAGGGCAACACTAAGAAAGCAAGCAAGTATGGAGTGATACTAAAAATTAAAGCTAGCAGCATTCAAACAAGCAGCAACAAGTTGGTTTCCAACTTCAAAAGAAGAAGAAGAAGAAGAAACAAACCTGGCGAGGAGCAGCAGCGGCGGTGGTCGGAGTAGCGAAAGGCAACGGGCGAGCACTGGGCTGTGAGAGTGACAATGACGGGCGAGGTGACGACGACGGGCATCAGTGACAGCGAGCTAACGACGATGGGAGATGGAGAAAGGAGGATTGGGAGAGAGGAGGATCGGGAGGGGCTGCGCACTGGAAACAAGAGATTGGGGGAAATATTGGGGGAAAAATCAGGGAAACAAAAGTTTGGGGGGAAGGGACCAATAGTGATGAATATTAAAATTCGTCACTAATAGTAGTAAACAAATTTTTTTTTTATTTTTTTTAAATAAGGGAAGTATTAGTGACGATTCTCAAATTTGTCACTAATAATGGGGCAATAGTGACGAATATATAAATTCGTCACTAATAATGTGAAACACAAATTCTAATTTTTTTTAAATAAGGGAAGTATTAGTGACAGTTCTCAAATCTGTCACTAATAATTGGCAAATAGTGACGAATATATAAATTCGTCACTAATACTTTGAATCAAAATTTTTTATTTTTTTAAAAGTAAAGGAATTATTAGTGACGGTTCTTAAATCCGTCACTAATAATGGGGTAACAGTGACGAATATATAAATTCGTCACTAATACTATGAAACAAAAATTCTTATTTTTTTAAAATAAGGAAAATATTAGTGACGGTTCTCAAATTCGTCACTAATAATGGGTTAATAGTGACGAATATATAAATTCGTCACTAATAATTTGAAACAAAAAATACGGGAAGTATTAGTGACAATTTTCAAATCCATCACTAATAATAGGTCAATAGTGACAAATATATAAATTCGTCACTAATACTCTGAATCAAAATTTTTATTTTTTTAAAATAAGGGAATTATTAGTGACGATTCTCAAATCCGTCATTAATAATGGGGCAATAGTGACGAATATATAAATTCGTCACTAATACTATGAAAACAAAATTCTTATTTTTTTAAAATAAGGGAAGTGTTAGTGACAGTTCTCAAAACCGTCACTAATAATGGTCCAATAGTGACGAATATATAAATTCGTCGCTAATAATCTGAAAAAAAATTCTTATTTTTTTAAATAAGGGAAGTATTAGTGGTGGTTCTCAAATCCGTTACTAATAATGGTCAATAGTGACAAATATATAAATTCGTCACTAACACTTTGAATCAAATTTGTTTATTTTTTTAAAATAAGGAAATTATTAGTGACGGTTCTCAAATCTGTCACTAATAATGGGGCAATAGTGACAGACATATAAATTTGTCACCAATATTATGAAATTTTTTTTTTTTTTAATAAGGGAAGTATTAGTGACGGGTCTCAAATTCGTCACTAATAATCAGTCAATAGTGACGAATATATAAATCCGTCACTAATAATCTGAAAGAAAAATTCTTATTTTTTTAAATTAGGGAAGTATTAGTGGCGGTTCTCAAATCCGTCACTAATAATGGACCAATAGTGACGAATATATAAATTCGTTACTAATACTCTAAATCAAAATATTTTATTTTTTTAACTAAGGGAATTATTAGTGATGGTTCTCAAATCCGTCACAAATAATGGGGCAATGGTGATGAATATATAAATTCATCACTAAAGCTATGAAACAAAATTTCTCATTTTTTTTTTTAATAAGGGAAGTATTAGTGACGGTTCTAAAATTTGTCACTAATAATGGGCCAATAGTGACGAATATATAAATTTGTCACTAATACTCTAAAACAAAAATTATTATTTATTTTTAAATAAGGGAAGTATTAGTGACGATTTTAAAATCCGTTTGTAATAATGGGGCAATAGTGATGAATATATAAATTCATCACAAATACTTTGAAAAAGAATTATTATTTTTTAAATAAGGGAAGTATTAGTTAAGGTTCTTAAATTCGTTGCTAATAATGGGCCAATAATTGGCGAATATATAAATTCGTTACCAATACTCTGAAATAAAAATTTTTATTTATTTTTAAATAAGGGAAGTATTAGTGAAGGTTCTCAAATCCATCACTAATAATGGGCCAATAGTCACGAATATATAAATTCGTTACTAATACTTTGAAACAAAATTTTTTATTTATTTTTAAAATAATAGTAGCGATGGTTATTTAATCGTCACTAATGAATATCTTTTAGTGACGGATTTAATTCGTCACTAATACTGTAAAAATCGTCGTTAATATTTTCTCGGGATAATTTCTGCGCGAAAAATGATTTCCCGTGATTTTTTTTTACTTTAAGTGATGAAATTGAATTTGTCTCTAATAATTTCGTCACTAATAATTAGTTTTTTTTGTAGTGTCAATTTGTAGGTCAAGACAATATTTTGTCTTTCTCAAATCTTTTATCTCAAATTTTGCCATTTGTAATTTTAGTGAGCTCTTTAGGAGTCCCAACTAATTTCAAATTATCAACATAAACAACAATTATAGCAAATCTGGATTCTGATAAAAACACATGGAAAAATTGGATCTTTTATGAATCCTTCTTTCACAAGGTACTCAATTTATTTTACCACATGCGTCCAGATTACTTTAATCCATATAAGGAACGTTGGAGTTTAACTAAACATAATTTTTTGGATTTTGCTTGAGGCAATTTAAATCCTTTAGGGATTTTTCATGTAAATTTGACTATCCAATGATCCATATAGGTATGCTGTTAATATATCCATAAGACGCATGCTTAGTCATTTAGAGACTACTAGCCTATTTAAGAATTTGAAAGTGATTTCATCCATTACAAGGAGAATATGTCTGCTCATAATCAATTTCAGGTTTCTGCGAGAAACCTTGTGCCACAAGCCTCACTTTATATTGAGTAATTTCATTATTTTCATTTCGTTTGCGCACAAATACTCATTTGTATCCAACGGGTTGGACATTTTTGGTGTCTGGACTATAGGTCCAAAAACTTCTCTTTTTGATAGAGAGTTTAATTCTGATGTGATAGTCTCTTTCCATTTTAGCCAATCACTTCTATATCAACATTCATTAATAGATTTAGGTTCAAGATCCTCATTACTTCTAATAATGTTATCATTACTTCTGGTAATGTTAGTAGCTACTACATATGCAAATGTGTTATTGACAACAACTTTCTTTCTATCTCACATTTTTCCCGTGTAAAATGGAGATCTCATTATCATTTCTAGGTAACTTTCCCGTATCAAGGGATGTCTTTTCACGAGTTCTCTCTTCAAGAGATTCCTATTCAAGAGGAGTTTTCTCTTCAGGAGGTTTCATAATAAGAATTTCATTTTCGAGAGAAACAGGCCTGTGAAATGTCAAATAAACTATCCGGCTTTGTAACCTGTTCTGGAGTGTTTACAGATTTCAACTTTCTCCTTTTAGGAGTATTATCTTTTGCACCAATAGGCCTTCCACACTTAACTTGCGGTTTAGGTTCATTAATTGGCTGTTGTCCTTCAGGGACATCAATACGTGTTGGAATATTTATAGCAGGTATATGAGATTTTAATATGATCTTGGTATCTGTAAAAGAATCTAGTAATTGATTTGCAACCCCTTGCAAATGTATAATCTTCTGAACTTCAAGTTTTCTTTGATTTGTGTGAGAGTCTAAATGAGATAAAGTCATGGCATTCCGTATGATTTCATGTTGTGCTTCAGGCATTGATTTTTCTCCTCCTATTGTAGGGAATACAACTTTATTAAAATGACAATTAATTTCCCATTGGAACAAGCAGTGCATATGAAATCATTTTATAAAAGAATCTTCTAGTTCTTTAGTAGACGACCATGTGAATTTTCAATGATTCTTCGCATCGTTACATCTCCAAGATGTCTAAGACAATCATGCCAAAGTGTAAATAACTTTGGGTCCTTGAACTTTTAGTGCAAGACATTATATGATTTTACTGCTTTAATTTTTTACTAATGCAAACTAGAAAATAAAGTTGACAGTTTTTCTAAAACTTTGTTTCTTCCAGAAACAATAGAAGTAATATAAAAAAAATATTTACTACCTTCATTTGTAGTTTCAATGTGATATCCATTGAATTTTAAATCTTTAAAGTTTAACAGATTTCTTCTAAATCTATTGGAATATAAAGGTTCATCAATTTGTAGTAACATTGGGTAACTTTATATTAGCTCTTCTAGAGTTTTCAATCAAATTTGTAAAACTAAATATTGTATTAAAATTTGTTGAAGATGTATTCAATAATTGAAATATTTTATATCACGAATAATTGTGTGTTGTAGTACTATCAGCTAAACAAACATCTTCCAAAGACATCTTAGAATCGATCAAAACTTTAAGACAATTCACACTACAACTGTAATGGCCCCAAAAATAGTTATATTTGATTAGGGTTATGATCCAATAAATAAATAAATTAAATTAAATTAAATTAATAATAGTTATTAATTAAATAATATAACATAATATAATATAATATAATAATATTATAATATAATAATGTATATATATTGAATCCTTAGGAGGTTTCCCAAGGATTCCAATTTGAAATTGGTATTGTGAACGCCCCCCGAACCTCTTTCTCTCTCTCTTAGACCTCTCTTTCTCCCTCACACACACACACACACACACACATTCTCTCTCTCTCTCTCTCTCTCTCTCTCTCTCTCTCTCTCTCTCTCTCTCTCTCTCTCTCTCTCCTCAACCCCTTTCTCTTTTCTCAATTTTTTTGACGAATCATGCACTGACTGAAGAACGAAAAATATCCTTGGGTTCCAAATTCGACCACCAACATTTTAACCGGAGTGGATTCATTATTTGGGCATCATAGGCACCACTCCTGGGATAAAGTAAGGGGAATTAATTAGGTCAACCTATTTTTTAAATTTAACCGTTTAAATTTGAATATATGATTTTGGGAATATTTTGGAATTAAATCAAACTGTAGGGATTTGATCAAATTGGCTTTTTTGGGAATATTTTTGCGATTAAATTAAAATGCAAGATTTGATAATAACATATTTTTGGGAATATTTTGGAATTAAGTTAAACTGTTAGTATTTGATTAAATTAGATTTTTGAGAATATTTTGGAATTAGGTTAGACTGCAGGGATTTGATTAAATTAGACTTTTGGGAATATTTTGGAATTAAGTTAAACTGCAGGGAATTGATTATAGCATAATTTTTGGGATATAATGAGATTTAATTAATAGGTGAATAAAATATGTTTTTCGTAGGTAGAAAATTATATTGCGAAGTAATACCCATATTGTGTGGCAATGAGATTAACACAAAATATAAATATGATAGTGCATAAATTATAATATGAATAATCATCTATTTTGTGTGACATGAGAAATAACTGTGTTACTGCATAAGTAAAGCTGTTACGTAACGCCCCAAAAATACTTATTACAGGAGGATGTAATCATTCAAAAAAAAAAAGGTTAATTACTTAATTAATTAATAAAATATAATATATTAAAATAATAATATAATATTATATTATAATAATAATATTATAATTATATATATGTATATATATAAGTATATAATATAATATTAATATAATTTAAGTTATATTATAACTTAGAAAGTAAGTTAACCTGAGATTGAAATCAATCTCAGGATTTCAATTCATTGTCTCTCAGGCATCTCTCTCTCTCTCTCTCTCTCTCTCTCTCTCTCTCTCTCTCTCTCTCTCTCCACTCTCTCCTCCACCTTCCCTCTCTCTTTCTTCGATTTTCTTTAGCCAAATGGGCGCCGATTGAAAAACTAAATATACTACTGGGTTCAATTCTCCGCCACTGACATTCCTACCGGAGTGGATTTGTTATAGGAGTTACGTAGGCACCACTCCTCGGATAGGGTAAATCCTTTTCCTTTCCTCACTTTTTCCTTAAATCTTTAGCCATATTGACAATCGTATACCACCACAGAGTCCTAGTCTCGATTGTCGTCATTTTAATCGAAGTGGATTTTCAATTTGGGTTTCATAGGCACCACTTCAAAGCTAGGGTAAGGTTTAGGGAATTAAGAAAATTTACTGTTTTTGGGAATTTAATTATTTATTTGTGAGCATAGGAATATTAAGGAAATTATAATTTTGGGGTTGAATTGGTGGAACTGAGAAAATGTGGTTTCAAGGCTTTTGAGCTCAATAAACAGGTAAGGGGATTAAGTTATGTAAAGATCCAAAAATTCATACAATTTTTTTTATAAAATATACTACAAAATAAAATACTCTAATACCCCTATATTATCTGCTATAACATCTCAAGCCTGAAGAGGGCATTGAAGAAAAATCATTTTTAAAAAATAACATACTTATGTAGTGGAAAACCTAAAATCATCCATCCATGTCTACAATACCAGAATCCAGTATTTTCCAAAAACATACATACATAATTACACATCATCCTAGCATCTCCTACCCAAAAACTCTTAAATGCTACTAAAAAATATAACTCCCTCATAACACTTACCCTAGTGTAGACGACCTCTCTACCTACGAGCCTGATCTACTCATCTAGTTGGATCACCTAAAAAAATGTTAAATCACTGGGATGAAATAATGCTCAGTAAGACGAAATATGTTATTACCAATGTGTGGCAATTGAGTTCACATAAATAATATGTTGATAATTTATTGAAACTGAGTTAGATGGTAAAACAATTTACAGTACAACTCATGCCTATATAGTTTAAAATAAAACTGTAATATCTGAGTTCTCTATTTATTCATACTTCTAGTATTATAATATATCTGTTGTTAATCTGTAAATCTGTATACATATCAATAACTATGATAATTACCCTAGAAAACTAAAATTCATGATTTAACCTATCATGACAGGGTTGTGCAGCTCGTATGTGGGACTTAACTCTGGTTGGCCTACTAGGTAAGTCAACTAAAACTTTACCAATCATTAGATCGGCTAACTGCAATCCCTCCAAGGCATAGTACTGATATCTACCTCGTCAAACCAACCTCCTCAACCTAAACTTCTGGGGAGCTGCAATCCCTCCATAGGCACAGTTGACGAAAATTCACACACTATCTGAGATATGTGGTTGCACTCTGATCTAAAATAGCTACAATACTATGCTATACTTATAATTGATCTGATTCATTAGGGTCAGATATTATATAATACTATTATATATATTATCTTGCTGTTTTACCATGATTCTGATATATCTGAAATAACCATAACATTGTAATAACTTATCTAAATGTGCTATATAATCTAAAAAATCTATAAAATCTGAATACTGAATAACTGAACACTGACTAACTAAATGTTATGGTTTTGTAATTTAAATTTCATGGTATATCTGAAAGTACTGTAAAATAATTATCTGAATATATATTGTAAAAATATTTGTCTTTATATATATTCTGTAAAACATGATATCTGTAAACTGAATAAATTTCATGTTGAATCTGATAATTACTCATGCAACACAATTAAATAAATATTCAATCCATTTACTGAAATCTAAATTTTCCTGATAATACAAGTAATTTATATCTTGTAGAATTTTTCCCTATAACACACATCCTTTCTGATAACATTTCCAAAATTACTAGCATAACTTATTTCCCTAACCAAAAAAAAATAGGCTCGTCTACTAATTCTAACTCACGCCCATAGCATTCACAATTCCATAATGCTGAAATTATACACACACACACACACACACACACACACACACACACACACACACACACACACACACACACACATATATATATATATATACATATACATATATTGTAACATCGTCAAATTTCTTACCATTTTATACATATATATATATATATATATATCTACATCCATACCTAAGCAGCGAAAGCACAAATCATCCAACCATTCACATATATGCAATACAATACCAGAATCTAGCATATACAGACCATAGCCATACAAAAATGTCCCCCTCCAGCATCATCTACTCAAAAATAGATATACACAACTTTGTCAAAAACTCACCCTATAACCAAGGTAAATAAACAACTCTCTATCCGCGAGCCTGATCTGCTCGCCTAGCTGGCTCACCCGAAAAACGTTAAAGTAATGGGGTGAGTCGACGCTCAGTAAGTGGAAATAAGCTATTACTAGTGTGTGGTGATCGAGTCATAAAATTATAATAATAATATCTAAAACTGCATGAATTGGAAAATTTATAGAACACATGTATAAAAGCTTAAAATGTCTGTATCATCTGAGCTTTTTATTATTTATACTGTTATAACATACTATATGCAATGAAAACTATAAATCAGTTTATGTATATATATATATATATATATATATATATATATAACTATGTTCTTTTCCTGAGACTCTGTATGTCATGATTTGACCCCTCATGACAGGGTTGTGCGGCACGTAGGCGAGACTTAACCTGGTCGGCCCTCCAGGTAAGTCATCATACTCTACACTACCTCAGCTCGGCCAAACTGCATCCTCTCCTAAGCGCGGGACTGGCTGCTACCTTGTCTAACCGACCCCCTCTACCCAGTGTACTGGGGAGCTACATCCTCTCCGAGCATGGTTAGACGGTACCCATACACTATCTGAGATATGTGGTTGCACTTTATCTATATATAGCATGATACCGTGCTTTGTAAACTGTATCTGTCTATAATCTTTCCACAGGGATCTGATACTATATAAATACATACCTCTTTATACCGTTTTTATTATATTTCCAAAATAACCATAATACTATATTGCTGTACTATAAATACTGTAATATCTGTAGCATCTTGATGCTATAATTGTGTAATCCATCTGTACTTTCATTCTTTATAATCTGAGTGTTATGGCATTTAGGAAAACACAGCTTTCTATATACATTGAATATACTGTTATAACAAATATATGTTTACTGGTATATATATTTATATCTGTCTGTATAAAATATGCAATTATCTAACTATATTCATATCACTTGAAATATTGAAAAACTGCATACCAATATCATGTACTCAAACCACACATACTTTGAAAATTCACATTCTATATATTATCTGGCATACATGCATATATATATATATATATATGTAATTTTTGATAACATAAATAAAGTTCCTAGCATAGCATATTTCTCTTACCTTAACTCTGAAAAGCCTCTATAAAATTCCGGCTCTATACCCGCAGGGTTCCTAGCTCAATATCCTAAAAACACAATCCCCCAGAACAAAATATTAGTATTTTCTTATCGGCAACATTTCTTATAACTAAGGGAAAAGCAAATATTGAATAAAATGCCTTACCCTAAGATTGGGACGAAATTCAACTCAACTTTTCCAACGATCAGTTTCGGCAGACTTGCAAAGAACTTCGCCAGGAGCGTCGTGGTAGCCTCAGATCTTTGATTTGGCGAAAAATAGGCGTGGAAACAAAGAGAGAAGGAGAGAGAGAGTCGTAGGAGAGAGAGGGGGGCACTAAAATGAGATAAAAATTTGGTTTTTCCTTATTTATAAAGCCAGATTCGTCAACGAGACATGCCATCTCGTCGATGAGTCCTTCATTAAATTCGTCAACAAAACCCTGTATTCGTCGATGAAATTCAGAGTAGCCCATTCCTCACTCGGTAGTTTCTCGTCAACGAAACCTTGTATTCATCGACGAATTCACGCTTGTCGTCGAACCCTTGTATTCATCGACGAGTTTTGATAATTTCTTAAAATTATTATTATTATTATTATCTCCCAAATGTGATGTCGTCGATGAAACCTACTGCCTCCTTCCATTTTTGTTTCCATTTTTATCTCTCTTTAATATTTAAATATCCGTATTTTCTGAGTCGTTACATTCTCCCCTCATAAAATTTCGTCCTCGAAATTTACTAGCTATATCCCCATCTATACACTCCATCATTCTGTAGAGGAAAAGGGGTCTACTTATTTTATTACCTGCCCTCACTAATGGCGGAGGAATACCGTGGTTACATTTATTTTCTGGAAGATTACACATACAAAACTAAAAACTATCTACTAACTAACATCAGTGCATGTACCTGTATGAAAATTTATCTAACTATTATACTTTACCTAAGTACCTCTACACGTCTTGGAACAACTGCGGGTATCTCTGTCTAATTTGCTCCTTGAGCTCCCAAGAAGCTTCCTCTATAGTGTGATTCCTCCAAAAAACTTTAACTAACGGTATTTCTTTAGTGCATAAAGTCTGAACCTTTCTATCCAAAATCTGTACTGGTACTTCTTCATATGCTAATGATTCTTTAAATTTTATCTCTGCATAGCTAATGATGTGGGATGGGTTTAGGATGTATTTTTGTAATATGGCAACATGAAACACGTCATGAATATGAGCCAAAGCTGGCGGCAAAGCTAGCCTGTACGCAACTGACCCTATTCTCTCAAGTATCTCAAAAGGGCCAATATACCCAGGGCTCAACTTGCCCTTCTTTCCAAACCTCACAACTCCTTTCAGAGGAGCTATCTTCAAAAATACTCTATCTCTCACATCAAACTCTAACTTCTGACGGCGAGTGTCTGCATAGCTTTTCTGCTGACTCTGTGTTGTACTGATTCTTTCTCTAATTAATCAGACTTTATCGGATGCCTGTTGTATTATCTCGGGACCCAAAACTCGCCTTCCACCTACTTCATCCTAGAAAAGAGGATAACGACATCTCCTACCATATAATGCCTCGTAAGGATCCATGCTGATGCTAGCCTGATAGCTATTAATGTAAGCAAACTTAACTAACGACATAAACTGAATCCAACTGCCTCCAAAATCAAGCACACAAGAACAAAGCATATTTTCTAGTATCTGAATTGTCCTCTCAGTCCGACCATCATTCTAGGGATGAAAAGTAGTGCTAAAAGCTAACTGCGTACCCATAACCTCCTGAAAACTTTTCCAGAATCATGAAGTAAACCGAGGATCTCAGTCTGAGACTATGGATATTAGTACTCCATGAACTCGAACTATCTCCTAAGCATATATCTCTGCTAGTCTGTCCATGGAATAGCCGATTTTAATAGGGATGAAATGTGCAGTTTTCGTAAAATGATCAACAACCACCCAAATCATATTCAGTCCCTGTCACACTGATGGTAACCTTGTAACAAAGTCCATCGAAATGTGGTCCCACTTCCATTTCGGAATGAACAATGGCTGCAACTGTTTGGCTGGTCTCTGGTGCTCAGTTTTGACCCGCTGGCACGTCAAGCATTATTGAACAAATTCGTCTATCTCCCTCTTCATTCCACTCCACTAGAAATATTTTCGCAGGTCCTTGTACATTTTAGTACTACCGGGATGGACCGTGTAAAGGAATCTGTGAGCCTCCTCTATTATAGTCCTCCTAATCTCAATATCTGTAGGAACACATAGCCTAGTATGGAATCAAAGAGCTTTATCATCTAATATGCTGAACTCCTCACCCTGACCATGACGTACTCTAGCCATCACCACTGCGAACCCTACGTCATAACACCGAGCTGCCTTAATCCTCTTGTAAAGTGTAGGCTGAACCATTAGGCTAACAATAACTGCCTGAGGACTTTCCTCTACCAATTTTATACTGAGCCTCTCCAAATCCACCAGAATCGAGTGCTGAATCTCCACAAGTGTCAGTACGGATCCCCTTAATTTCCTGCTTAGAGCATCTGCCACTATATTTGCTTTCCCTAGGTGGTAACTAATTGTGCAATCATAGTCTTTAATAAGTTTTAGCCACCTTCTTTTCCTCATATTCAATTCTTTTTGAGTAACGAAATATTTCAAACTCTTATGATCCATGAAAATCTCGCACTTTCCACCATATAAATAATGCCTCAAAATCTTGAGAGCATACACCACTGCAGCAAACTTTAAATCATGGACAGGATAATTCTTCTCATATTCTTTCAGCTGTCTGGACGCATAAGCAATGACCCTGCCGTGCTACATCAACACATATCCAAGACCCTTCAAAGAGGCATCCTTGTATATTACGAACCCATCCTCCCCTGAAGGAATAGCCAGTATTGGAGCTGAAACTAACCATTGCTTTAATTCTTGGAAACTCTGCTCACAGTCATTAGTCCATTCAAATTTTACATTTTTCCTTGTAAGTCGTGTTAATGGACTGGATAGCTTGGAAAAACCATCAACAAAGCTTTGGTAATAACCTGCTAACGCTAGAAAACTCCTGACTTCCTGAACATTTCCCGGCCTTTCCCAATTCACCACTGCCTCTATTTTACTCGGATCAACTGATACTCCTACTTCTGAGATCACATAGCCGAGGAAAGTAACCTGCCTTAACCAGAACTCACATTTCTTGAATTTTGCATATAATTTCCTTTCCCTCAATATTTGTAGTACCAGCCTCAAATGATGCTCGCGCTCCTCAAAACTCCTTAAGTAAACCAGTATATCATCAATAAATACAACCACGAACTGGTCCAAAAACTGGTGGAACACCCGATTCATCAAATCCATAAAAACCGCTAGTGCATTAGTCAACCTAAATGGCATCACTAAAAACTCGTAATGCCCATATCTGGTATGGAAAGCGGTCTTCGAAATATCTTCGGCTTTAACTTTCACCTGGTGGTAGCTTGACTGCAGATCAATCTTAGAGTAAACCTGGGTCCCATGGAGCTGATCAAGTAAATCATCGATCCTAGGGAGAGGATATTTATTCTTGATTGTCAATTTATTTATCTCCCTATAATCGATACACAATCTCATAGTTCCATCTTTCTTTTTCACGAACAGAACTGGCACACCCCAAGGCGACACACAGGGCCCGATAAAACCTTTATCCAACAATTCTTGTAACTGTTCTTTCAATTCTTTTAACTCTACCGGGGCCATACGGTATGGTGTTTTCGATATTGGTGCAGATCCCGGCAACAAGTCTATAGTGAACTCAATCTTATGATCTGGTGGCAAACTAGGAAATACTTCTGAGAATACATATGGAAATTCCCGCACTACTGGTATGCCATCTTGTCCTAATTCTTCATTTGGAAATTCTTTTATGTATGCGACATACCCCTGGCAACCACCCTATAACAATTTCCTCACCTCAATAGCCGACACTAGCTGTGGTGAGGCATGTACACGCGAACCCGTGAATCTAAATTCTGACTCACCTGGGGGTCTAAAAATCACTTCCCTCAGGTGACAATCAATACTTGCGTGATAAGTTGCTAACCAATCCATGCCCAGTATCACATCAAACCCCTGCATATCTCGGACCACAAGATCGGCTAACAACACTCTCTCCTGAATACTTATTGGAAAATTTTAAAGTACCCTCCTACATCTAACTACAGATCCCATCGGCATACCCACATATAGTTCTATATCTAGTAGCTGAGTCTCTACCCCAACTATTCTGACATACCCCACCGATATAAAGGAATGGGTGGCACTTGTTTCAAATAAAACAATAATTGTATATGGTAAAGCATTAAGGGTACCTGTGATCACGTCTCCAGCCGTTTCAGCGTCTCCCGATGTCAACGCATAGGCCCTCGCCAACGTAGTGTTTCTCTGCTGACCTCTGCGGGGTGCCTAGTATCCTCCCTGAAATTGGCCTAGGAGCCGGTACATAACCTGGTGTCATCTAATAAGGTCGAGCCATATGACCAGGTCTCCCGTAGCGGTAGCAAACATTCTCCCAAAATCGACAATCACTTGGGTGTCTCTGTCCACATCTGGTACAAATGGTTCGAGGCTGACTACCCTAAAGTCCACCCTGCTCTACCATCTGTCTCTGATCCCCTCCAGATCTACCTCCCCTCCAAGGGCCTCGACTAGGACCCACCTAAAAGCTCGAGTGTGCAGTCCTCTTCTTCTGACTCTGTGTCTCAATCTCTTTCGGTAAACTTTCCTCTGCTATAATGGCCCTGTCAACCAACTTTGTAAAATTATGGATCCTCAATACTGCCACCTGCCTGTAGATATCTCGCCTCAGATTCCTCTCAAATATTCTAGCCTTCTTTATTTCATCGGGGATGATATATGGGCACAAACACGAGAGCTCGATAAATCTCACCGCGTACTGCTGGACTGTCATCGACCCCTGGGACAGGCTCAGGAACTCTTGAATTTGGGCCTCTCTAACTGAAGCAGGATAATACCTATCAAAGAATATATCCCTGAAACGAGCCCAGGTCATCAGAACTAAAGTCGTTCTCTGCTCCTCCAATAGTCTAGTGGCCGTCCACCATCTCTTAGCCTCCTTTGCTAGTCTGTACGTAGCGTACATAAATCTCTACTCGTCGATGCAGTGAAGTACTGTCAGGATCTTCTCTACCTCCTGCACCCAATTCTTAGCAACTGCAGGGTCAATCGCTATAGAAAAAGCTGGCAGGTTCATCTTCATGAATTTCTCTATGGTGCATCCCTGAGCTGAGGATGGACCTCCTGACTCTCTAGAGCTTCGTGCTATCTCAGCCATGACCTGCTGACCCACGCTACGTAGCACAACATCTGAATCTCCACTCGCTGCACCAGAAGGACCCGCTCCATCATCCCCACTAGCGTAAGCGTTATTGCCTCCTAGGTTCGTCTTGTAAACACATAGAACACCGTTCAAAATTCTATCTTCCTACAGACCCAACTTATTCGACTAAAATTCCAAATCCTTTATTAACTATCCCTCTTGATTCTAGCCCCAAAATCCATTCCTGCAACCCAAACACATGACTCATCGAAAGTTTACTATGGTTTTCCTGGAATCGTCACCCCAGGAAAAACACAAAAACAATCATGAAATCCTATATCCAACTCACAGAAAAAACCTCAAATCTATTTCCTATATTCTGGTATCACTTTCCGCTGCACTCTAGAGTCTATAGAACCTAGCAACCTATGCTTTGATACAAAAAATGTAACATCCTCAATTTTTTACCATTATATATATATATATATACCTAAGCAGTGAAAACACAAATCATCCAACCATTCACATATACGCTATACAATACCAGAATCTAGTATATACAGACCATAGCCATACAAAAATACCCCCCCTCCATCATCATCTACTCAAAAATAGATATACACAACTCTGTCGAAAACTTACCCTATAACCAGGGTAAATAAACAACTCTCTATCCGCGAGCCTGATCTACTCGCCTAACTGCCTCACCTGAAAAATGTTAAAGTAATGGGGTGAGTCGACGCTCAGTAAGTGGAAATATGCTATTACTAGTGTGTGGCGACTGAGTCATAAAATTATAATAATAATATCTAAAACTGCATGAATTGGAAAATTTATAGAACACATGCATAAAATCTAAAACATATGTATCATCTAAGCTTTCTATTATTTTTACTGTTATAACATACTATATGCAATGAAAACTATAAATCAGTATACGTATATATATATATATATGTAGTTGTGTTCTTTCCCTGGGACTCTGTATGTCATGATTTGACCCCTCATAACAGGGTTGTGCAGCCCGTAGGCGGGACTTAACCTGGTTGGCCCTCCAGGTAAGTCATCATACTCTACACTACCTCAGTCCGACCAAACTACATCCTCTCCTAAGCGCGGGACTGGCTGCTACCTCGTCTAATCAGCCCCCTCTACCTAGTGTACTGGGGAGCTGCATCCTCTCCGAGCATGGTTAGACGGTACCCACACACTATCTGAGATACGTGGTTGCACTTTATTTGTATATAGCAACGGTACCGTGCTCTGTAAACTATATCTTTCTATAATCTTTCCACAGGGATCTGATACTATATAAATACATACTATACTCTTTATACCGTTTTTATTATATTTCCAAAATAACCATAACACTATATTGGTGTACTGTAAATATTGTAATATCTGTAGCATCTTGATGTTATAACTGTGTAATCCATCTATGCTTTCTTTCTTTATAATCTAAGTGTTATGGCATTTAGGAAAACACAACTTTCTATATACACTGAATATGTTGTTATAACAAATATATGTTTACTGGTATAAAATCTGTATAAAATCTACAATTATGTAACTATATTCATATCACTTCAAATACTGAAAAACTTCATACCAATATCATGTACTCAGGCCACACATACTTTGAAAATTCACATTCTATATAATATATGGCATACATGCATATATATATATATATATATATATATAAAATTTCTAATAACATAAATAAAGTTCCTAGCATAGCATATTTCCCTTACCTTAACTCTGAAATGCCCCTATAAAATTTTGGCTCTATACCCATAGGGTTCCTAGCTCAATATCCTGAAAACACAATCCCCATAACAAAATATTAGTATTTTCTTACCTACAACATTTCTTATAAGTAAAGGAAAGACAAATACTAAATAAAATGCCATACCCTGAGATTGGGAGAAATTCAACTCAACTTTTCCAACGATCACCTCTGGCAAACTTGCAAAGAACTTTGCCAGGAGCATCGTGGTAGCCTCAGATCTTTGATCTGACGAAAAACAGGCTCGAAAATGAAGAGAGAAGGAGAGAGAGTTGTGGGAGAGAGAGGAGAGAGAGAGAGGGGCGCTAAAATGAGATAAAAATCTAGTTTTTCCTTATTTATAGGGTCAGATTCGTCGACAAGACACATTATCTCATCGACGAGTCCTTCATTAAATTCATCAATGAAATCCTGTATTCGTCGATGAAATTCAAAGTAGCCCATTCCTCGCTCGGTAGTTTCTCGTTGACGAAACCCTATATTTGTCAACGAATTTCCTTATACACTCATCGACGAACGCCTATATTCGTCGAAAAGTCTTGGAAATTTCTTAAAATTATTATTATTATTATTATTATTATCTCCAAAATGCGATGTCGTCGAAGAAACTTACCGCCTCCTTCCGTTTCTGTTTCCATTTTTCTCTCTCTTTAATATTTAAATATTAGTATTTTTCGGGTCATTGCATATATGTATATATATATATATGTGTGTGTGTGTGTGTGTGTGTGTCAAATAACTGAATTCTCAAAATAATTTCCATACCTACATTACCTAAATTATAAACTATTCATCACCTTACCTGGATTCTTGGAAACACCCATTAGGTTCCCTAACCTACCTGCAGTAAAAGCCCCAAAACCCTGAATTCACAACACCCACATAAATTATCCCAAACACCAGTATAATAACATCTACTACTAAATCTAGGTTCAGAAAAACCTACAAACTAGATGACCCTTAAATAATCTACTTTAGCTGATTTTGGAATGGTGCCTAAACTTCTCAAATTGAAATTCTGCTACGACTAAGTTGTCTAGAATTTCTCTAAGATCATCATGGTAGCTTATGATCATTGAATTAGGGAGAAATGGGGCCGAATTTGTAGAGAGAATTCAGAGCATTCGAAATTCTAAAGAGAGGAAGTGAAAGAAGAAAAGAATTTCACATTGAGACACATGGCTTTGTCGATGAGACACATGGCTTCATCGATGAGGTGAAGAAAGCAGTTTGTCGACGAAAGTAAAGAACTCATCGATGAACCAATCGGTCTGAAATACACCCACTCGGTATCTCTTCATCGACGAACACTGAGACTCGTCCCCAAATCCTACAACGAGTTTGTCGACGACACCAGGGCATTCGTTGACGAACCCTATTTTAACCCTTTTGAATTTTTCCTTCTCTCTATTATTTAATCATTATAATTTCTTGGTCGCTACATTCTCCCCTCCTTATAAAATATAAAATTTCATCCTCGAAATTTTCTATCTGTATTATACACCATCCTCTAAGAAAAATTGGCTACTTATTTTATTACTTACCCTCACTTATGGCGGAGGAATACCATGGTTACATTCAAGGTTCTGGGAGATTACAAATACATACATAAAAGGAAACTCTCCCAAAACCAAAAACACTATCTCTCCCACAATCTAACATACAATTCATACCTTAACTATTCTGCACTAAATTTAACATTACTGATTCTATCTAATTTATTATTCCTAACTACTACTAATCCCACCAAATATATGCGGGTATTTATGTCGTATTTCCTCCTCCAACTCCCACAAGACCTCTTCTACTACATGATTCATCCATAGGACTTTTACTAATGGAATTATTTTAGTACCCAATTCCTGTTTCTTTATGTTTAAAATCAGAACTGGCATCTCCTCATATGCTAGTGTATCTCCGAGCTCTATCTCCTCATAGCTAATCACGTGGGAGGGATCTTGGATGTATTTCCTTAACATAGAAACATGAAATACGTCATGTATTTTGGATAGAGCTGGTGCTAAAGCTAGCCTATAGGCAACTGGACCCACTCTCTCAAGTTTATCAAATGGGCCAATAAACGTAGGGCTCAGCTTATCCTTCTTCTTAAATCTCATAGCCCCTCTTAACGGCGCACCTGATCTTCCACATCAAACTCCAATTCTTTGTGGTGAGTATTTGCGTAGCTTTTCTATCGACTCTGAGCTACATTGATTCTATCTTTAATTAGTTGGACTTTATCGTATGCTTGCTGCACCAACTCTGGTCCTAGAACTCACCTCTTACCCATTTCATTTCAGTATAATGGAGAATAGTACCTCCTACCATACAATGCCTCATAAGGTGCCATGCCGATGTTGGCTTAATAACTATTATTATATGCGAACTCAACCAGCGACATATACTGGGTCCAGTTACCCCAAAATCTAGCACACATGCTGGCAGCATATCCTCGAGAATCTAGATCATCCTCTCTGTCCGTCCATCAGTTTGAGGATGAAATGGCATGCTAAATGATAACTGAGACCCTAAAGCCTCCTACAAGTTCCTCCAAAATCGTGATGTGAAACATGGGTCATGATCTGAGACTATAGATACTGGCACTCCATAGGGTCAAACTATCTCCTGAATGTAGGTCTCTGCTAGTTTGTTCATAGGGTAGCTAACTTTAATAGGTAGGAAGTGGGCATTCTTCATCATTCGGTCAAGAATCACCTAGATAGTGTTTTGACCATGTAGCGTCGACGGTAAACCTGTGACTAAATCCATGGATATATGGTCCCACTTCCACTCAGTGATGTGGAGTGGCTGCAATTGTCTCGCCAGCCTCTGGTGTTCAGCCTTTACCTACTGACACGTCAAACACTGTTGCACAAATTCAATTATCTCCTTTTTCATATTGCTCCACTAAAAAGACTCTCGAAGATCTCGATGCATTTTAGTATTGCCAGAATTAACTATGTATAGCGATTTGTGAGCTTCCTCCAAGATAGCCTTACTAATTTTAGCATCTGTAAGAATGCACAATCTGGTACAGAATCGTAGGGCTCCATCATCTAATATATTGAACTCCTCCCCCTAACCATTTTGTACTTTCTCTATCAGCTCTACCAACTTGCGTAATTTCTTTAAGCATCTTTTATTCTCTCCTGCAACATAGACTGCATCACCAGGTTGGCAATGAATGCCTAGTGACCTTCCTCTACTAGCTCTATAACTAACATCTCCAAGTCCATTTGTATCAGATGCTGAATCTCAACTGCTAACAATGTTGTACTTATTAACTTTTGACTCAATGCATCAGCCACCACGTTTGCTTTCCCTAGATTATAATTGATAGCGCAATCATAATCTTTAATGAGCTCTAGCCATCTTCTTTGCCTTATATTCAATTCTTTCTAGGGGAAGAAATACTTTAAACTTTTATGATCAGTGAAGATCTTGCATTTACCACCATAAAGATAGTGCCTCTGAATCTCCAAAGCATACACCACTGCCGCTAACTCTAAATCGTGCACAGGGTAGTTCTTTTCATACTCCTTAAGCTATCGAGATGCATAGGCAATAACTCTTCCATGCTACATTAACTCACATCTGAGTCCCTTAAAAAATGCATCACTATATATAACAAATCCATCCTCCCGTGATGGAATAGATAGTACCGGTGTAGTGACCAACCACTGCTTTAACTCCTAGAAGCTCCAATGACAATCATCGGTACATTCAAATCTCACATTTTTCCTTGTGAGTCATGTCAATGGACCCGATAATCTGGAAAAACCATCTACAAAGTGTCAGTAGTAGCCTACCAGACTCAGAAAACTTTGGACCTCTTGGACATTTCCCGGTCTTACTCAATTCACTATTGACTCTATTTTACTTGAATCAATTGATATTCCATCCCTAAAAATCACATGCCTGAGGAAAGTAACCTGCCTCAACTAGAATTCACATTTCTTGAATTTGACATATAACTACTGATTCCTTAACACCTGTAAAAAGAGCCTTAGATGATCCTCATGCTTCTCAAAACTTTTCGAATAGACCAATATATCATCAATAAATACAACAAAAAACTAGTCCAAATTCTGGTGGGACACCCATGTTGGCCTAACTAGGCTTTTCAATCTTGTTTTGATGATAACAAATGAAGGATATATTAACATGTGTTGTTTAGTGATAATGTTTTAGGATTGAACAAAATTATCATGGAAGGAAGCTTAGCAATTAAAGCCAATTAAATGAAAGCTTACTGGAGTAAAGAAGCAATACATGTCAAACTTAAAGCTTGTCAAGCTGAATTTCAAGAGATGGACAAAAAAATTGAAGACTTAGTGCTTAAAGAGTTTATGTTTAGAAAGTCATTTGTAAGTACTTTAGTTCAAATATAATTTAGAATTATGAAGCTCATTAGGATGCATCAAAGACTTAGAGACCTATTTTTTAAAACCCTGGAAAATGATTTTGAAAAATTACATTTGAAGTCTTTCAAATTATAAGGGTTTAAAAAATAAAAAATGAATGTTTATCAGAAAATGAAACTGGTCAGCTGATTGACCAAAATACACTGAACTTTCCCAACTGACTAACAAATATATCTGTTAAAAAATATGCCCAGTCGATTGACCATTTTTAATGGAGATTGGTCAGCCAACTGACATGCCTAGCCCACTGACTCTTTTTGAATTGTGTTCAGTTAGCTAACTGACAATTTCCGAGAATTTATTTCTAGCAGACAAAAGGGTTTCAGTCACCTGTCCAGCCAACTAACCTTATAAAATTACCTACCCAGTCACCTGTCCAGCCGACTGACTTTATGGGATTTTTAAATTTTGAACTTTAACGGGAAAATTCTAAAAATTAGTTTTTTCAAATATGAACGTTATAAAAACTTGGTGGACCCTCCAAGTAACTTGGGAAACAAGGAAACTCATCCTAAAAAGTCTATAAATACTCTTTTAAATCCAAGAAATCAAATCACCAAGCAATCACATAGCATTCAGGCATTCAACTCTCAATCTCTCACAAAGCTCTTTCTTGCTCACACTCCATTTGGGAGAATTCATTTGAATTGTTGCTGATTCATAAACCTACAGTTCTAACACTAAGTATTCTCAATCATTAAAGAACACTTGGTGATCTCTAAAATTGAGCTTCATACTTTTATCTTTATATTTGATTGAAGTATATTTAAGTGCTCTAACTTGTACAAATTTGCTCTGTTTTGAGAGTTATCTTGTACACAGATTCTTGTATCTTTCTTGTTGTACTTTGATGTTTCAAAGCTGATTTGGGTTGTTGAACCAAGTGTGGGCTGATCGCTTGGAGAGGTGTTTCTTCTAGAAAAAGAGAGACTTTTGTAAAAGGTTTGCTCCACCCAGAAAGGAGCGTTCTAGTGGAATCCTTTGGCAGTATTGGCTAAAGGCGAGGACGTAGGCTAAGGATAAGTCGAACCTCATAAAACGTTGTGTTCTTCTTGCCCTATTCTTTTAAATTTTTGTACTTCATATATTATGTGTGTATGTGTAAAGTGCAAGTTGCAGGGTTAAAATGCTGAATTAAAAAGGAGACTCATAATTTAATGAAAGTACATTTTAAAATAACCATTTGCGGAAACCCACAAGAGAGTATGTTGGTTAATTTGTAGAAATCTTAATTAAGAGAGCGCAATAAAATCAATTCAAAAATAGGGCTTGCCAATTACTTACAAGGCTGCTTACAAAAGCAAAAGGCTAAGATTCCACAAAGGTTTTCAAATTGTGATTGGTTTGGTATTTGTGGTTAGTTACTCTTAAATTGATTGGTTGTTTAAGTTTTCAAACAATTTGTGGATTGTTTAAGTTTTGATTGTGAATTGATTGGTTTACTTAAGTTTTGTTGTGTGTATTAAACAAGTAAAAATTTATAAAAGGAACTTAAAGATTTTAATAACCCAATTCACCCCTCTCTTAGGATCACTATTCCACTTTTAACCCGATTCATTAAATCCATAAATACTGCTGGTGCATTAGTCAATCTGAACAACATTACCAAAAACTCATAATGACCATATCTGGTTTGGAAAGTTGTCTTTGAAATGTCCTTTGCTCTAACTCTCACTTGTTCATATCTGACCGAAGGTCAATCTTGGCGTAGACCTGGGTCCCCTAGAGCTGATAAAAAAGATCGTCAATTCTGGGAAGAGGATATTTATTCTTGACCGTCAGTTTGTTTATCTCTCTATAATCTATGCAAATTCTTATAGTCCCATATTTCTTCTTTACGAACAGGACCGGTGCTCCCCAAGGCGACACACTTGGCCTAATAAACCCTTTATCGAGCAACTCCTGCAATTGATATTTCAATTCGGCTAGAGTCATATAGTAAGGTGCTTTAGATATCGTAGTTGACCCTAGTAGTAGATCCACAGTAAACTCAATCTCTCGGTCTGGTGGTAAGCCAAGTAATTCTTCTGGAAAAGCATCCAGAAATTCTCTGACTACTGGAATATCAATCTATTTCAATTCTTCTTTTGGTAGCTCTTTTATGTAAGTAATGTACCCCTGGCAGCCACCCTGAAACAATCTCCTCGCCTGAATGGCTGACACTAACTGTGGTGAGGCGTGCACACGTGAACCCACAAATGTAAATTCCTGTTCACCTGGGGGTCTAAAGATCACTTCTTTTTTATAGAAATCTATGCTAATGTAACTAGCTGCCAGCCTATCCATACCCAATATTACATCAAATCTCTGTTATATCTAACACCACAAGATCAGCTGGTAGTACTTTCTCCTGAATAGCCATTGGAAATTTTCTAAGTACCTTCCAACATCTCATAGTAGATCCATTCGGCATGGCTATAGACAACTCGACATCTAACAACTGTGCCTCTACCCTAGATAGTTGGACATATCCTCACAACACAAAGGAATGGGATGTAGTTAAATAAAACAAAACAACAACTTCATATGGTAAAGTAATAAGTGTAGCTATAACAATGTTTCTGACAGCCTCAGCGTCTCCTAGAGTTAATGCATAAACCCTTGCTGGAGTCGTGTTCCTCTGCTGGCCTCCATGGTGTGTCTGGTATCCACCTCAGAACAGTCTATGAGCTGGTGCATGAGTCAATAGTCCCTAACATGCCCAAGCTCTATGACCAGGTCTCCCATAATGATAACAGACATTCTCTCCTCTTCTACACTCTCCCAAATGCCTTCGATCACATCTAGGACAAATAGGGTAAGTATGTTCACCCTAAAACCCTCGATTCCCCCCTGTCATCTGCCTCCAACCTCCATCGAACCGGTTTCCTCTCCATGGGCTCGACCAAAACCCACCTAGAAACCCAGAGGCGTAGGCCTTTTCCTCTGGCTTGGTACTCCTACATCTATCTATTCACTCTCTTATGCTACTATGGCTTGATCAACAAGTTCAGTAAAGACCTGTATCTTTAGAACCGCCACCTGCTTGTATATGTCTCGCCTCAAGCCCCTCTTGAACATCCTACCCTTCTTAGCTTCATCTGGTACTATGTATGGAGCAAATTGTGACAGCTCAATAAAATTTGTTGTATACTGTTGAACTATCATTGGTCCCTGGGTCAAACTCAGAAACTCTTGTACTTTAGCCTCTTTGATTGTGGTAGGAAAGTATCTATCAAAGAATATGTCTTTGAATCGAGCCTAGGTCATAGGCACTTGTAAGGGTCTTTGCTCTTCCAATAATCTAATAGCCACCCACTATCTCTCGGCCTCCCTAGCCAACTAATATGTTGCATAAAGAACCCTTTGCTCATCGGTGCAGTGGAGCACCATCAGTATTTTCTCTATCTCTTGCATCCAATTCTCAACAACTCAAGGATCAGCTGCTCCTGAAAATGCTGAAGGGTTTATCTTCATGAACTTCTTTATCGTACACGCCTTCACTGTAGATGGACCACCTTGCTCCCTGGAGCTCCGTGCAATTTCAGTCATGACCTGGTGAGCTACGCTGCGTAAAAGAACATTTAAATCTCCGTTGCCCATATTAGAGGGCCCTGCTTCATCATCGCCGCTTGTGTGGGCACTACTACTTCCTAGGTCCATCCTACAATAACAACAAATTATTCTAAGAATCCAACCCTCATAATACTATTCTAACTATAATATCCCTTATACCTTATATCTCTAATTTAAGGTATAGTCCTACCATATGGAAATAGAAATTGAAGATAGTTTACTATGGTTTTTTTTGAAATCGTCACCCCAGGAAAATCATGAAAACCACCGCGAAGTTCCTGCTTCTAGATTGCAGAACAAAACTCTAAATTCTCATCTTAATTCCCCAACATTGACTCACTGATATTCTGTTCTATCCCAATTTCTATCTTTCCTCAAAATCCATTCCTATATTCTAGTATTATTTTCTGTTGTACTCTAGAGTCTACAGAATCTAGCAACTTAGGCTCTAATACCAAAAATGTAATGACCCAAAAATTCATACCATTTTTTTTTTATAAAATATACTACAAAATAAAATACTCTAATACCCTTATATTATCTGTTATAACATATCAGGCCATAGGAAGGCACTAAGGAAAATCTTGTTCACAAAATAACATACCTATGCAGTGGAAAACATAAAATCATCCATCCATGTTTACAATACCAGAATCCAGTATTTTCCCAAAACATAAATACATAATTACACATCATCCTAGCATCTCCTACCCAAAATCTTCTAAATGCTACTCAAAACTACAACCCCATCAGAGCAGCTGAAATTCTAGAGAAAGAAAGTGAAAGAGGAAAAAAATTTCACGATGAAACATGATTTTCGCATATATATAAACAGTTGCCACGTGGCTTCGTCGACGTGACATGTGGCTTCGTTGATAAGGTGAAGCAGGTAGTTCATCAGCGAAAGTAAAGAACTTGTCGACATACCAATGGGTCTGAAATACACCCTCTCGATATCTCTTCATCGATGAACATTGAGACTTGTCCACGAATCCTACAGCAAGCTCGTTGACAAAACCAGGGCATTCGTTGACGAACCCTGTTTTAACCCTTTTGAATTTATCCTTCTCTCTATTATTTAATCATTATAATTTTTGGGTCGCTAAAAGTTAAGTCAGAATTTTGATTAAATATGAACTGATTAAACTCTTATATATATATATATATATATATTTATTTATGAGTTCAAAAATTATCTTGAAAACCAACCGTTCAAAAGAGATTTTACAAACCTAGGATATATGGTACAATATTTTGAATAATATAAATGGTGGAAAATCTAATTTTTCTCACAAAGTAAAAGTACAGTGTTTCCTTGGTTGTCTCCTAGATCGTGTTTGAATATTGAAATTATGTGGCAGATGAATAAATTTATATGGTTTATCGTGTAACCAAATTTGGGAATGATTGTAAAATATACTTGAACTGATTGTAAAACATACTAGAATTGCTTGTGAATAGTATAGGGATTTGATATGATGGCTGTGAGCCAGATTTTATATGATGGCCGGGGCTCAGGTTTTATTTGAAGGCTATGAGTCGGGTTTATTTGATGGCCAGGGGACGGCTTTTTATTTAATGGCAGTTTGAAACAAAATGATTTAAACTACAACTTTTAATTACTTAAATTGCATGATATGCTTTAAGAACCCTGGGGCCAATTGTTTTGTGAGCATGGTACCATTGCTAGTGATTGATTATTAGACCATGTGCACTGACTCTGTTCTGGATAGAAGTGTAGGGTGGTTTCAGCCGATAGCCTGCATGAGAATCAAGTAAGGGCATCGGGCCTGCAACTTGGTTGTGGATGCCTGTAGACAAACTTATAGAGGGATATTTTGACTTTGTTTTGGGCTGATCACCCAAGTTTAGTCCAGCCTTCGGACTGCATAACTCGTACCATGGGGGAAGTAAATGGTGTTAGTTGCAGGGAGTGTCTTTTATGCATATTTTTTGATTTATGTAAATGGTATTAAATATTTACTGAACTGGTTTATACTGTGGGAGGGAAAAAGAGCATTTTTTTAAATAGTGTATAATGAATATATATATATATATATATATATTTACATACTATTTTAGTTAATTGGAAAACTAGTTATTTTCTATATACATTAAAATTCATGCTGACCACACACTGATTTTAACTTAATCTTCCTTACTAAGAAGTGTCTCACCCCAATATACAAATTATCTTTTCAAGAAACACTAGGGATCATGTTTAGCAGGGCTAGAGGGGCTGAGCTAGTCGTAAAGTCTATGTATGTAGTGTGTATGGATTGAGTTTTCTTTTTGTACAATATTATGGATTGTAATATGGATATTTGGAGACATTTATGTATAACAGTAATTAGAACTATGGTAATGTGTTTGGAGAATGTATCACTTATTTTCGCTGCATTTATATTGAATATGGTATCAGGTACTCAGACATCACTAAAGTAGCACCCCGGGCCCATGTGGCGGGTCAGGGCATTACAGGTAGTATCAGAACCTAGGTTTGCTAGGTTCTACAGACTTTGATGATTGATAATTACCAAAGTATAGGTTGAGATAGGATAAGGATGAGAGTGGGTATATTAGGTTGGGTCTTGATTTGGAAGCTTAGAGACAGAGTTTTTTTGACGGTTTTCTATGTTTTTCCTGGAATGATAATTTGAGGAAAACCATGGTAGATCCATTGATGGTTTCATTTCTAGGTTGAGAGACTGGAACTTGGAAACTTAAGTAGGAATGTTAGGTCGGGTGAGCAGGTGTTTTGTCCCGGAGTTGTGATTAGAGGCCGATACCTTGACAGTTTTGTGGCAGAATTGTGTAAATGATTCTTTTTAACTACAAATTCATATGTTATATAATTTCTTCTTTCGATACTTGCATTAACCACGATAAATTTGGGATTTCCAAGCTGGCTTCTATCCTATATTTAGGATGGATTTCAGGCGGAAGGACATCGTAGCTTGAGGGGATAATCACGTGGATACTTGCAATGAGGATGATATGGATGCTTCGGAAATTCTGCAAAGTATAGCGCGGTAGGCCAAGAAAGAGAACCGGATGGACTCTAGAAAGTAGGATCAGCCACCAGTTGGTCAGAGTTGCACTTTTTAGAAGTTTACCCCGACGAATCTGTGCACCCCAATTTTTCATATGATTTTTTTACCACTATAAATAAAACATAATAGTCACATATCAGCCACATCAACACCTCTGATACCATTTATACATAACCCGACATAAAGTGAGTATTTAGTACACAATCATTCTCATATACGCAAACCTAACAGCGAAAGTCATTATATACATACATACCATAGGGAATACACATACCAGAGTACTAATTCATCCATAAATACATGTCTAGTACATTCCCAAAAAAGAAACACAAAATGCTCTAGGGGAATTCTCCATCCCTAGCTCAAAACAGTCACCCTGTCTACGCAGGGTATCAACTCCCCTCTATCTCGGAGCTCTATAACCCGACCTATCTCGATTTCCTGAAATATTTACATGATTGGGTGAGACACATCTTAGTAAGATGGAATAAATTATCTATAGTGTGTGGCAGTATGAGTTTAATTATATCATAACATATATTAATTTCAGCGATATTATCCTCTAAGAAAATACACCATTTCTACTCATAATCATATAAATATAAAACACAAGCTTTACTAAGCTTTTAATTCCATTTCCAAATTCATTTTTATGCCATCCATGTTTACCCGTGAAGTTCTTGAGAATATGGGAGATTACACGCCTATACATGTAGCTCTCTTATGCTCTGATATCATTTGTATCCTTCTCCTAATAACTCGGGTTCGGCTACAATTGATACTCATCATGGCACACACCTTACACAGTAAACCCTCAGGCAGAGTGTTTTACTTCGCTTTCATTACTTATATTATTAACTCATGCTATTTCATTTCTCATTTCCATTTTCATTTCCATTTCTATTCCATTTCATTTCCATTTCACATCTAGCACATGAGTGTCCTTGGTAACAAATACATCCGCTTCTGTAACTCATGGCTACCCTGAGGATATATTCCATTTCATGCTTCACCCCATGGTCCAGGTCACTCTCTATACTCCACGCCATGCTTCCTCCCATGGTAGAGGTTGTGCGACCCGAAGGCTAGACCTAATCGTGGTTGGCCTATCCAGTTAGATCAAAATAATCATATCATATACTCATTTGTAGTACAAATGGCCTGCCATATACCTTGATCTAGACTCAGGGGGCAAAACAAATCTTCACACTAGCTTATTCGAACTGTCACGCCACACGCTTCACGAGTCTTGTGGTTGCACTAATCACCACTAGCAATGGTACCGTGCTCAATTCAATAGCACATCCTTCCATCATGGTTTCATTTCGAAATTTCAATATTTCACAATTAGAGTATTTCATAATGCAATTTTTCACATTTCTAGTATTCACAGTTCATCATTCATATTGCAGTATTCACGTTGCAATATTCACATTCTCATATTCACATTTCAATATCTATATTGCAGTACTCACATTGCAATATTCACATTCTCATATTCTCATATCATTATTTATATTTCACCTTTCTCATTGCAGCATTAACATTGCAATGTTCACAATTTCAGCAAACAAATTTCAAGATTTACATTGTAGATTTCACATTGCAGTATTTTCATTTCCTGCATTCACAACTCATTTCATCATTTCAATGATATTTCATCAATTTCATACTCATTTCTTCTCACAATAACATATACATATCTCATTTCACGTCATTCAACACTTCTCAATAAAACATTTCCACATTTCTTATTTCATCATTTCTCAGAAGGTACTTTTCAGTACATATCACTTTTCATCACCTTTCACATTTCAAATATCATATTTCAATACGCATTTCATAGGCTCATTATTCTCAATGTAAATTATTTAACTCAATTTCAAATACATTTCAGTATAAATCATATGCCACACAATTTTCATCTGATATTCATATCATAATAAATTTCAGGTAAAAATGTCATATCTCAATTTCTCATATTTCTCAACCAATAATTTTCAGAAAAGACTACTATAATTTATTCCCCATACCTGCCTTACTAAGAGGTCCACTAACACCACACGCTCCTCAGTGTTCATAACACAAAAGCTTCAAATTATTCAACGCAACCTCCACAATATTAATATTTAATGTTCCCTAAGCTCTATATACTCCAAATTAACTTTAAAACTCTTAAATATCCCACTTACCTTGGTTTTGGGATGATGCCCCAGAAGTCCAAACTAAAAATCTGCTCCGCCTAAGTTGTAGAGAATCTTCCCTGGAACCTTGTGGTGGTTCCTGATCGTCAATCCGAACTTTAACGGAGTCAAAATCTAAGAGAGAGAAAGAGAGAGCCATGGGTTTAGAGAGAGAGAATGAGAGGATAGAGATTCACGCGTCAAAAATGAGGGTTTGAAAATATATAGGCCAGCGTTCATCGACAAGTTCAAGTAATTCATCAATGAACCCATGAAGGAACTTCGTCAACGAACCTGAAATTTCCTAAAATTCCAAAAATTCTTGATATCTTCTCATCAATGAGACACGTGTACTTCGTCAATGAGAACTATAGGGACATTCATCAAAAAGGACTCTGAGTTCGTCGATGAACCCCTGCTGATTCTCTCTTTCCATTTCTTCTTCTCTTTCATTTCTTTTCTTTTCCTCTCTTTTTATTAATTACTTTTGTTAATTTAACTTTTTGGATCTCTACATTCTCCCCTCCTTATAAAATTTCATCTTCGAAATTTTCCATTTATCACATTTTCATTCTTAAAGAAACACCACCATTTCATTAATTACCACCACTTATGGTGGAGGAATACCATGGTTACTTTTACGGTCCTGGAAGATTATAATAATTTAAACAAAACTCTCCCAAAACCATTTTTATCAAAATCAAAACTCTACCTATCTTATACTATATAAATCAAAATACATACCTTAACCCTCGTTCCCACTAAACAGATGTGGGTTTCTCTGGCACAACTATTCCTCTAGTTCCCAGAAGCTTCATTTCCTTTACTGCATGATTGCGCCACATAACTTTTACGAGTGGTATGATTTTCGTACGCAGCTGTTGCTCTTTCCGATCCAAAATCTGCATTGGCACTTCCTCATAAGACAAGGCATCACTGAGCTTGAGTGCCTCATATCTGATTACTTGGGAGGGATCTAGGACATATTTCCTTAACATGGAAATGTGAAATACATCATGAATCCATCAAAACCAGCAATAACGCCAACCTGTAAGCAACTAGACCCACTCTTTCAATAATTTGGAATGGTCCAATATACTTAGGACTCAATTTACCCTTCCTCAAAAATCTTATAACTCCTTTCAATGGTGCCACTCTCAGAAACACGTGATCCCTAGTGTCAAACTCTAATTCTTGTCAACGAGTATCCGCATAACTTTTTCGCCAACTCTGTGCTGCTCTGATCCTGTCTCTGATGAATCTAACTTTATTCTAAGTCTATTGTATCAACTCTAGCCCCAATATCTATCTTTCCCCAATTTCATCCCAATACAATGGAGATCAACACCTCCTGCTATATAATGCCTCAAATGGTGCCATCCTAATGCTAGTCTGATAACTGTTATTATACGCAAACTCTACTAATGGCATAAATCGTATCCAACTGTCTCCAAAGTCTAGCACATATACACGTAGCATATTCCCTAATATCTGTATCATCTTCTCTGTCTATCCATATGTTTGAGGATGAAACACTGTACTGAATGTCAACTGAGAACCCATGGCTTTTTGCAAACTCCTCCAGAAACGAGATGTAAACTATAGGTCTATGTCTGAAACTATAGACACTGGCACACCATGCATTCTAACTATCTCCTGTATATATAATTTTGCTAGTTTTCTTAAGGAGTAATTAACTATGATAGACAGGAAATGGGTAGTCTTCCTCAGCTGATCTACGATTACCCAAATGGTGTCCTGTCCATGTAGTGCTGGTGGTAATCCTGTGACAAAATCCATCGCTATATGCTCCCACTTCCACTCAGGAATATATAGCAGCTGCAATGACCCCACCAGTCTTTGATGCTGAGCTTTCACCCGTTGGCATGTTAAACACTACATTACAGACTCGGTGATCTTTCTTTTCAAACCACTCCCACCAAAAAGACTCCCGAAGATCCCTACACATTTTAGTGCTACCAGGATGTATTGTATATAGGGATCAGTGCGCTTCCTTCAGAATCACTTTCTTAATCTCAGGGTTAGCAGGTACACACAGCCTAGAACGAAACCTTAAGGCTCCATCATATGAGATACTAAAATCTGTCTCTAGACCATCATGTACTTTCTCTATAAGATCTACCAATTATACATTACTCCTTTGAGTAACATTAATTCTTTCTTGTAGAGTCAGTTGCAACACTAGATTGGCAATAAATGCCTGATGCTCACCCTCTACGAGTTCTACCCCAAGTTTCTCCAAATCCATTTAGATTGGATGCTAAATCGCCACTACAAACACTGATGCTCCCACTAATTTCCTGCTCAAAGCATTAGCTACCACATTAGCCTTTACCAGGTGGTAACTGATGGTGCAGTCATAATATTTTATTAGCACCAACCATATCTTCTGCCTCATGTTTAGTTCTTTCTGCATGAAAAAGTACTTTAAACTTTTATGATTACTGAAAATTTCACACCTACCCCTATAAAGATAATGTCTCCAAATTTTCAGTGCATAGACCACCATTGCTAATTCCAAATCATGGGTAGGGTAATTCTCCTCATATTCTTTCAACTTTTGGAAGGAATATGCTATCACTCTCCTTTGCTGCATCAGAGCACAGTCGAACCCTTTATGCGATGCATCACTGTGAATCACGAAACCTTCTTCTCCTGAAGGAATCATCAACACTAGTGCAGTGATAAGCCACTGCTTCAACTCCAAGAAGCTCTGCTCACGTTTTTCAGTCCACACAAATTTCACACCTTTCCTGGTCATTCTAGTCAACAGACCCGACAATTTAGAAAAACCATCAATAAATATGTGGTAGCATCTAGCCAATCCAAGAAACTTCTAATTTCTTGCACATTCTTAGGTCACGCCCAATTTTCTACCACCTCAATCTTGTTAGGATCTACTGAAATACCACTATTGGATACCACGTGTCCAAGGAAGGTAACTTGCTCTAGCCAGAACTCGCACTTCTTGAGTTTTTCATACAATCTTCTTTCTCTCAGCACCTGTAGTACTATCCTAATATGTTTCTTGTGCTTCTCTGGGCTCTTTGAATACACCAATATATCATCAATAAATACCACCACAAACTGGTCTAGATACTGGTGAAAAACCCTATTCATCAAATCCATAAACATGATAGGAACATTTGTCAACCCAAAAGGTACAACCAAGAATTTGTACTGGTCATATCGAGTCTTGAATGTCGTATTTAAAACATCTTTACTCTGACCTTTACCTGATGATATTCAAATCATAAATCTATCTTCGAGAAAATCTGTGTCCCCTGTAGGTGATTAAATAAATCATCGATGCGGGGAAGCGGGTACTTATTGTTAATTGACACTATTAATTTTTCGGTAGTCGATGCACATTCTCATTTACCCATCTTTCTTTTTCACAAACAATATTGGCGCTCCCCGGGGTGACACGCTGGGCCGAATAAATCCATTGTCTAATAGTTTCTACAACTGAACCTTCAATTCTTTTAATTTCGCCAGTGTCATTCTGTACGGTGCTTTCATAATCGGCGCTATCCCCGGAATTAAATCAATAATAAAATCTACCTCACGATCAAGAGATAGTCCCAGAAAATCCTCATGAAAAATATTAGGAAAATTCTTCACTATCAGGATATCCTTTAGCCTTAACTCCCTTTCTGATATCTTCTTCACACATGCCATATATCCTTGATAACCCTCTAACAATAATCGCCTTGCCTGAATGGTGGATAACAACTGTGGTGGGGTGCGCACACAAGACCCCACTAATCTATACTCCTATCCTCCTGGAAGTCAAAACATTACCTCTCTTTGATTACAGTCTATACTAGCATAATGAGCAGTTAGCCAGTCCATCCCCAATATCACCTCAAACCCACGCATATCCAAGACCCCGGATTAACTAATAAAAACCTCCCTTGAATGCATATTGGACAGTTCTCAAGTACCTTCTCACATATCCTCACAGTCCTTGTCGGTGTAGTCACTGACAAACTGATACCAAACTGCTGTGTTTCTAACCCACATAATTTAACAAACTCTTAGGCGATAAAAGAATGAGTTGCCCCTTAATCAAACAAAGCAGTAGCTGTAAATGACAGAAGTGAAACTGTACCTATCACAACATCTCCTACTGCCTCAGCATCCCCCATTGTTAACGCATATACCCGCAGTGGGGCGATATTCCTCTGTCGTCGCCTCGAGGTGCCTGATGCCCTCCTTTGAATGGTCTAGGAACATGCGCAATAGTTGGCAGTGCTTGGCAGTCTCTTGCCATATGCCCAAGATGATGGCATTGAAAACATATCACCTCCTTGACCTGGCATTCTCCTAGGTGTCTCCTATAGCATATGCGACAAGAAGGGGGCATCTGCCTACCCTCCACTGCTCGACCTCCCACTCCCTATCTCTGTCCTCCTCTTCTATCTGAGCTCCTCCAAGGCTCTCAGCAGGACCTTGTCTAAAAATTTGAAAGCACTAGCCTTTTTCCATGGCTCTGTGCTGTGGTGCCTCTTTGAAGGCCACTCTCAATCACTGTAGCTCTATCCACTACCTCTGCAAATATCTAGGCCTGGAAGCCTATAACCTACTCAAATAGACTCTATCTCAGGCCCTCCTCGAACTTCCTCGCTTTTCTTTCCTTAGTCGATACCAAATACTGAGTAAACTGAGATAGCTCAATGAATCTAGCTACATATTGTTGTACTGTCATCGATCCTTGCGTTAAGTGCAAAACCTCTGCTTCTTTTGCACTTCTAATAGTAGCGGCGAAGTATCTCTTGAAAAATATTTCCCTGAAGCGGGTCCACGTCCTCGCTACAGAGTTAGGTATCTGCTCCTCCAACAGTCTCGCTGATCTCCATTGGCACTTTGCCTCCCCCGTCAGCTTAAATGTTGCAAACAATACTTTTTGCTCATATGTACATGGGAGAACTATCAGCATGTCCTCTATATCCTGGACCCAGTTCTCAGCCATAAGTGGGTCAACTCCTCCAGAGAATGATGGGGGTCTCATACCTGTGAACTGCTCAATCATGCAGCTCTGCTCCCCTAAACCTCTAGCCATCTCTACCATCACCTATTAAGTGACACTACATAGTACATCATCAGGATCTCTGCCACCCATAGTGGAAGGCCCTGCATCATCACCCCCAGCATGTGCACTACTACTCCCTGGATCCATCCTGCAAATAGTATAAAACGGTTCTTAAACTTTTTCATCACAACTCACAAACACACCCATCGTACTAAAGCCCACAAGATATTCTACTACAAACATTTCTCTTAACATACTCAATCCCCATTTAAGATTTAATCCTACCACTTAGAAACAAGAACCGGCGATAGTATCTGTAGTTTTTCAGAAGTCGTCACCCCAAGAAAAACACAAAAACAACCACAGAACTCCTGCCTCCACGTTGCAAAACAGAACCCGAAATTCCAATCTCATCCTTTAACAACAACTAACTCATATGTCGTCAATATCCATCCACTATTTCATCAAAATCCATTCCAATACTCTGATATTGTGTTCCGTTGTCTACTGAAGTCTGCAGAACCTAACAATCTAGGGTCTGATACCAAACTATGACACCTTGATTTTTTGTACCATTTTATTTTTTGATATAAATAAAACATAATAGTCATATATCGGCCATGTCAACACCTCTGATACAATTTATACATAACCCAACTCGAAGTAGGTACTGGGTACACAATCATTCTCATATACACAAACCTAACAACGGAAGCCATTATATATATACATACCATAGCGAATACAAATATGAGGGTGCTAAATCATCCATAAATACATGTCTAGTACTACTAAAAAGAAACACAAATTGCTCTAGGGGAATCCTCCACCCGTAACTAAAAACACTCACCCTATCTACGCAGGGTATCAACTCCCCTTTATCTCGGAGCTCTATCACCCAATTTATTTTAATTTCCTGAAATATTTAAATGATTGGGTGAGACACATCTCAGAAAGACGGAATAAATTATCAACAGTGTGCGGCAGTATGAGTTTCATTATACCATAACATTTATTCATTTCAATGATATTATCTTCTGAGAAAGTACACCATTTCTAGTCATAATCGTATAAATATAAAACACAAGCTTTCATAAGCTTTTAATTCCATTTCCAAATTCATTCCCATGCCACCCATGTTTACCCGTTAAGTTCCCAAAAATAGGGGAGATTACATGCCCATACATGTAGCTCCCATATGCTTTCATATCATTTGTATCCTTGCCTGAATAACTCGGGTTTGGCTATAACTGATAATCATCGACGCACTCACTTTACGCAGTAAGCCCTTAGGTAGAGTGTTTTACTTCACTTTCATTATTTATATTATTAACACACACTTTCACTTCTCACTTGCATTCTATTTCCATTTTCATTTCCATTCCCATTCCATTTAATTTCCATTTCATATCTAGCTCATGAGTGTCCTCAATAGCCAATACATCCATGTCTGTAACTCATGGCTACCCTGAGGATATATTCCATGCCATGCTTCACCCTATGGTCGAGGTCACTCTCCATACTCCACGCCATACTTCCCCCCATGGTCGAGGTTGTGTGGCCCAAAGGCTGGACCTAACCGTGGTTGGCCTACCTGGTTAGATCAAAATAATTATACCATAAACTCATCTGTAGTATGAATGGCCTGCCATATACCCTTATACGAACTTAGGGGGCAAAACAACCCTTCACACTGGTTCATTTGAACTGTCACGCCACACGCTCCACAAGTCAGTGTGGTTGCACTAATCACCACTAGCAATGGTACCGTGCTTTATTCAATAACACATCCATCCATCAGGGTTTCATTTCCAAATTTCAATATTTCACAATTACAGTATTTCACAATGCAATTTTTCAAATTTCCAGTATTCACATTTCATCATTCAAATTGCAGTATTTAGGTTGCAATATTCATATTTTATTATTCACATTTCAATATATATATTGCAGTACTCACATTGCAATATTCACATTTGTTGACTTTTTGAGTCCGATCCCTGGTTTTGATTATGATAAACTGCATATTACTAATGTATGTTCCTCGTACTTGAACAGGTCATTAATTCAGTACATACACATGATAAAGGATTGTTAGAAGCCTGAAAGACTTAAAGATCATACTCCTAGCATACTCCATGGAGAATCTGAAGAGCAGAAGAAAGAAGAAGAGGATTCTTATTGTAAGTGCATTTATGTTTTAAATTTTGTCCGTAATAATCTATATTGGTCTGTAATAATCTTTGCATGTCATGCATGTAGGTAATTGTAAGCTCAATAAGACCGTAGTTTGACCATAGGGAGCCAAAGGAAATTAGGGAACCCTTCGGTCGACCGACACCAGATTTTTGGGACTATATCAAAATGACCTTAGAAAAGAGCTTAGGTCCCTACACATATGCACAAGCAGTCCCCATAATAACTATTGGTCTAACTAAATTTTTCAATCTTGTTTTTATGGTAAAAAATGAAGGATGTTTTAACTTGTGTTGTTGAGTGACTTTATTTTAGGTTTAAGTAAAATGACACTTATGGTTAATCGTGGAAGTAAGCTGGAAATCAAAGTCAATTAAGTGAAAGCTTATCAATATATTGAAGTAATGAATGAAAAATGAAGAGCTTAAAGGCTAAGCAAGTCTTGAAGTAAAGATTGAATCTCAAGAGGTTGCAAGACTTAGTGATTTAGGAGATTATGCTTAGAAGGATATTTGTAACTACTTCAAGTCATTATTGTTTAGATATGTGAAGATCCTTAAAATACAAAGACTTAGAGACTAGCACTTGAAAAACCCTTGAAAATGTTTTTGAAAAGTTGTATTTAAGATTTTCAAGTAAACTGGATTCTAAAAAATCAAAAATAAAAAATATTTAAAAAGAAAGAACTGCCTAGCCAACTGACTCGATGAATTGAAAACACCCAGCCAACTAACAATGCCCAACCGACTGACCATTTTGAATGTGGTTTAGTTAGCTGACTAATAGAAAACCAATAGCAAAGTTAACTATATAACCGACTAACTCGATGAATTGAAAACACCCAATTGACTGACAGTGCTCAACTGACTGACCATTTTGAACGTGGTTTAGTCAGCCAACTGACAATTATTTTTTTGAAGAGATAGAATTGTGTCAGCCGCCTGTCCAGTTGACTAACTAGTACAAAAAGTGACCCAGTCGAGTGAGTCGGCCGACTGACTCTTCGGAGATTTTTGAAATTTGAACTATATAAGAAGTTTTTCAAAATTGATTCTATAATTTATATCTTTTGAAAAGTTACCTAAATACTCCATGTTACACGAGGAAAATTTTCTTTAAGAAGTCTATAAATACCTCCCTTGCTCAATGAAAAAAAATGCTCAATCAATACACGTTTTTTACGCTAAAGTTCTTATCAAGCTCATATTTGCTCACACTCTTGCTGGGGAAAACTCTACAAAATTGCTGGATTAAAAAGCTTTAGTTCTGATTTGCAACTAAAATCTTTATAGCAATAAGAAAGAACCATTTGTGACTTCTAAACATTGAGCTTCATATTTTCTATTTAGTTTTGGTTTTGAAGTATGATTAGTAATTTAACTTGTACAACTTGCTATGTGTTTGAAAGTGCTTTTGTACGCAGATATCCATTCCTTTTTACTAGATCCTTGATGGTTCAAGGTATAGTTGGATCGTTGCACCAAGTATAGGATGTTGTTTGGAGACGTTTCTCTTCTTGAAAAAGAGGTTGGTTGTTGTAAAGGTTTTTGTTCCACCCGGAAGGAACAAGGAATAGTGAAATCCTTAGGTGGTTGACCTAAGGTGAGGACATAAGCTGGGGTAAGCCAAACCTCGTAAAATTAGCGGTGTCACTCTCTTTCAATTGCTTTTTTTAAATTTTAGCAAAAATATAAATTGTGTGGATGTTGTAATTCTTTCAATCATAAAAACAACATATATTAGAAATTAAATAAACCAAAGCTTAATTTGTTCTTGGGCTTGCAGAAACTGAAAGAGAGTACGTTGGTTAATCAATATTTTGTGGAAACCGTAAGGGAGTACGTTGATTGGTTAACAACCCAAAACTTATTAGTTGAAGGTTTATTTGAATTCAGATTTTTGAAAGAGTAATTAGATGTTATTTTAATATTCAGTTCAAAGGCCAACTACAAGACTTGCACATTCATATACAGGGCTGCTGAATATTGCAAAGAAAATATTGATTACTTGTGTTGTGTTTGTTTGCTTTAAACAGTTAATCAATTGGTTGTGGTTATGGATTGAATAGAAGAAGTAAGTGTTTGTGTGGATTGCCTAATCAACAAGAATATAAGAAGTCTTTAAAATATAGTAAAAGTCAAGAACTCCTTAAAAGACTCAAAGGAATTTTAAATAACACAATTCACCCCCCCCCCCCTCTTGGGATTACAACTTAGGTTTCAATTGGTATCAAAGCCAGGTTATAGAAAATCCTATCAAGTAGCTATATAAAGATCTAGATGGCACAAATAGGAGTAGCTCCCTTTGGTGAAGGTCAATCCTCTACTAGACCCCCCATTTTTTGTGGACTCAATTATACCTCTTGGAAGCAACGAATGAAAATCTATATTAACTCAAGTGCAATAAATGCCCTATTTTGTGCACTTGGTGCAAATGAATTCAATAGAGTAATGGTGTGTAAAACAACTAAGGAAATTTGGGATAAATTAGAAGTAACCTATGAAGGCATAGTAGATGTTAGAGACAATAGAATTGATATGTTAACTAGTGAATACGAAGCCTTTAGGATGAATTTCGATGAAACTATAACAAGCATGTACACTAGGTTCACGCATATCATAAACTCACTATGTGCCTTAGGAAAAACATATTCCACCCATGAGATGATTCGCAAAACTCTAAAAGCACTTCCACCTATTTGGGAACCGAAAGCCACGACTGTAACAGAAGGTAGAAACCTCAAAACAACTTCATTAGATGAACTCATAGGATCACTTCTAACCTATGAAATGGTTTTGAAAGAAAGAAACACTGAAAATAAAAATAAGAAATCTATAGCTCTAAAAGTCTCGAAAGAACATTCATGTGAAGAAGATAAAGAATCTAGTGAATTAGAAGATGAAGATTTAGTTTTCATAACTAAAAGACTTGGAAAATTCTTCAAAAGAAACAATAAATTCACTAGAAAATTCAATGGATCAAAAACTGAAAAAGGTGAAAGTAATAAAAAGGAATACAAGAGCAAAAATGAACCTCCCACTTGTTATCACTATAAAAAGGCTGGACTGCCCACAACTCAAGAAGGAAAAGAGGAAAAAGAAGCTTACAATGAAGGCAACTTGGGATGACACAAGCTCGAGTGAATCGGAGAGCGAATCAAGCAAACAAGAAGTAGGAAAATGTGCTTCATGGCACACAACAAACAGGTAAACTCTTACTACTTTTTCTTAGAAGATTCGTGTGATGAATCATGTAATAATTCATGTGAAAGCATGCCTTCTGATAAAGAACTTCAAGCTGAATTATTCTCTCTTCATAATAAGTTCATTAAGGTCTCAAAAAGGAACATAAGCTTGAAACAACAAAACGAAACACTTAGAAATCAACTTGAATCTTCAAAAATTGTTGAAAAAGAAAAGGACCTACAGATTGAAGAGCTTGAGAAGAAAGTAGATAACATGTCTTAGAAATTAGCTAAGTCTCAAGTGAATGAAGATAGCAAAAGAGTGCCAGAAATAACTGATCTTAAATACCAAATTCAAGATAAGGAGAAGGTTATTTACAACTTTACCAAAGGTAAAGATAACTTCAAAAAAATGGTAGGACAATAAAGGATGGCTAACAATAAAGAAGGAATATTTTACAATGGAATACCAAACAAAAGAAAGAAAAACTTGTTTATGGGATATTTTGTAAATTAATCTAAACACTATGCAAGTACTTCATTGACAAATAATTATGAGCATATTACTTGCTACATGTGTAAAAATAAAGGACATATAATGTTTAATTGTCCACTCAAGAAAAAGTACATCAAAGTAAAAAATGAATGGAAGATAATCACTAAAGTTGGACAAGACTTAAAGAAAGTTAAGAAAGTATGGGTTCCAAAAGTAACTACATATATCCTTTCTTGTAAGTTTGCTTTAGGTCCGCTCCGTCTGGAACATGGACAGCGGATGTTCAAGACATATGATGGGAGGTAAATCTAAGCTCACTTTTCTTAATCAAAAGGATGGAGGATATGTAACCTTCAGTGACAATGCAAAAGGCAAGATCATCGGAATTGGTAAAATAGGTAAAGACTCTTCACTCACTATTGATGATGTCTTGTTAATGGATGGTTTAAAGCATAATCTATTAAGCATTAGTCAATTTAGCAATAAAGGATTTGAAATAATGTTTAAGAAAGAAAAACACATAATTCAGAATTCTAAAGATCATAGGACACTATTCATTGCACATATAATGAATAATGTGCATTGCATATACCTTGATAGCTTGATCTCTCAAGATAAAACTTGCTTAGCTGCCATGAGTGAAAATAGTTGGCTTTGGCATAGAATATTAGGACATGCCAGCATGGATCTCATATCTAAACTCTCCAAAAAGAATTTAGTTAAAAGCTTGCCTAACACCAAGTTTATCAAAGATAAAGTGTGTGATGCCTGTCAACTAGGAAAACAAATCAAGACAAGCTTCAAAAAGAAGAAACATTTATCAACTAGTAGACCCCTAGAACTCATACACATAGAGTTGTTTGGTCCTACTAAAACTCAAAACTTAGGAGGAAAACAATACGCCTTCGTAATTGTTGATGATTACTCTAGATACACATGGGTATTGTTTTTAGCTGACAAAGAAGAAGCTTGTAATTTGTTAATCACTCTATGCAAGTAGCTTCAAAATGAGAAAGGATACAATTCTCAAATCTAAGAAGTGACCAAGGAAGAGAATTTAAGAATCAAGACAATGAAAAATTTTGCAATGATCATGGCATTAGTCACAACTTTTTAGCACCTAGAGCCCCACAACAAAATGAAGTTGTGGAGAAGAAAAAAAGAACTCTTCAAGAAATGGCAAGAACTATGCTTAATGAAAATAACTTACCCAAGTATTTTTGGGCTAAAACTGTAAATATAGCTTGCTATTTAATTAATAGGGTTTCTATTAGATCAAGTCTAAACAAGACACCTTATGAATTATGGAAAGGAAGAAGGTCTAACATAACTTACTTTCATGTATTTGGGTGTAAGTGTTTTGTATTCAATAACAAAGATAACTTAGGAAAATTTGATGCTAAATCGGATGAAAGAATTTTCCTATGATACTCTACAAATAGTTAGGCCTATGGGATCTCTAACAAAAGAACACTCACCATAATTGAATCAATTCACGTAAACTTTGATGAATCAAATCATTTTTTCAAGAAAAGTCAAAAATGAAGAAAATGATGATATTTTCAAAAAGGATGATGAGATAGAAATCAAGGATGAAAAGGAAATAAATGAAGAAAACCCAAAAGATGAACCTATAGAAAATTCAGAATTACCAAGAGAATGGAAGTATTAAAAAGATCACTCTTATGATCAAATTATAGGTGAACCATCTAGAGGTGTAACTACTAGATCTTCTCTAAAGAATCTATGCAATCACTATGCACTCTTGGATAATTTCTATGCAAGAAGAAGTAAACCAATTTGAAAGAAGCAAAGTATGACAATTAGTACCCAAACCTGAAAATCATTTGATCATAGGAACTAAATGGGTATTTAGAAATAAAAAGGATAAGAAAGGTATAGTCATTGGAAACAAAGCTAGACTTGTAGACAAAGGGTATAACCAAGAAGAAGGGATTGACTATGATGAAACCTTTGCCCCTATAGCTAGAATGGAAGCTATAAGAATGTTGTTAGCTCATGCTTCCTACAAAGAATTTAAGTTATACAAAATGGATATCAAAAGCGCATTCTTAAATTGGTATATTAATGAAGAGGTATGTGTTGAACAACCCCCCAGTTTTGAAAATATAGAAAATCCTAATCATGTATTTAGACTAACTAAGGCTTTGTATGGATTAAAATAGGTCCCTAAGGCTTGGTATGAAAGACTAAGTGGATTTTTAATTGAGAAGGGGTTTTTAAGAGGAAAAATTGATAGTACTTTGTTCATTAAAACTAAGAAAGATGGCATACTTTTAATTCAAATCTACGTAGATGATATAATATTTGGTGCCACTAATGAACATCTATGTAAAGAATTTGCAAAATGTATGCAAGAAGAAATTGAAATAAGCATTATGGGAGAATTAAACTATTTTCTTGGACTTCAAATCAAACAAGCAAAGAATGGGACTTTTATAAGTCAATCCAAATACATAAAAGAAATGATACAAAAATTCGGTATGGAAAATAGCAAACCTATAGGAACACCTATGAGTACCTCCATCAGCCTAGACAAAGATGGAAAGGGAAAACCCGTAGACACAAAGTATTATAGAGGTATGGTTGGAAGTCTACTATATCTAACAATCAGAAGACCCGACATAATGTTTAGCGTGTGTCTGTGTGCACGTTTTCAATCAGCACCTAAAGAATTACACCTAATAGCTATTAAGAGAATCCTAAGATACCTAATAGGCACTATGGACTTAGGACTATGGTACCCTAAGGACACCAGATTGAAATGATCAGTTACTCAGATGCGGACTATGCAGGGTGTAAAATAAATAAAAAAAGTACAAGTGGCACATGCCATTTCTTAGGAAAATCTTTAGTCTCTTGGTTCTCTAAAAAATAAAATTTCGTGGCTTTGTCAAATGTTGAGGCTGAATATGTAGCATTCGGGAGTTGTTGTGTACAAACACTATAAATGAAACAATAGTTAAGAGTTTTAACTTAAAATACACAACTATACCAATTAAGTGTGACAATACAAGTGCGATAAATATATCAAAAAATCCTATTTCACACTCAAGAACCAAGCACATTGACATAAGACATCACTTCGTAAGAGATCATGTTCAAAAAGAACACATCATTCTAGAATTTATCAATACAAATGATCAATGGGCTGATATCCTCACTAAAACTCTCTTAGAAGATAGATTCATAACCATAAGAAGAGAGCTTGGTCTACTACATAGTAGAGAAACTAACTGAAAGAACAAATCATAAAGAAAAATCCACAGCCAGCCAACTGACTCTGAAGTCAGCTGATTGACTGAAGTAGTTTTCCTGAAACAGAGGCCAGTTGGCCAACCAACTCTAAATTCAGCCGACTGACTGAATTATTCTTCCTAGATCAGAGAGCAGTCAGCCAACTAACCCTAAGGTCAGCTAACTAACTAACAAAAAACCCTAGGCTCATTTATAAAACTCAAGCCATTTGAGTGGTCAGTTAGCTGACCTAGGGTTTGTCTCTTCGTGTGCTCTCAATTTTTTGCATGTACTTTGATATGACAAAACACTTAGCTTGGTTGCTTTCTTTCCCCCCCACCCCTTTTTTTTTCTAATGATGACCAAAAGGGGAGAGGTTGCAAAAAGCAAAGACGAAATACAATGATGGAGTATTTATATGATAATGTGTATGGAATGTGAAATATTCATGATGACCATGTTAAACAATGATGAGCCTTACTGGAATTTGAGCAAATTGTCGACTTTGAGCATATTGTTATCTTTTGAGCATATTGAACATTTTTTAAAGAATGCTTATAGTAACATTTTTTATGTCACGTGTTAAAGAATGCTTATAGTAACATTTTTGATGTCACATATTAAGGAATGCTTATAGTAAGGGGGAGCCTTTTCATAGGAACCCTCATCTTTGCTCCTCATTCGTCATCAAAAAAATGTGGAAGATTGTTGGCCTAACTGAGTTTTTCAATCTTTTTTTGATAATAACAAATGAAGGATGTTTTAACTTGTGTTGTTGAGTGGCTTTATTTCAAGTCTAAGTAAAAGGACACTCATGGTTAATCATGAAAGTAAGCTAGAAATCCAAGTCAATCAAGTGAAAGCTTCTCAGTATATTAAAGTAATAAACGATAGATGAAAAGTGTAAGGGCTAAGCAGGTCTTGAAGTAATGATTGAACCCAAGAGGCTGTAAGACTTAGTGATTAAGGAGATCATGCTTAGAAGGATATTTTGAAGTACTTCAAGTCATTACTATTTAGATATGTGAAGCTCATTAAGATACAAAAACTTAGAGACCAGCACTTGAAAAACCCTTGAAAATGTTTTTGAAAAGTTGTATTTGAGTTTTTCAAATAAACTAGATTTTAAAAAATCAGAAATAAAAAAAATTTAGATATGTGAACCGCCTAATGCTCATACTTACTCACCCTTTTTTTGGGGAAAACTCTATAAAATTGCTGGATTAAAAAGCTTTGATTCTGATTTGCAGCTAAAATCTTTATATCAATACAAAAGAACCATCGGTGACTTCTAAATCTTGAGCTTCACATTTTCTATTTAGTTTTGGTTTTGAAGTACGATTAGTGATTTAACTTGTACAACTTGCTCTGTGTTTGGTAGTGTTTTTGTACACATATATCCATTCCTTTCTACTAGATCTTTGATGGTTCAAGGTATAGTTGGATCGTTGCACCAAGCATAGGTTGTTGCTAAGAGAGGTTTCTGTTCCTGAAAAAGAAATTGGTTGTTGTAAAGATTTTTGTTCCACTTATAAGGAACAAGGTATAGTGAAGTCCTTAGGTGGTTGACCTAAGGCAAGGATGTAGGCTAGGGTAAGCCGAACCTCGTAAAAATAGCGGTGTCACTCTCTTTCCCTTACTCTCTTTAAATTTCATCAAAAATATAAATTGTGTGGATGTTGTAATTCTTTCAATCATAAAAACAACTTATATTGGAAATTTAATAAACCAAAGCTTAATTTGTTATTGGGTTTGCAGAAATCGAATATGAGTACGTTGGTTAATCAATATTTTGCGAAAATCGTAAGGGAGTACGTTGATTGGTTAACAACCCAAAGCCTATTAGCTGAAGGTTTATTTTAATTCCGATTTTGGAAAGGGTAATTGGATGTTATTTTAATCTTCAGCTCAAAGGTCAACTACAGGACTTGCACATTCATATAAAGGGCTGCTGAATATTACAAAGCTAATATTGATTACTTGTGTTATGTTTGTTTGCTTTGAACAGTTAATCAATTGGTTGTGGTTGTGGATTGAATAGAAGAAGTAGAAGTTTGTGTCGATTGCCTAATCAACAAGAATATAATAAGTCTTTAAAATATTGTAAAAAGTTAAGAATGCCTAAAAAGACTCTAAGAAATTTTAAATAACCCAATTCACCCCCCTCTTACGACTACAGCTTAGGTTTCAATAACTTGCTCAATTAGGGAATCAAATTGAAAATGAATTGGAGCATATAGGAAAAACTGTGAGAGGTTGGGCAACCAAACCTGTTGTGTTCAAAACACTTCGAACACCCAAATAGCTAGGAAGTCAGGGGGTTAACCCAGTTTCGGGCCACTGAACCAGAAATGATCCTATCGCCCTCGGGCAACCAAACCCATGTCAGAACAATTTTCACCAACTCGGGCTGCCAAACACTTTAGTTCAAAATAGTCCTCGGGCGACCAAACACTTGAGTTCGGTTAACTGAACTTAGCTTCAAGGACCCAAATTGTGGATAGAAAGTTCATGTCTTTTGTTCAGCCAACTTAGCTTGAACTCGGGCACCCAAACCTTTTAGAATGGCTTTTTGAGTTAAGTCTCTTTGGGCGACTGAACTAAAGTTCAGTCACCCGAAACCTCTCAGGTTGCAAATTATTTACCGAGGTTAAAATATTTTAAATAGGGTTAATTTTTCTAATGTGTTTTAGAACATTCCTAATAATACCCGACATGTCCTAGACGGTTATATTTTGGCCTTTGTCTATATATAGGGCCTCATTTGGGTGGATTAACAACAAGAATAAAAAAATCATAAGGGCAAAATCCTCTTTATTTCCAAAATTTCATATTGCCCATTTTACTTCAAAACACTCTCAAATCCTTATTCCCTTGATACATCTTAGCTTCGTGAGAGTTCTATATTGGGTTATTGATTAGTATTGATTGCTCATACTCCCATTTGCTTTGCTTGGTTGTTTGATATTATTTTGGGGAGTTTAGCAAAGTTTATCCCACAGATTTGAATATAGTAAATCTTGTGTTGGGATAAACTCATAGGCTTGAGGATCTTTACAGTATCATTGCAAGATTCCTATAGCTTTATTTTTGTTGTGCAAATATTTTTTTAAGATATGACATTTTCAAACTACTTTTGTGTTTATTTCATTGAAGGAAAATATTTTGACTTAGTGTGAATATTTGATTAGCATCTTTGAAACTCTGATTTGTTATTGAGATTTGATATAACTTGTTTCAAAGATAAAACTTGTTTAGAACACTCTTGACCATATTTGTGGTTATAGCTTGCTGAGTGTTGCTTGCACAAAAATTACATCACAAAGCTTACAATTTCCTATATTATTGATGTGCATTGACTTATTTGTATTGGTACATATCTGCTTATCGGAGAAGCATTATATTGTACACGATTTGTATTGTAATTTCTAGGCATAGTCTAAGGGGGTTTGATTTAGCCTAGAAGGATCAAGTTGGGGTCAGCCCTGTGAATTTGACCTAGGGCCTTTTCCACCCCACAAGGAGAATTTGTAAAGGTTGAGGTCAGCCTTGTGTTAATTTGACTTGGTTGTAATCGGTGCCGCCCCACCCATTAAGTGAGTATTTGTGGAATCCTTGGGCTTGCGAGCTAGAGCCGGGGACGTAGGCATAGTTGGTCAAACCTTGATAACATATCATGTGTGCATTGTTTATATTTCTACAATTTATATTCCTGCACATGTATGTTATAGTGCGAATACGACGTATGATTTAATTTCCACATTATATTTATCTGCACATTTGGAAATTGTATAGATAGACCCTAGGTTGCGTATATACTGCTGCTAGATAGTTTAACCAAGGACAAAATTTTAAAATTCCAATTCACCCCCCTCTTAGGAATACACCAAAGCTAACAACATTCTCATATTCTCATATCAGTATTCACATTTCATCTTTCTCATTATAGCATTAACATTGCAATGTTCACATTTTCAGTAAACACATCTCAAGATTTACATTGTAAATTTCACATTGCAGTATTTTCATTTCCTGCATTCACAACTCATTTCATTATTTCAATGATATTTCATCAATTCAATACTCCTTTCTTCTCACAATAACATATACATATCTCATTTCATGTTATTTCAACATTTCTCAATAAAAGATTTCCACATTTCTTATTTCATCATTTCTCAGAAGGTACTTTTTAGTACATATCACTTTTCATCATCTTTCGCATTTCAAATCTCATATTTCAATACATATTTCATAGGCTCATTATTCCCAATGTAAATTATTTAACTCAATTTCAAATACATTTCAGTATAAATCATATGCCACACAATTTTCATCTGATATTCATATCATAATAAATTTCAGGTAAAAATATCATATCTCCATTTCTCATATTTCTCAACCAATAATTTTTAGAAAAGACTACTACTATTTATTCCCTTTACCTAACTTACCGGGGGGTCCACTAACACCCTAAAACATACGATCCTTGGCGTTCATAACTCAAAAGCCTGAAATTCATTTTCCCCACGTTATTCAATGCAACCTCCACAATATTAACATTTAATGTTCCCTAAGCTCTATATACTCCAAATTAACTTTAAAACTCTTAAATATCCCACTTACCCTTGTTTTGGTATGATGCCTCTGAACTCCAAACTGAAAATTTGTTCTGCCTAAGTTGTAAAGAATCTTCCCAGGAACCTCGTGGTGGTTCTTGATCGTCAATTTGGGCTTTAACGGAGCTGAAATCGAAGAGAGAGGAAGGCAGAGTCGTGGGTTTAGAGATAGGGAGAGTGAGAAGATAGAGATTCACATGTCAAAAATGAGGGTTTGTAAAAATATAGGTCGGTGTTCGTCGACGAGTTCATTTAATTCGTCAACGAACCCATGAAGGCACTTCGTTGGTGAGGAGGCTGGTTCGTCAGCGAACTTGAAATTTCCTAAAATTCCCCGAAATCTGAGTATCCTCTTATCAACGAGACACATGTACTTCATTGACGAGAACTATAGGGACATTCGCCAACGAAGACTTTGAGTTCGTCGATGAACCCCTACTGATTCTCTCTTTCCCTTTTTCCTTCTCTTTCATTTCTTTTCTTTTCCTCTCTCTTTCTTAATTAATTTTATTAATTTAATTTTTCATGTCTTTATAGAATCTACCGGTTTTGGTAGGAGGAGCAAACTCGGACGCAGCTGAAGATTGGGATCAAGAAATAGAGGAACTGCTGGGTGTGCTGGAGTGCACGGAGGAGCTGAAGGTGCCATATGCCACTTTTAAATTCATGGGGAGAAGTAGAAAGGTGTGGAGATTGGTAAAACTAGTGGAGGAATAGGGACTAGGACCTGCGACTATTGCCTAGAACCGTTTTAAGGAGGTTTTCTTTAACAAGTACTTCCCTACCACTACCCGAGAGGCTAAGGCAAAGGAGTTCCTTAATCTGACTTAAGGACACTTGACTGTACAATAGTATGTGGCCAAGTTTAAGGAGCTATCCCGTTTCACTTCATACATGATCCTAGATGAGCCAAAGAACACATGGAGGTTTAGAAAGGTTTAAGGCAGGGTATACACATGTAGGTGGTGGCATTGATGACTTTGAGTTTTTTTGAGTTGGTGGGCAAGGCCATGGAAGTTGAGGCTAGCATTTAAGAGGGTGAGAGACTAATAGTAAACCAGAAGAAGAGGCCCTTGGCTTAGGGATTTCATACCAGTACCAGTTAGAGTTCATGGAGGAGGCCTAGTAATTTCACAGGCCAGTGGCAGGAGATGGGATATTGAGCCCATCATGGGTATTCATCACATTTTATCTATATCAAATTCCATCAGAGGCATTGGGGTGAGTGAGGGGTGGTTTAGCTGGTTGCTACCGATGTGGTAGGGTGAGGCATATGGCATAGGACTGCAGCGCAACGTTGATTCACATTCCTCCACAACATCAGTATTGGGGAGGTAACTAGGCATCCTGAGGTGGTCACCATAAGAGCACCGCCCAAGCGCAGGTGTACTTGCTTATGCCAGGAGATGCGAAGAATGTCGACAATGTGGTGACAGGTACTATTTCCATTTATCAAATAGTGTTGTAGTGTTATTTGATTTAGGTGCGACGCACTTTTTAGTATCTCGTGGATTGGTTAAATTGTACGGGGTAGAGACTCAGTTGTTAGATGCCGAGTTTGGTTTGGTCATGCTGGTAGGGTTAGTTGTGGTGTGTAGTAAGGTGATCGGAGACTACCCAATGGAGATTCAAGGGAGAATGCTGCCTACTAGCTTTATTGTTTTTTACATGCATGGGTTTGATGTCATTTTGGGGAAGGATTGGCTAGCATCCAACTATGCGAGTATCAATTGCCACGGGAAGGAGGTAATGTTCAGACCTCCAAGGGATCAAGAGTTTAAATTCGTCGGGTCGTGTGTATGCTCTGCACCACAAATCCTTTCAGAAATTCAGGAAAAGAGGTTACTTCTAGAGGGTAGCCATGGGTACCTCGCATTTGTAAAAGAAGCATCGAATGAGGGACTTAAGATGGAGGATATCCAAGTGATAAGGGAGTTCTTGGATGTTTTTCCTGAGGACTTACTAGGATTGCCTCCTAATCGCGAGGTGAAGTTTGCCATTGAATTAAATTTAGGGACAACACCAATTTCCTAGGCTCAATACAGAATGGCTCTAGCAAAATTGAAACGAGCTAAAGCAACAGTTGCAGGAACTATTTGACAAAGGATTCTTCAAACCGAGCATGTCACCTTGGCAAGCGCCAGTGTTATTTGTAAAGAAGAAAGATAGGTCATTATGGATGTATATCAATTATCGGGAAATAAGTAAGGTGACAGTTAAGAACAATTACCCACTACTTTGTACATAAGACTTGTTTAACTAACCTCAGGAACACAAGTCTTCTCCAAATATCAAACTTCGAATAGGGTTCCATTAGATGAAGGTTAAGACAAGAGAATATTCAGTTGACCTGGGTAGATAGAGGTGGTAATGGATTGAATGGAATTGAAAAACGTTTATCAAATCAAAAGATTCTTGGGTTTGATAGGGTATTATTGCCAAATCATGGAAGGGTTTCTAAGTTATTAGGTTCTCTAATAAGTTAACAAGGAAGAATGTGAAGCATGAATAGATAAATGAATGTGAACAAAATTTTTAGGAGTAACTACAACGATTCATCACTGTGTCAACACTAACAATTCTTTCAAGGGAAAACAATTTTGTGATTTATAGTGTTGCAGTTCGAAAAGGGGCTTGGATGTGTTTGGATGCAAAAATAGAAGGTTGTAGTATAAGCTTCTCAACTACTCAAGGAGTATGTGAAGAGTTATTCTATACATGTTTTGTAATTGGCAACAGTGGTATATGTGTTGAAATTTAAGGGCACTAATTGTATGATAGTAAGTACGAGATTTTATGGACCGAAAAAGTCTTAAGTGCTTTTTTGCATAGTAGGAGTTGAATATGAGATAGAGGAAATAGTTTGAATTAATAAAAGACTATGTATACTTGATACTGCTAAGATTAAAGGAACCATTTTGGATGCGGCACATCAATCTCTTTATATTGTTCATCCAATAAGCACAAAGATGTATAGAATTCTACGAGAATCCTTCTGGTGGAGTAATATGATAAGGGAGATTGCCAGATTCTTGGACCAGTATCTAACATGTCAATAGGTAAAAGCAGATTACCAGAGGCCAGCGGGACCACTTCAGCCACTTGATATCCCTAAATGGAAGTGGGTGAATATCTCGATGGACTTTGTATCTGGGTTGCCTTCAGCGGTGCATCGACAGAATGCTATTTGGGTTATAGTGGATCAGATGACAAAGATTGCACACTTCGTTCCGATCAGAGTCAGTTATTCTATGACTAGACTTACAGATATTTATGTGCAGGAGATTGTACGGCTTTATGGCATCCTAGTTTCCATTATTTCAGATCGAGATCCACAGTTTAGCTCTCGGTTCTGGAAGAGTATGCAGGACACCTTGGGATCTCAACTCACCTTTAGTACCATGTTTTACCCGCAGAATGATGGGCAGTCTGAGAGGACTATTCTTATTCTAGAAGATATGCTGCGGACGGGTGTGCTGAAGTTTGGGGATGGTTGGATTCGGTATCTTTTGCTAGAAAAGTTTGCATACAATAACAGTTATTAGGCCAGTATTGAGATGGCACCATATGAGGCTTTGTATGGTTACTGGTGTCGATCTTTGTTGTACTAGGATGATGTAGGCGAGCGACAAATTTTGGGGCCAAAGCTTGTTTGGCAGACCTCTCAAAGGTCGAGCTTATCAAGGAGAGGATTAAAGTAGCCTAGAATCGGCAAAAGAGTTATACGAACACTCGCTGATGGGAGTTAGAGTTTAGGATTGGTGATATGATACTTCTAAGGATTGCTTTAATGAAAGGGGTGATGAAGTTTGGGAAGAAAGGTAAGTTGAGCCCTCGGTACATTAGGCCATTTGAGATCCTAGAAAGGATTGGTCCAGTTCCCTATCGAGTAGCGTTACCCCTAGCATTGTCTCGAGTTCATGATGTTTTTCACATATTAGTGTTGAATAAGTACGTGTTAGATCCTTTGTGTGTGATAAGTTATGAATCTTTGGAGATCGGGGATGCTTTGGCTTACGAGGAGGTACCAATTCATATTTTGGATAGGAAAATATAGGAATTGCATACTAAGGACATACCTTTAATAAAGGTGTTGTGGCAGAATCATGCAGTTGAGGAGGCTTCTTGGGAGTTAGAGATATGTCAGAAGTATCCATAGCCTTTTCAAAGAGGATCAACAATAGACAAGTAAATGTTGATATTCTTTGTAGGTTAGGTAAGGTAGGTTGTTTAGTTTATTAGTTATTTATGGTTTTGTATACGGATGGTCTTTGGGAGAGTTTGTATTGTATTGTAATCTCCTAAGACATTGTGTGTAACCACGGTATTCCTCTGCCATAAGTGATGGTAGTTAATAAATTTAGGCCAGGGTTGCTAGGTGGGTGGCTACCGACTCTTCCGTAGAGATGGGTTATGAGTTAGTGATATGATCAACAAAATTAAGCAAATTTTGAGGACAAAATTTATATAAGGAGGGGAGAATGTAATGCCCCAAAAATAATTATTATAGGAGGATGTAGTCATTCCAAAAAAAAAAAAAGGTTAATTATATAATTACTTAATTTATTAATTAAATTAATTAAATAATATAATATAATATATTAATATAAAAATATAACATAATATAATATATTAATATAATAATATAATATAATATAATTATAAAATAATTATATATGTATATATATATATATAAGTATATAATATAATATTAATATAATATAAGTTATATTATAACTTAGTAAGTTAACTTGAGATTGATTTCAATTTCGGGATTTCAATTCAACCTCTCTGAGGCAGCTCTCTCTCTCTCTCTCTCTCTCTGCTCTCTCCTCCACCTTCCCTCTTTCTTTCCTTGATTTTGTCAGCTAAACAGGTGCCGATCAAAAAAACGAAAGATACCACTAGGCTCCATTCTCCGCCATCGACAATCCTACTGGAGTGGATTTGTCGTAAGAGCGACGTAGGAACCACTCATGAGGTAAGGTAAACCCTTTTTCTTTCCTCAATTTTCCCTTAAATATTTAGCCAAATCAACAATCGGACACCACCACAGGGTCCTAGACTTGATCGTCGTCATTTTAATCAGAGTGGATTTTCAAATTGGATTTCCTAAGCACCACTCCAAAGTTAGGGTAAGGTTTAAGAAATTAAGCAACTTTACTATTTTTAGGAATTTAATTATTTATTTGGAGTTTATAAGATTAGGAAATGTTAAAATAGTTATTAGGAATTTTGTGAGCCTAGGAATATTACGGAAATTATAATTTTGGGGTTGAGCTGATGGAACTGCGAAAATGTGGTTTCAGGGTTTTTGAGCTCTGTGGCGTCGTGGGTTTGGTTTAGCATCTTCATAGGAAATATCTCAGTAAATAGGTAAAGGGATTAAGTTAAGTTAGGATTTTTATTAAATATGGACTGCTTAAACTATTATATATATATATATATATTTATTTATTTATTTATGAGTTCAAAAATTATTTTGAAAACCAACCGTTCAACAAAGATTTTATAAACCTAAGATGTATGGCATGGTATTTTGAATAATATGAATGGTAGAAAATCTGATTTATCTCACGAACTAAAAATACAGTGTTTTCTTGGTTGTCTCTTGGATCGTGTTTGAATATTGAAATTATGTAGCAGGCGAATAAATTTATATGGTTTATCGTGTAACCGAATTTTGAGAATGATTGTAAAATATACTGGAACTGTTGGTGAAACATACTGGAATTACTTGTGAATAATACAGGGATTTGACATGACGGTTGTGAGTTAGGTTTTATATGATGGACGAGGGTCAAGTTTTATTTGACTACTGTGTGCCGAGTTTATTTAACGGTTAAAGGCCAAGTTATTATTTAGTGGTAGTTTGAAACGAAATGATTTAAACTACAGTTTTTAATTACTTATATTGCATGATATGCTTTAGGAACCCTGGGGACCATTTGTTTTGTGAGCACAGTACCGTTGCTAGTGATTGATTATTAGACCATGTGCGCCCACACTGTCCTGGATAGAAGTGTAGGGTGGTTTCAGCTGATAGCCTGCGTAAGGATGGAGTAAGGGCATCGCACCTGTTGTTTGGCCGTGGATGCTTATAGACAGACTTGTAGACGGATATTTTGACTTTGTTTTGGGCTAATCACCCAGACTTAGTCTAGCCTTCGGACCGCACAACCCATACTATTGGGGAAGTAAATGGTGTTAGTCACAGAGAGTGTCTTTTATGCACATCTATTAATTTATGTAAATGGTGTTAAATATTTACTGAACTGGTTTATATTGTGGGAGGGAAAAAGAACTTTTTTTTAACGGTGTATAATGAATATATATATTTACATACTATTTTTGGTTAAATGGAAAACTGGTTATTTTTCGTAGACATTAACATTCATGCTGGCCACGCACTGATTTTAAGTTAGTCTTCCTTACTGAGAAGTGTCACGCCAATATACAAATTATCTTTTCAAGAAACACCAGAGATCATGTTTAGCAGGGCTAGAGGGGTTGAGCTAGTCATAAAGTCTATGTATGTAGTGTGTGTGGACTGAGTTTTCTTTTTGTACAATATTATGGGTTGTAATATGGATATTTGGAAACATTTATGCATAATAGTAATTAGAACTTTGGTAATGTGTTTAGAGAAGGTATCACTTATTTTCGCTGCATTTATATTGAATATGGTATGGTATTAGGTACTCAGATGTCACTAAAGTAGCACCTTGGGCCCACATGGCGGGTCGGGGTATTACATGTTAGGTCATTTTATGATGATATAGGGTAAAGTATGTTTTATATCAAACTTAGGGAATGTAGGGAATATAGTAGATATGGTGGCTTGATATGATATGACCGTGTTTAATGCAGAATAATGATAATGTTTGATATAGAATAATGATTTGACAATGTTTAATATAGCATGATGTTATGACAGAGTTACAGCATGATGTTATGGCAAAGTTACAACATGATATTATTCTATACAAAACTATAGAATGGGAGTAGTTTATACAGAGTTAGAGTATGATAGTATGTTGTATTCATGTGAATGATTGGACACTGTACCACTACCACTTACGAATACATTTAGAAACCCTCACCTTATACGCAAATTGTATAAAATAAATCAGATAAATTATAAAACATGAAATATATAATCTTAAACCATGAAACATATATTTAATAATAACGATAACACACAAATGATGCTTTGGATAACCAAAACTTGTGAACAAAACCACATGATGAAAATGTTCACCGAAACATACTGGTGTATGTTAGTGTGACAATATAAATGGCTGGTTTGGGGGACGGCGGTACAAAACGCCTTAAACTCAGCGAGAGTATAGTATGAATAGCTGATTGAAGGATAGCTATACGAAATGCCTCTATCATGGTAAATGAATGTATGAATAGCTAGTTGAGGGACGGCAGCACGAAACGCCTCAATCATGCAATAAATGTTAATAAATATGTAGATTATGTAACTTGTAGTTTATATGTATAGGGCTTTTGAGCCAAGTTATGAATAGGAAAAAAATAATGTGCTATGAAATTGTATAGATATGAGAATAGTTTAAATTGTTATTTCATTTAAGTTAATTAAAAAATGAATCATACGTGTATATATATATATAAACTCATTGCCACACATTGGCACTAATTTATTCCTTCTTACTAAGAGGTGTCTAACCCTATCATGAACAATTATTTTTCAGGTGTCATGAGGAGTATAACAGTTATCAGAGTGCACAGTGGAAGCGTTGGTGGGGTAGAAGGTTCTTGTTTATAATTGTTATTATTTTGATTATGTTTTTCATGAGTTCAGAACTTTCTTATGATCCTAGGATTTTTTATTGTGATAAAGGATGGTTTTTAGTACTCTAGTAATTGTTACGAAGATCTTCCGATGTGTATTTATTTGGTATGAGAGAAATTGAGCGAAACTTTTTGGGTCATCACAGATGGTATCAAAGCCTAGGTTGTTAGGTTTTGTAGACTTTAGTGGATAATACTATCAGAGTATAGGACTGAGTGGTGATGGGAGTAGAAAGGGAATAGGTTATGTGTTGTATGGTGGATTTGGTAGAGGATGTATAGTGAAATGGAATATCCTAAGTATGTTGAAATTTTAGGTTTTATCTCGCAGCTTGGAGGTAAAAATCCATTGACGGTCTACTATGATTTTCTTAAGATGACCGTTTTAGGAAAAATATAGCAAACCCTTGACGGTTTTTGTTTCTGAGCGAGGGGACTGAAACTTGAGATGTTAGTTGGTTGGATAGGTCATAATTTCTGTGGATTTAGGGCTTGGTCCTTAAAATGGCTAAGGGCATATAAGAAGGAGAATGGTGAAGAGTTTTGGGCCAAACCGTCAACGGTTTTATGTGATAGGTACAAACTCTCTGTGGTTTTGTGACCGAGTTGTGTGTTAAGGCTTACCTTGAGAATGTGGATGTTAAACTATTTTCTTAGTTTGATAATTGTGTCAGTTATGTTAAGGTATTGGAATTTTAAGATTGTTTTCTGTCCAAATTTCAAGATGGACCCTGGGAATAATGACGTAAATGTTGGGAGTAGTGGTAACGTGGGGGGATCTGGTAGGGGTTGCTATGATTCAGATTTAGTATTGTGTACTGTTGTGCAGCAAGTTATGGTGAAAATTGCACGGAACTTTAGGGGACAAGGTTTCCCACCTGTTGATAAAGGTTGCACCATAGAGCAGTTTACTCAGATGAATCCCCTAACTTTCTTAGGAAATGTCAACCCAATTGTTGTAGAGAATTGGGTATGGGAGATTTAGAAGATATTGATAGTGCTATGCTGCACTGATGAATAGAAAGTTCTTTATGCTACATTCAAATTGATAGGTGAGGCCAAGCAATGGTGGTTAGCGGTGAAACTCTTGCAGGAACAGAGACCAGTACCAGTAGCATTGAGTTGGGGCCGTTTTAAAGAGATTCTCTTTGACCAATACTTTCCTACCTCCGTTAAGGATGCTAAGATGGAGGAGTTTCTGAATCTGATTCAGGGTCATCTGACAATGTTGTAGTATGCCACCAAGTTCATGGAGCTATCTTGTTTCATGCCATATATGAATCCTGATGAATTTTGAAAGGTGCGGAGGTTCGTGAGGGGGCTGAGATAGGAAATATATGAGTAGGTGGTAGTTTCATAGGTGCAGGAATTCTTAGAGTTGGTGGATAAAGCTACCATAGCAGAGGCAAGTCGGCAGAGGGGCACAGGAACACAAAAACAGAGGAAGAGGCCCACGCCTCCTGTATTTCAAGCAAGTACTAGTTAGGGGCAGTGGAGGAGATACAATATGGGCTAGAGATCTAAGATGCAAAATCGAGTAGGGGAGGGTAATCTGTTATGCTCTATTTGTCCCCAAGTGTAAAAGGATACATCTAGGGGAATATCAGGCTAGGACGAATGTATATTATTTGTGCGGTCGGCCCAACCACATTGCATGAGACTATCATGCGCAGCTGACCTACACAATCCCTATTAGACAATTCCAGGGAGATACTCAGGCATCTTGAGATGACCATTAGAGGAACATCGCCCTGGCGCAGGCCTATTATCTTACATTGGGAGAAGCAGAAAATACAAATGATGTGGTGACAAGAAATATTTTATTATTGTTGTCAAATAAATTTGTTGTATTATTTGATTTCAGGGCAACACACTCATCTATATCTTGGGAATATGTTGAATTGTGTGTGATTGAAGCTTAGCTATTAAATAGAGATTTATTTGTGGTCATACCGATGGGGACTGTGGTAGTTTGTAGAAGGGTTCTCAGCTATTATCCAATTAGTATTCCAAGGAGGATGCTACCTGCTAATCTAATGGTTCTTTATATGCATGGGTTTGACATGACTTTGGGGAGGAACTAGCTAACTTTTTAGCTATGCCAGTATTGACTGTTATAAGAAGAAAGTAGTGTTCAAACCAATAAGAGAGTAGGAGTACGGATTTTTTGGGTTGTATATGCGCACCTTGCCACAGATGTTGTTAGCTAATCAGGCGAGGAGGTTGCCTCTGGAGAGATGCCAGGGGTACCTAACCTATGTGAAGGAAGTTCCAAAAGGAGGAATTAAAGTTGGAAGATATCTCGGCACCAATCTCTAAGACTCTAATAAAATTGGAAAGATTTAAAGGACCAGATATAGAAGTTAATGCATAACGATTTCATTTGACCCAGTGTGTCACCATGGGGAGCACTGGTTTATTTATTTATTTTTAAATAAAGACGGGTCGTTGAGGATGTATATCAATTATCAAGAAATAAGTAAGGTGACAATTAAGAAAAAGTACTCACTACTCTATGCAGATGACTTGGTTAACCAACTTTGGGAACGCAAGTCTTCTCCAAAAATCAAACTTCGAACAGGGTATCATTAGGTGAAGGTCAAGACAAGAGAATATTTAGTTGACCCGAGTAGATAGAGGTGGTAATGGATTGAACGAAATTGAAGAACGTTCATGAGATCAGAAGATTGTTGGGTTTGATAGGGTATTATTGCCAAATCATGGAAGGGTTTTCTGCATTATTAGGTTCTCTGATAACTTAGTAAGGAAGAATGTGAAGTATTAATAGACAAATGAATGTGAACAAAATTTCTAGGAGTTAAAGCAATGATTCATTATTGCACCAATACAAACAATTCTTTCAAGGGAAAACAATTTTGTGATTTACAGTGATGCGGTTCGGAAAGGGGCTTGGATGCGTTTTGATGTAACAGGAGAAGGTTGTAGCATAAGCTTCTTGACTACTTACGGAGTATCAGAAAAGTTATTCCTTACATGTTTTGTAATTGGCGACAGTGGTATATGCGTTGAAATTTAGATGCATTAATTTTATGATGGTAAGTGTGATATTTTTATGGACCACAAAAGTCTTAAGTGCTTCTTCACATAGTAGGAGTTGAATATGAGATAGAGGAAATAGCTTGAATTAATAAAAGATTGTGTGTACCTGATACCACTGAGATTAAAAGAACCATTCTAGATGAGGCATATCGTTCTCTTTATTTAGTGCATCCAGGAAGCACCAAAATGTATCGAGATTTGTGGGAATTTTTCTAGTTGAATAATATAAAGAAAGAAATTTCCTGATGCGTAGAGCAGTGTTTAATATGTGAGTAGGGGAAAGTTGAGAATCAGAGTGGTGCAACGGAAGTGTGAAGGGTGCACATCATCATGGATTTTGTAATGGGGTTACCGTCAGTATTTCACCCCCAGACTGATGGACAGATAGAGAGAATAATCCAAATACTAGAAAATATGTTGCAGGCTTGAGTGTTGGATTTCGAGGAAAACTAGATTCAGTACTTGTCATTAGTAGAGTTCGCCTATAACAATAGCTACCGGGCTAGTATTGGGATGACGCCATATGAAGCATTCTATGGTCGAAGGAATCAATCTCCACCATATTAAGATAAGATATTCCTGAGAATTGCGTACTAAGGAAAATTCTTTTGGTAGAAGTATTGATCAACAAATTTTGAGGACGAAATTTTTATGAGGGGAGATGTAACGACCCCAAAAATAGTTACACTTGATTAGCATTATGATCCTAAAAATAAATTAAACTAAATTAAATTAAATTTAAATTAAAATTTAAAAATTAAATAATAATTATTATTAATTAAATAATATAATGTAATATAATAATATAATAATGTATATATTTTTATATATAATGAATCCTTAGGAGGTTTCCTGAGGATTCCAAGAAATTGGAATTTTGAACCCCCCTGAATGTCTCTCTATCTCTCTCTCTCTCTCTCTCTCTCTCTCTCTCTCTCCTTAACCCCTTTCTCTCTCCTCAATTTCTTCGGCGAATTGTGGACTGATTGAAGAATGGAAAATACCCTTAGGTTCCAAATTCGGCCACCAACATTTTAACCGGAGTGGATTCGTCATTTGGGCATCATAGGCACCACTATTGGGATAAGGTAAGAAGAATAAATTAGGTTAGCCTATTTTTGAAACTTAACCGTTTAAATTTGAGTATATGATTTTGGGAATATTTTGGAATTAAATCAAACTGTAGGGATTTGATCAAATTGGATTTTTTGGGAATATTTTTTAAGATTAAATTAAACTACAGTATTTGATTATATCAATTTTTTAGGAATATTTTGAAATAAAGTTAAACTGCAGGTATTTGATTAAATTAAATTTTTGGGAATATTTTGTAATTAAGTTAAACTGCGGGGATTTGATTAAACTTGATTTTTGGGAATATTTTTAAATTAAGTTAAACTGCAAGGAATTGATTATATCATAATTTTTGGGATATAATGGAACTTAATTAATAGGTGAATAAAATATGTTTGTCCCAGGCAAAATATTATATGGTTAAGTAATACTCATATTCTGTGGCAATGCGATTAACACATAATATAAATATGACAGTGCATAAATTATAATATGAATAATCATCTATTTTGTGTGGCATGCGAAATAACTGAGTTATTGCATAAGTAAGCCTGTTAGGTCATTTTATGATGATATAGGGCAAAGTATGTTTTATATCGAACTCAGAGAATGTAGGAAGAATGGTGGATATGGTAGCTTGACATGATATGACAATGTTTAATGCAGAATAATGATAGTGTTTGATATAGAATAATGATTTGACAGTGTTTAATACAACATGATGTTATGACAGAGTTACAACATGATATTATTTTATATAGAACTATAGAATGACAGTAGTTTATACAGAGTTAGAGTATGATAATATGTTGTATTCATGTGAATGATTGGACATTGTACCACTACCACTTGCGAATACATTTAGAAACCCTCACGTTATACGCAAATTGTATAACATAAATCAGAAAAATTCTAAAATATGAAACATATAATCTTAAACCATGAAACATATATTTAATAATAACGATAACACACAAATTATGCTTAGGATAACTGAAACTTGCGAACAAAACGACACGACAAAAATGTTCACCTAAACATACTAGTGTTTGTTAGTATGATGGTATAAATGGCTAGTTTGGGGGACGGCGGTACGAAACGCCTCAAACTTCGCGAGGGTATAGTATGAATAGCTTATTGAGGGACGACGACACGAAACGCCTCAATCATGCAATAAATGTTAATAAGTATGTAGATTATGTAACTTGTAATTTATATGTATAGGGCTTTTGAGCCGAGTTATGAACTGGAAAAAAAGAATATGTCCTATGAAATTGTATAGGTATGAGAATAGTTTAAATTGTTATTTCATTTAAGTTAATTAAGAAATGAATCATACGTGTGTGTGTGTGTGTCTATAAATATATATATATATATATATATATATATATGTATGTATGTATATATAAATTCATTGCCACACACTGACACTAATTTATTCCTTCTTACTAAGAGGTGTCTCACCCCATCATGAACAATTATTTTTTAAATGCCAAGAGGAGTATAACAGTAATTAAAGTGTGCAATAGAAGTGTTGGTGGGGTAGAACGTCATTGTTTAGAATTGTTATTATTTTATTTATGTTTTTTATGAGTTTAGAACTTTATTGTGATACTGGGATTTTTATTATAATAAAAAAAAGTTTTTAGTACTCTGGTAATTGTTATGGAGATCTTTCGCTGTGTATTATTTGGTATCAAAGAAATTGAGGGAAATTTTTTGGGTCGTCACAACAACACATATTTTTAAAACCCATTATTATAATTAAGCATAGAAATTATAAAGATGACAATAAATCCAAATATTATATTGCTTACTTTATATCTTAAAATATTGCGTCATTATTTTGATTTGTAAGAAAATCAACAAAATTTATACTTCTTTATTGTTGTCCTTTATAGAGGCTTGGTATAGATCTACCAGGTGTCTGGGTGTACGATAGGTATGTGGCCAATGACCATTGCTCCCGCATCTATAGTATTCATTTTCATGATGCCTAGGTCATTGATTTTGATCATTATCCCGCTTCTGAGGCCCATCCCTCTTTTGGGGGTTATTCCTCTTTTAGGGGTCATCCCTCTTCCAGGGGATTGTAACCTCACGTCAATGCCAGTGGCTATTTCTACCATGACCATGATCATACATATGGCCTCGTCCTTTACCACGAGACATGTTCATATTCACTTCAGGGAATAGGGTCGAACTAGTTAGACGAGTTTGGTAATATTTTATCAAAAGCTCGGTATTTTGCTCAACAAGAAGACATAATATGAATTCAAAAAATTTACTAAATTTCCTATCCCTATATTGTTATTGTAGGAGTATATTAGTGGGATGGAAAGTAGTAAAAGTCTTTTTAAGCATGTCTTTGTCAATAATATTTTCACTGCCTAGTTTTAGCTTCAAGCTAATTTTATGTGGAAATAAATTATAATTACTGATTGTTTTAAAATCTTATAACTTCATATGCAACCATTCACATCGAGCTTCTAGTAAAATCCGATGGTCAAATAAATCCTTTAAAAATTTTCCATAGGATAAGTGGATCTTTAATAGTGAGGTATATATTTAGTTTTAATTCTTCCTCTATAAATACAATATTAATAAAAATATAAGAGAGAGAAAGCAATTAGAGAGAGACAACATTTATGTGTGTGTGTGTGTGTGTGTGTGTGTGAGAGAGAGAGAGAGAGAGAGAGAGAGAGAGAGAGAGAGAATTATTAATTAAATAGGGAACTGAATATAAAATAGAAAAGGCAAATACGCCTGAGCCCATGCATGATTATATATATAATCATATACAATATTTTCTTAATAAACCGCCCACTCCATGCACCTTCCGTGCATCATCGTATATACATGCATAAGGAAGATCATGGTTTTTGTGCGATCTTGCAGGGATGTGGCATTTCCATCTAAAATAGTATTTCCCCATTTCATTGCATTTAGATGAATTTCAATATCAAGAATCCATGATAATAATAATTGCCTTTGATGTCAAGGAAAATAAATTCAATTTTGCTTATGTTTGACAAGTGAATAAATTAACAATAATAAGGCAATTTAGAAAAAAAGATGTAAAAGCTGAAATAAAATAGAGATAATAATGTAATATTATTTTCACACTTCTGGGTACTTAAATATGTTTCTTCAGGAATGTTATTTTATTTTTCTCAATTTTTACTCTTCGGAAGTATGATTCCAACTTACAATAGTATATTGGGTAATAATTTACCACCTCTTTCGGAGGTTAAATATACTACCTCATCTAGAGGATAAACGTTTCACCTCTTCAGGAGGTCAATTTTAACATCTCTTTGGGAGGTTAAAAATATACCCTCTCAAGGAGGTAAATATTTACCATCTCTTTTAGAGATTAGATACATAGACCCTTTAGGAGGTCTGTCTCTTCGGGAGATTAAATATATATACAGAAGATTTGAATATATAGTCTCTTTAGGAGGACTATCTCTTCGAGAGATTTACATATATAGCCTCTTCAGGAGGACCATCTTTTTGAAATATTATATATATATATATATATATATATATATAGGTTGTACAGAAATAAAACGAGTTATTAAGGCGGTATAAACAAAAATAAAATCATCCATTAAGGTGGTAAAAATATATAGAAATATGTTAGTTGGTTAGAGTCTCATGCTGATAACGTGTTATAAAATGATGCAGAAATTAATAATAAAATAATAAAGATGAGAAGAAAAATAAATGAATACGAGACCAAATCTTACATGGTTCGGCTATGCCTACTCCACAAGCAGATGGGATCAAAACTTCACTCTCTTGGGAGGAATTACATGATGATTTGGAGCCGGTCTTGTACAAAGTATCTATCTTCTCTCTATCTCTCCTCTTATCTAATCCTTTGTATATGCTCCTCACTTCAAGCATGCAATATGTCTATATAAGCAATTGTATGTATGTATATTCAAATGAGAGGGAGAAGTGCCCTTTTATAGGGCAATAAGGATGGGAAAGAATTTTTGGTGGTGGGAAAACGAAGGGGTGACAGCCATTAACCCCTTATGGTTTTCATAACATAAATCAATAAAGTTGCAAATCGAGATATTTAGTGGAATTTTAAAAGCTAAAATTCTGTTAATAGACGTTGGGCTAGAATTATTGGGTTTCTGTGTGGGCATTAAAAGGCTGGCACTGCCTTCTTAGGCCTCCACAGTTTTGGATCTCCACGTCCTTCTTGCCATTGTTGATTTTATCATAATTTTTTAAAAAATTATTTAAAAAATGAAATAAAAATATAAAAATATAAAGCAAAGTGGGAAAAATACACAAATGTTTGGGATTTTAAAAAAATTAAAAAAATAAGGGATGGGTCATGCTGACGCGCTATCAGTGTAGATGGGAAAGGGGAGAGAGTGTGTGTTAGGGGTGTCAGGGGAGGGGGTGGATTTTAGTGCCCTATCAGCCATTAAAAAAAAAAAAAAGGGATGGGACACGCAATACACTGTTAGAACTGATAGGAGAGGGGAGAAAGGAGAGAGGAGAGAGAGGCATCAAGGGAGAGAGGATAAGACATAGTTGCCATTAAAAAAAAGTGGATGGGACAACAGCGCTTGACTTTTGGAAAGTTGGTTTGGTGTTCAAATAATTTTGTATGCCCCTACATGCATGCATGTGTACATAAAAAGATCAAAATCGGCCCCTTATATATTCATTCATCATCCCCCACTATTACTTACTATGACTTGTCCACTATCACTTTTATAGTTGCTTTGCATTAGTCTCCTCGTCTGAAACATCTCTTCTGCCTGCACACTCCCCACCATATTTAACACTTAGACAAGGAGTTTGGTCCAATTTATTCTTTTGTATTGACATTGGGGGCCGTGTATACTTTCGACAGGGCAAGTGAGGAGGATCATTCTAACGCCTTTAAAGGGCGTAAGTGTGTGCACACATTAGAAACTATGTGGCATGCTTATCTAAGAAGCATTATGTGGATTCAATAAGCATGGTTCTATCCACTCAACCAGATTCGATACATTCACTTGGACGACCATTTAATTAGTGCATTATTGTAGCGCTGGAGGTATGAGACATACCCATATCATTTTCCTTGCGGCGAGGCAATGATAACGTTGGAAGATGTTGCCATAATCACAAGATTATCTGTCGATGGAGATGTTGTTATGGGCATGAACTAGCAAGACAAGGAGATGATGTGTCATAGACTACTTGGATGTGACCCCCCCCCCCCACCGACTGGAGCAGATAAATTGGCTCATCCTTGTCCATGTTATAGATGGACGAGGTAATACCCCATCTTGCTGATGAAGCATCTAAGGGGGATGTATTTCGATACGCTTGAGCGTACATATTATGTCTTATGTGCAGGTTGTTTTTCATGAACAAGTCGCAATACTATGTGTCACTTATGTTCCTACCTCTGCTAAGCTACTTGGAGAGGGTGTCGGCGTATAACTAGGGTAGCGCTGCACTTGCATGGCTGTATAGAGAGATGTGCTAGGTTGGTCATGTGCGGGCGCAATTAGTTGGAGGTGTGGTATTCCTCCTGCAAGTTTGGTCATGGAAGCGGATGCCCTTTCTTGCTCCAATTAGAGTTGGCTTGCCATATTTGCCTGTTAATGTCGGCGAGGGCCCGTTCCCACTTGCGGTCAGGTTAGTATCTATTGTAGACATCCTAATTTTTACTAGATCGTCTTAACTGTGAATCAAATCACCCATTTCAAACAAGCAAGGGTCCTAAGTTGAATCAGTTCAATTCATGATCTAAAGGAGGGGTTGTTCATTCAAATTAAATCTTTAATTATTTATCATCGTTCCTGAATTAGTATTCATCTCAATAGGGCCACTATTGATTGGATCGCCCAGTAATGTTAACAAGTTATTTCAAAACTATGTCATGGGAATTTAATTGCTATTAGGGATTTTTATAAAGTCATTTTTGTCAAATTGTGGATTAATTAAAAAAAAAAATTAAGTGAACTCCCAATTTTTAACTCCCGTTTGTTTTCATATGTGAATAAAGTCCCAGACATGCACAATAGACATTTTACTAAGGGATGTGTGCCCAAGTCATGAGATACATAAAATACAAGAAAATATTGAAAATACAGGGAAATACAATACAACAAAATACATTGGGAAATACAAAAAAATCAAAATATTCAATTGGCGCCCTTGCACTGGAATATTCTGAAGCATTCTTGGGATCCCCGTCCACCAATTTTGACAAAAAAAAAAAAAAAAAGTGAGTAAATCAAAAGCTATTAAATGAAAAATAAAAAAATCCCAATCACGTGCAATAGATACCTCAACTGTAAGCCAATTTGGAAACAATCTTCAAAGGAATATTGAAAAAATCAAACAGAATTTGAAATGTTCCCTCCTTAGACTCGCGGACAGAATCTCCATTGATTGGAGAATCGGCCAAATTGCAATAATTGGGGAACACATCATTGTAGAAAGGAAAGCCAGCAATCGGATTTCTTCTTGGAAGGAAAAAAGGAAGAAGGGACGGACCTGACCTTGCCTAAGTGGACCTAGGACCAACCCTATAAATAGAGAAGTTTCGCAGAGAGCAAACACACACATTGGCGAAAGAGAGAGGGAGGATGCACACATTGGAAAAGGACAGAGGGAGGACACAAACATTGCCAATAGAGAGAGTGAAGAAACACATTGGAAAAAAAAAAAAGAGGAATGATAGACACATGCTGAGAGAGTAGCAAATCGGCAGATATTTCAGAGGAAATATGAGAAGGTTCTGAAGAAAATCACAAAGTAGTTGCAATCCCTAAGGGCTCTCGAAAGTTGGAGTCATCCCCTTAAAAGGCACACCCATTGGTGCTAGACTACCCTCATCTAGAAGAACACACTCCTTAGTGCATCCATTCAACACCAACCTCCCAGAAGGTCACTTTAGAAAAACACCTAACAAACTCACGAGCAGGAAGATCGGAGGAGAGGAAGACAATAGGTAACTATAGGCTTTTCCTTCCTTATTCATAGTCTATAATATTGAACTGTAGGTGAAATTGTGTTTAGAATAGTCCTTCTAAAGAATGCAGGAACCTAAACCCAAACTTGGGTTTAAACCTAAACCCGAACCTAAACAGAACGTAAACCTAGCACGCTGGAACTGAACCTAACCCACCAAACCAAACCTACTGAACCTGGCCCCATTGAACCAAAACCTAAACCGAACCCAATAACCCAAACCAAACTTGTTGAACCTAGCCCACTGAACCAGAACCAAAACTAAAACCAAAGCCCACCTACATTTTAAAAGACTTGAGCCCACTTACATTTTTTTTTTGAAGAAACCCAAGCCCAATATCTTTTAAAAAGGAATCAAGCACAACATTTTTAAAAGACCAGAGCCCAATACATTTTAAAAGACCTGAGCCTAATCCAGTTTTAAGAGCCTCCTAGCCCACTTGTGTTTCAAAAGAAAACCAAGCCCAATGTTTTTAAAATGAGCTGAGTCCAATAAATTTTAAAAAACCCAGGCCCAACCCCATTTTAAAACCCCAAGGTCTAACCACGTTTTTAGAGACTTAAGCCCAACATTTTTAGAATGACCCAAGCCTAAACATTTTTTTTTAACCAAGGTGGACCACATTTTGAAAGACCTAGACCCAACCATGTTTTAAAAGCCCCCAAGCCCATTTGTTTAAAACCATACCCACTTGGAGCCTATCTAAGCCCACAAGAACTCACGGGTTGACTCGTGCGAGTTAACCCAGTAAGAACCCAACAGGGAGGATTCAGACAAGTCAACTCGTCCCTAAACCTTGTTCCCTGAACCTTGAAGCCCTAGAACCACCAGATCAAACATAGCACTCGAATCACAAGAACATCTAACCAACATTTGACCCATATGCATTAGGAAAGAAAAAGCACACACATATACAATCACACATAGTAAGAGTAATACTGAAAGAACAAATAGAGGAAAAAGTGGGGGGGAAGATACTTATCTTCTGCAATCATGCCTAAACCCTTAAACAGGAATGACCCCACCTCCAAAACTGAGTCAGATCCCTCATGGGTGTTAAGACAAGCTCCATTAGGATTGGAACACTTTGGGATGTTCAGTAGTTTGCCATAGTTGAAAGCGAACAAGGTCAGGGTTTTAGGTGTTAAGAGAACATAGATAGAGAGGGATCTAAAGGGTGAGAGAGTTAGGGTTTCAGGTTTTTGAAAGAATAGAGAGTGAGAAAGCAAGTTTTTTTCAGAAATATTCGAAAGAACTAAGAGTGGGAAGGCTAGGGTTTCAGGTGTTCAATACGATGGAGAGGGGGGATCTATAAAGTGATAAGGATTTTCAAAGGATAGTTGAGAGAACATGGAGTAAGGAGAGAGATTTAGAGAAGACTAGGATTTTTCAAAGGGAGGAGAGGGATCTAGAAGGTTAGGGTTTTTGGGGCATTCGGGAGAAATAAGGAGAGAGAGAAGAGAGAGAGCTCCTAAGAGAAGAAATAGAAATGAAGTGAAAAAACATGGAGAAGAAAAGGAAAGTTTTACTCTTTATATGACTCGTTTTGAGGCCACCAATAGGTGACATGTGGCCCAATATCCTCCATACACTCTGTAGACACCCTATTTTTGCCTTAACCAAATAAAACACTGGGTCCCCTCTTATTTTATTATTATTATTATTATTATTATTATTTTATTATTATTATTTTCCTATATTATTAGTACTCTACTATTATTTTGCTAGTATTTTTATTATCATCATTATTATTATTATTATTATTATTATTATTATTATTATTATTATTACTAGTACTTTTATTATCTTTATTTTATTTTTACTTTACTATAATTATTTTTATTTTTCATTTATTTTATTGTTTTTAATAAATTATAATAATAATAATAATAATAATAATAATAATTATTATTATTATTATTATTATTATTAGCATGAGTATCTTATTTTGGCTATTATTATTCTTATTATTTTTAGTAATGTTATCATTATTATTATTTATTACTTTTAATATTAGTATTATTACTTTATTAATATTATTATTATTATTATTTTACCAATAGTATCTTAATTTTTATTTTTACTATAATTATTTATTATTATTTACTATTAGTAGTAGTATTATTATTATTATCTTATGGATACTTATATTATTATGATAGTTATTATTATTATTATTTCCTTTTTCATTATTACCATAAGAATAAAAGAATAAAAAAAAGAAAAAAGAAAAAGAAAATCAAAGAAGGAAGGTTTTGTAGGGTTTTCACAAATTTTTTTTTTATAAAAGGACGGGCGCACAAAGGAACACAAGGGGGGGCGCAGCCGAGCAAAAGGCCTAAACAAAGAAAAAAGAGATTTCTTTTCTATTGCTTCTTCTTCTTCTTCTTTTGGTTCGTTTTCTTCCTCTCTAAAGAACTCCTGTCCTCTTCTCCATTCGCTGCATCTCTTTTCTCCCTCTCACAACCATAGCCTCCATCCATCCTAGCCTCCAGCAACAGTCCCTTGCCCCTCTCGGCCAGCCGCCCACACAACACCAGCAGGCAGCCCCTGCGGGCTTCTCTAGCCTCCATCCGAAGCAGCAGTCCTGCTACCAGCATCCACCAACCACAGCCGCAACCTCCGGCCACCTCACGGCTCTCAAATCCCAAGCAAACCCCGAGCCCACTCATAGCCCCATCACTGTCGTCGGGTCTGCAACTGCCGCCGCTGCAACCATCTGAGAACTACACAGCAGCAGCGGCAACTTGTTCCAGCCACCGAGCCACCACCGTAGCTCTTCTCCAGCAGCAGAACCGTCAACCACCTCTGCACCGACCACCCCCACAGTGCCCAGCAACTCTGGTAAGCCAACCCTTCCTTCGGCCATCCCTGCAACACCAGAACCTGCTGCAATCATCCAGCTTCACCTCTGCACCGACCACCGCCACAGTGGCCAGCAACTCCGGTGAGCCAACCCTTCCTTCGGCCCCCCCCTGTAAGTACCCATTGCCATCTCCTGTACACACACACACGCACACGGACCTCATGAGCACTGTATCTCACACACACAGTATACATATATATATTTATATATTCATTAGTGTTGATATATATATACGTATATATTGGTATTGGTTTGTGGTTTTAATACTTAAAGTTTAAATTTTTTTTATCTATGTGTATATACTATATTAACCATATTAGTATTAGTATTACGTAGTTTGTATATTAATTTAGGACAGTTAATTTTGTTGTATTATTATTATTATTATTATTATTATTTTTTACCATTATTAAATATTTATTGTTATTGTATGGGGCATTTTTAATATTATGGTATATTTCATAATATATATATTTTTTTATTTGCATATTTATTCAGGATGTCTATATTTATAAATACTAATTTGTTTATCTTCATTATTGTAGGATTTTTCTTTTTTATTGCCAAGGTAAGACTTCAATTGTAATATTTAAATGTAATAATTTATGTTGTCATTTTTTTTTTTTAGTGCGTAATATTTAAGTTGTATGTGTAATATGTATTCTTAGGTTTCGGGTTTTTTTTTATCTTGTTGTGGTTCTTATGTGCAAGATTTTTTTTTTTTATATATTATTTTATTCATGCATATATTGTAGGTTAACTTTATAGTATATTATTAGTATTTTAGAATCTTGGTTGTGTTATATATCATGTTAGGAGTTTTAGTAGATTAGTTGTAGTGGTATTTTAAAACTATAGTTGTATGTGCATTCTAGCATGTTAGTCATATTAGGTATTTAATAACTTAGGATTTATAAGTAACATTGTGCATATAATTTAGTATTTTAGGTAACTTTTAATATAGCATCTTGAGTAATACTATGTATTTATTATTATTATGATACATTTAGTATGTTAATTATTATGGTAAGTTTAATATTTTAGGTAATATAATATTTTTGGTGTTTTGGTATCATGCTATTATATGGTATGTTTAGTATATATAGTATTATAGTAATTTATTACGTATTATATTACTCGTGGATATTTATTATTGTTATCATTGTGTTTATGTTTATTATGGTATGTTTAAGTATTTTTGTTTATAACGCACATGTAGTATTTTAATATTATGATATGCTCATTATCTTAGTCTATATTATATGTTTATATTCTACTATTATTGGTATGTTAGATATTTTAGCTTCTATTATATATGTTGATTAGTACATATTATGATATCCTAATACTCTAGTTTATTATTATTTTATTCATTTATCTATCATGTTTAAATTATTATATCTATTATCCAAAACCTCCCAAACTAGTATTTTCATACTTAGGAAAACCCATAAAATTTCTAAAATTTGGGAGCGTATTTTATAAAGTATTTTTGATTTTTAATCCCTATGATTTTATTGCGGGGGTATGAGCCCTCGGGCATCACGTACCTTAAGCTCTGAGGGAACATTTATGTATATATTAACTTTATTTATTTATTATTTTACTTATTTATTTATTTATTTATTTTTTACATGTATTTATAAATTCATAAAAAGGAGTAATTTCAAGAATTATTAGATTAACTTAGGGATAATTTTAAATTAATTAGGTACCATTCGTAAGAACGGGCGCGTAGGGGGTGCTTGTACCTTCCCCTCGCGTAAGCGAACTCCCGACCCCAACTCTGGTAATGTAGACCGATTCTAACCCAACGGGGTAGTACTCATGTGTTCTAACCGCACTAAAGGTTAGTGGCGACTCCTACACCATATTTTTCCTAAAAATATAAATTGATTTTAATTTCGTCGCCCGGGGCACACGCGCGCCCGGGACGTCGCGACAGCTTGGCGACTCCGCTGGGGACACTTAGAGAGTCGAGCCATTAATTAATTAGAAATTATCCCAAGTTAATCTAATAATTCTTGAAATTACTCCTTATTTTGTGAATATTATAATTTATAAATAACTTTGATTAATTGTAGATATTTTACTTCATAATTTGTAATAACCTTTAATTAATTAAAAACGAATAATTTGTTGCCTAATTTTTTGAATATGATATTGCCAGTACCCTTCGATTTGTTGTTTACCAATATTCTGAAAAAGACCCCCATCTATAGGGTTAATTGCTACAGATAATTTGACCCCACACCCATGTTATGAACTTATAGATAATTATTGTAATACTAATTCGTATAAGTATGTTGATGTTTCCTTTTTTCTTGTTGTTATCCAATAAAGTTGTTTGACACAATGAAATCATATTAATTGCAATCCATATGTGTTTCCTTATCTTTGACCCACCCACGGAATATATATTGGTCAGAATATAGTTTCCATATGATTTCACTAACATGTGAATGAATGTGCGGGATAGCCGCGGATAGATTAAAGAAAACATTGGCAATTCACACACGCTTCACGCTCTTAGTACCCGAGCTCTTCTTCTACTAGGACGCTAGATAGGAGTTGTAATAGGAGTCATTCCTTTCGTATGGATCAAGAGCTTGATGGAGGACCTGCACGAACCACTCACACTCAGTGCGGGTTTTATACGGATACCCCATGGGGACGGAGGAAATTCCAAACGAGGCGATACCTCATCTGGCCACACCATCTGTTTGGGTGCTTCTTCTCATCGGGTAACGTTAGTAAGTTGCAACCCCCCTCCACACAGGACTCATGGTTCTGAGTACCTCGATAGTCCTTCCGCTAACAAGTTGGTAGGATAGACGAGCCAGATGACTTAGAACCCCAACTTCAATATATCACCTACACTACCCCTGTGCCTATGGGCAACGATTCATTAGCAGCCCTCAACGGTCTATTTTGGTTGTATCATTGTTGTGAGATACCTTGTATTAACCAGGATGCTGCATCCACATTTTCGACTTCGTATTCATACTAACTTAGCGACTAAGTTATTCTAAAAAAGTCCCAATAATGAGGAACCATGGCCATCCTTTACAAGAAAAAAAAAAATAACGATGAGCACCTTAGGTCCCAACGCATTTGTAAAATATCGGGTTACCCGCCCACCACCGCTTTTCAAATACATCGAGGCCCAATTAGCGTTTGCTCGCCAGACACAACCCCGAGGCCCGACACCATTTCCTAATGTAGTAAAAACTTGAGGCTGATCATCTCCCAGGCCTATGTCATTTTTAATAAGAAAGGGCTTCAAACCCAAGATTTTCAAAAGATGGACTTCAACCCCAGTGCTAAAAATTCGAAGCCAACACACATTTTCACAGAGCCAAGACTGCCAATTCCGATTTCAATAGGGCCTTAATTACTATAATGTGGGCATAGCTCGAAGCCCAGTATTTTAAAATTACCTTAGATCAGGCCACGAAGTGCACACCTAAGTCGGTCCACAAGCACCCATATGACTGAATCGCCCTGCGGATGCTCGTGCTTGTCCACCCCCGCGCGGTCCTTCACACGGTGTTGCACTAGCCCATGGGTCAACCACACCAACCTCAAGAGACTCTAATTCTGAGATACTTAATACTAGTAAGTTTCTGACGGTGGTACCATGGACCATCATAAAGGAAATGAATGGTGATGGGGCAGAAATTGAAGTGTAAATCGTGGCCCCCATCAATCAGGTCACTGTTGTAATTCTTGACCGTACGACTCCTATGTACAGTGCTGCGCTTCAATCTTTTCCACGAACATTTTTAGTCACAGTAGGTAAATCTATGACATAATTCATGAAGCATTTCAATTTCATAACAGAGTCTGCCCACTCCAGGGACTATAGAGCCTGCATGAAATGCTCAATTTTTTGTCTTGTATATTATCCAAGTGCAGATAGGTTCTGCATTCCGCGATGTCATGTAAAACCAAAAGCTGCCTTTGCGTTTCCGTAGCTCCACAGATATAATATTGCATCAGCAAAAATCACATCACTCTATAGCAGTATATATATAGAAATTCATGATTCTAAAAAACGGAAGTTGTTGTTGTTTTCAGCTCCTATCTTAAAGGAACGCGTTGGTTAAGTAATATAATGTAATAATTGATTTGCCACCAGCGCATCAGTGAACTATATCCCAGGAACGAGCAGCGGGAAATACGGTGCAAACAGATTGAGAAAATAGTAGTCACTGGGTCTAGAACAAGGAGCCACGAAGAGATAAATGCGAAAGATAAGTAAGGTTTGGAGTTATTTCTGATGAACAGGTGTTAACAGTAGTGCCATTTGTGATTCGCCGAAGTATTCCGACTCTGCTGGACCCGCTCAATCACAGCTCCCCGGCCCCGCTCAACCACTCCGAATCACCGTGGGCCCACAACACCTCACATTCCACCCGTCTGGCTGCCTCCCACTGCGGCCGGTCAACCGCCACAACTCATGGCATCCTTTCAGTCCCTCCCTACCCCTATTTGCCAGACCCGGCTGGTTCCTAGTCGGTAGGAAGATCCTCTGCCTCTTAGTTCACCTTCGCGTCACATATGGAGGAATAGCAAATTTGAGGCGAGGCGTACGCTGCCGAAGATATTAGAGAGCCGCCATCTAAAGCACTGGCAGGTTCTAATACCCTTTCGATTCAGCTTCAGACCAAATGACCCCTGCATTGGTGCCTTAAAGCCTCACCCTGCCACCAAGGTCAAATGCTTAGACTTAAAGTGAGGACCAGTGCCCACGAAACACATCTAGTGAGTACTGCCAAGCCATGGCCCGGCTCACTCGGACGATGCAATGACACTACATGTGCATTAGCTTTCCAAAGCAGGTTGGACTGGATTCGCTAATCGTTGCCGTACATTCTACCACAGATAAGGCCTCGGGTCCGCACTTGAAGGACTTGGCACCATCAGTGCATTATATCAGATCACCTAACGCCATGTGACGGCAAATGGGGCCTGATCCACTGACTCTACAAGCGAGATGGGAGACTAGAAACCCACCCGAAACAATTTCAGACCACCTCTGCACCGACCACACCACAGTGCCCAGCAATCTGGAAGCCAACCTTCCTTCGGCATCCCTGCAAACCCCAGAACTGCTGCAATCATCCAGCTTCACCTCTCTTTTTTTTTTTTTTTACACGACCACCGCCACAGGCCAGCAACTCCGGTGAGCCAAACCCTTCCTTCGGGCCCCCAGTAAGTACACCATTGCCTCTCCTGTACACACACACACGCACACGGACCTCTGAGCACTGTATCCACCACACACAGGCATATATATATTATATATTCATTAGTGTGATATATATATACGTATATATTGTTGGTGCTGGTTTAAATACTTAAAGTTTAAATTTTTTTTATCTATGTGTATATACTACTATTAACCCATATAGTATAGTATTGTAAGTTTGTATATAATTGAGGACAGTAATTTTGTTGTATTACTATTATTATTATATTATTTTTTTACCCATTATTAAATATTGATTGTATTGTATGGGCATTTTTAATATTATGGTATATGTCATAATAGATATTATTTTTTTATTGCATATCTAGTCAGGCGTCTATTTTATAAATACTCATTTGTTATATTCATTATTGTAGGATTTTTCTTTTATTGCCAAGGTAAGGACTTCATTGTAATATTAAATGTAATAATTTATGTTGTCATTTTTTTTTAGTGCCGTAATATTTAAGTTGTATGTTGATATGATTTCGTAGGTTTCGGGATTTTTTTATCTTGTTGTGGTTCTTATGTGCAAGATTTTTTTTTTTATATATTATTTTATTCATGCATATATGGAGGTTAACTTTATAGTATATATAGTATTTAGAATCTTGGTTGTGTTTAATATCATGTAGGCGTTTTAGAAGATTAGGGATAGTGTATTTTTAAAACTATAGTTGTGGTTGCAATTCGAGGTCATGTTAGTCATATTAGGTTTAAGGTATTTAAATAACTTAGGATTTATAAGTACATTGTGCATATAATTAGTATTTTAGGTAACTTTTAATATAGCATCTTGAGTAATACTATGTATTTATTATTATATTGATACATTTAGTATGTTAATTATTATGAGTAAGTTTAATATTTAGTAATATAATATTTTTGGTGTTTTGGATCATGCTATTATATGGTATGTTTAGTATATATAGTATTATAGTAATTTATTACGTATTATATTACTCGTGGATATTTATTATTGTTTCATTGTGTTTATGTTTATTATGGATGTTTAAGTATTTTTGTTTATAACGCACATGTAGTATTTTAATATTATGATATGCTCATTATCTTAGTCTATATTATATGTTTATATTCTATACTATATTGGTATGTTAGATATTTAGCTTCTATTATATATGTGATTAGTACATATTATGATATCCTAATACTCTAGTTTATTATTCTTTTATTCATTTTATCTATCATGTTTACATTATTATATCTATTATCCAAAACCCTCCCAAACTAGTATTTCATACTTAGGAAAACCCATAAAATTTCTAAAATTTGGGAGCGTATTTTATAAAGTATTTTTGATTTTTAATCCCTATGATTTTATTGCGGGGGTATGAGCCCTCGGGCATCACGTACCTTAAGCTCTGAGGGAACATTTATGTATATATTAACTTTATTTATTTATTATTTTACTTATTTATTTATTTATTTATTTTTTACATGTATTTATAAATTCATAAAAAGGAGTAATTTCAAGAATTATTAGATTAACTTAGGGATAATTTTAAATTAATTAGGTACCATTCGTAAGAACGGGCGCGTAGGGGGTGCTTGTACCTTCCCCTCGCGTAAGCGAACTCCCGACCCCAACTCTGGTAATGTAGACCGATTCTACCCCTAACGGGGTAGTAATCATGTGTTCTAACCGCACTAAAGGTTAGTGGCGACTCCTACACCATATTTTTCCTAAAAATATAAATTGATTTTAATTTCGTCGCCCGGGGCACACGCGCGCCCGGGACGTCGCGACAGCTTGGCGACTCCGCTGGGGACACTTAGAGAGTCGAGCCATTAATTAATTAGAAATTATCCCAAGTTCAAATTTAATAAATCTTTTAATTACTCCTTATTTTGTGAATATTATAATTTATAAATAACTTTGATTAATTGTAGATATTTTACTTCCATAATTTGTAAATAACCTTAATTAATTAAAAATATTTTGTTTCCTAATTTTTTTGAATATTCATTGTAGATATTTTGTTTCCAAATATTCTGAAAAAGCATATTAATTGTAAGATATTTTGAATAAGTATATTAATTATAGATATTTTGTATACTAATCGTAAATATTTTGTTTCCTTTTTTCTTTTGTTTCCAAATTTTTTGAATGAACATATTAATTGCATATATTGTGTTTCCTTATCTTTTGAATGAATATATATTGTAGATATATTGTTTCCATATTATTCATAACATGTGAATGAATGTGGGGATAGCGGGATTAGATTAAAAAAAATTGAATTCACACACTTTCACGCTCTATACCCGAGCTTTCCTTACTAGGACTAGATAGGAGTGTAATAGCGTCATTCCCTTCGTGGCAGAGCTTGATGGGACCTGCGAACCACTCCACTCAGTGCGGGTTTTATCCGGACCCCTATGGGGGAGGATGAAATTCCAAACTGGGAACCTTTTGTCAATAGGGTTAAAGCCTACCCACACATACTTGTCTATAGTCTTCCCTAACTAGGATAGAGCCATGAAGAACCCTATATATACATACCTACCCTGGGTTGGGACATCCTTATCCCCATACTGTCTATTGTATATATGTTGTGAGATACCTTGTATTATACCATGCATGCTGCATCCATTTTAGACTTACATACTACTTAGCCAGTATTCTAAAAAAGCCCAATAATGAGACCATGGCCCATCCTTTAAAAAAAAAAAAAAAACGAAGCACTTGGCCAAGCATTTTAAAATATGGGTTAGCCCAACTCTTTTCAAATAACTCGGGCCCAATTCTTTGTCAACAAACCTAGGCCCGACCTTTTCCTAAGTAAAAACTTAGCCCAGGCCTATTTTTTTAAAAAAAGGGTCAAACCCAGATTTTCAAAAATGGACTTCAACCCCATTGCCTAAAAATTTGAGCCAACATTTTTTCAAGTAATCCAAGCCCAATTCCTTTTCAACTAGGGCCTTAATCCATCATGTAATAGCTCGAAGCCCATATTTTAAAATACTTGAGGCCCAAGTGCACACTAAAGTCCACAAGTCCACATTGAATGAATCCAACGGGTTGACTAGCTTGGGTCAACCCCAACCTCAGAACCTAATCTGACCCTTTATAGAATCTGAGGTACATGGACCATCATCAAGGAAATGAATGGTTAGGGGAGAAATTGAATTGAAATCGTGGCCCATCAATGGTCATGTTAATCTTGACCCGTTTCATTAGTGGAATTTTTCTAGAATTTTAGCTAAGTAGTAATTTAGGACATCATATTCATGCATTTCATTTCATACATAGTCATGCACGATAGGCTGCATGAATGCTCATATTTTTGTTTGTATATACAAGTGCACTAGTTGCATCCATGCATAAACACCTATTGCGTACCCTAATCATGCATCAAAACACATTCACTCATGCAGTATATAATTATGCATTCATGATTCTAAAAGGAAGTTTGTTGGTTTTCAGCTCCTAATCAAAGAGGTGGTTTAAGTAATATAAAGCAATAATTGAGACCACCACGCATCAGTACAATACCAGGCGAAGAGCGAGAGAAATGAGTGAACAATTGGAAAATAGAGTCCTGGGTCTAGAACAAGGACAAGAAGAGATAAATGACAAGATAAGTAAGGTTCTGGAGTTACTGATGAACAAGGGAAAGGTAGTGCATGTTGATCCCGAAGTAGATGTGGACCCCGCTCATCCCCCAGGGTTCACCCCTGATCATGGACAAACATCAATTCCACCGTCTGGTGTCATGGGGGGTCCACCGCCAAATATGCCTCCTTTCATCCCTACTATGCCAGCACAGGGGTTCCTAGTGGTAGGAACTCCTCTGTTAGTACCGTCTGATATGGGAATAAGCAAATCTGAGGCTGAGCGTCGCTGCGACGTATTAGAAGAGCGCTTAAAAGCAATGGAAGGTTCTAATACTTTCGATTCAGTTAATCCAAATGACCTTTGCTTGGTGCCTAAAGTCACCCTGCCACCAAAGTTCAAAATGCTAGACTTTGAAAAGTTTGACGGGACCCAGTGCCCACGAACACATCTAGTGATGTACTGCCAAGCAATGGCCGCTTACTCGGACGATGAAAAACTAATGATGCATTGCTTTCAAAGCAGTTTGACTGGATTCGCTATCCGTTGGTACATTCAACAAGATAAGGCTCGGGTCCGCACTTGGAAGGACTTGGCTAGTGCCTTTATCACTCACTACCGCCATGTGACGGAAATGGGGCCTGATCGCATGACTCTACAAGAGATGGAGAAGAAACCCACCGAAAATTTCAGAGAATATGCTTATAGGTGGAGGGATATGTCAATCCAAGTGGACCCCCCGGTGAGTGACCGAGAGGCCATCTCCTTGTTTGTGAGCACATTAAAAGACCCCTACCGTACGCACCTTCGGGGAGCAACTCCCCATGATTTTATGGACATTGTGGCTGCGGGAGGAAGAATTGAAGGTGATATCAAGGCAGGCCTAGTCAAGGATAGCGGCACAAAAACTGGTTTAGGCAAAAGGTGGACTAATAGGAAGAAGGAGGAAGAGGCACAAATGATACAGGGGCAGTTTAATTGGAAGAATCAGTACACCAGAGGTGGGAACCAATGGACCAAAAGAAACTTTGGTTTTGAGCCCATGGTAAATCAAATGGCGCATACAGGCACAAGGCCCCAGATTGTTCACTCTAGTCCACCGAATCAGCAAACCCAAGACAGGTTAGTGACCAGAAACTTCCGCAGGGTGGACCCTATTCCCATGACATATGCCGAATTATTTCCTCAGCTGCGGGAAAAGGGGATGGTATCTGCAATCCCTGGGATGCCCGTTGCAAACCCTCCTCCACAGTGGTATGATCCTGGGGTTCGTTGTGAGTACCATGCTAACTCTCCCGGCCATACTATTGACAGATGTTGGGCCTTCAAGCATAAGGTGCAATCATTAAGAGATGCTGGATGGTTAGCTTTTGATGACAAGCAACCAGGAGTCCAAGGGAATCCTTTGCCCAAACATGAGGAAGGAAGTGGTTAACATATCAGGAAGGTTCCCAAATCAATGGTTTCAGTCGTTATCCACCGAGGTTAAAATGATGGAGTACCGAACTTTTGACTATCTAATCCTTTTCAGTTAATGTTCTTTTGTTTTCCATTGTTATTTGCTTTTTGTAATCCGTGGACGCCTGTGTCTCGGAATATTTTCTATATTCAATAAAATGAGTTATGCATTTCATTATCTTACTTGCATCATGAGTCTAGTTGCCAAATTTTGTTTACTTATGTTTCATGTCGGAATAGGGAAAGTAATATTGCCAGTGTTCTTGAGCTAGAAAGAGATGTTAAAGGATGAAACAATCATTGAATTGAGATGATATGAAGAAGTTTTTTGTTACTTTCAGAAGTGGTCGTGCTGTTCTGATAATTTCCTATCAATTAATCACTCATGCTTTGATCAAATGATGGATGGCCCTCTTTGGCCGACCAGTTATCTCTAAAAAGAATCCAAACAATGATTTACCATTTGTTAACCAAATTGAGCCTGAATGTTAAGCCAACTTTTTCTTAAAAGTCATATCACCAAAAATTCAACCTGGGTTTGGGTCCCTTAGCGTTTGGCAAATCATTTGAGACAATAGTCATTACCAAAAGGATGGCAGGCCATTATTCTGCTACCCAAAAGTCAAAGAAGAAATCCCTTGCCAACCCCTTTTGATCCTGAAAGATTCATTTCTTGATTAACCTGTTGAAGGATCACACCCCACACTGGGGCAGTTTTTAAAAGATTGGTCCCAATTGAAGTTCAAATGAAAAAGAAGTCAAGATTCCTTTATAAAAGGAAAAGTGAAAGTTGCAATAAAAGAAGGAAAAGAAGATGAAAAGGGAGAAGAAAGAAAAATATGGGACATACTACATATGTGATCTTGGACCAAATTACCCTTGATGAAATTGATGATTTTTGAGCCTTATGTAACCCGTTTCTTCTTTAACCTATGCTCTTAGCCTACATTACGATCCAAATGAAAGTCCTGACCAGATTGGTATACATTGTTGTCTCTAATGATTTTTCAGACTCAATAATGAGTCTGAACTACGTAATGACCTGATCCTGAAAAGGTACGTAGGCAGCTTGTTTAAATAACAAGTTCGGTCAACATTTTGCAAAGCGCCTCAACTCGAATTGGGGGCATAAAACATCATTTGGGGTGGTATATTTGAGCCTTAGTTTCCCTTTTATTCTGAAAGCTTATATCCCTAAGCCTACGTTTCGTCCCGAGTCTTAAAAACCATCTTGAGATCAAAACATGGGTTGATGGAACTGGGGCAATTGAAGAGAATGACAGTCATCTAAGCTGGGAAATCAACGTTACATAACTTTTGAATACTGGTATAAACTTTTCCTATGATAGCATTGAAACATGGTAAAACATTTATTTTGTCCAGATGACTTTTGATTTAGCAAATTGATGTCATAGTTGCATAATCATTCCTCGTTCCTTAAAAAAAAAAAAAAAAAAAAAAAAAAAAAAAAAAAAGGAAAAAAAGAAAAAAGGAACCCTTCTTATTCTTTAGAGCATTAAAAGAGGATGGATAGTCAAAGAGTTTCAGAATCACCAGAAATTTCTATAAAGAAGATCCTTGTGGAGAAAGAGCAGTCAAACTGGGGCAAATGTTATGTCAAGTTCAAAAGGAATCCAATAATAGGTTCAAGATCGGTGGCAGATGAATTTAACTGGGGCAAATTCCGAGTTGAGTCTCAGTAGGTCCCATTCAAGCACTTTCTTATCGGATTGGAATAGGAAATCAGAGTCAAGATCAGCTGTAGGTCCATTCAATTGGGGCAGATTTTGTGATTTTTGAGCTGAGTCAATCATTTTCATGACTGGATGAATAAAGAAGATTAAGCCAAGATTAGTTACAGATTCATTCAAATATGGCGAGTTTCATGTGGAGACCAAAGATGAGGTCATTGACCACAAGTGCATTGGGGGAAAAGATTCATGCATTGTCATGCATTACCCCAAATTTCATGCATTGTCATACATTTCATGCATTACCTAGATTTCATATATTGCCATGCATTCCATGCATTACCATTCATCTCATGCATTGTCATGCATTTCATGCATTATCTACATTTCATGCATTATCATCCATTGCATGCATTACCTACATTTCAGGTATTACCATACATCTTATGCATTGACATGCATTACACGTATTACCATACATTTTATGCATTGCCTTGCATTTCACACATTGCCATACATCTTATGCATTACCATACATCTTATGCATTGCCATGCATTTCATGCATTACCATACATCTTATGTATCTCCATGCATTTCATGCATTACCCTATATTTCACACATTACCATACATCTCATGCATTGCCATGCATTTCATGCATTACCCTAAAAAATAAAAACATAAAAAATAAAAATGCATACATATGATCACAAGTTGGTAACATGCATATTAATAGCCACATATCACTGTATTATAAGTTAGCAACATGCATACATATAGCAACATATCATTGCATTCTAGCATCACAAGCAGCAATAGAGCACCCTTCACACTTGTCTTGAGCTTTCAAATGATTATTTGACATCCTTGATGGAGAGATTTCAGTTGTATTGGGGTAACTGACCCCAAGCACACATTGATTTACTTGGAAAACTAGGGCAAGTTGACCCCAGACACACGTTGATTTATTTTGAACTGGGGCAACAAATCCCAAAGATACGGGATTCATTCGTTGACATTCGGATTTTTACCCCAAGTGCATTTTCCAAATAGAGTAACAACTTTCCCGACTTTGCATTCACATCTTGTTACTGGTTGAGATGGCTGGATCATCGTATCCCTACGGCTCGGATTCTTACATTCGAAGCAAGCCATCATTGTGTCCCATGGCTGGATCATCGTGTCCCTACGGCTCGGATTCTTATATTCGAAGCAAGCCATCATTGTGTCCCATGGCTGGATCATCGTGTCCCCACGGCTCGGATTCTTACATTCGAAGCAAGCCATCATTGTGTCCTATGGCTGGATCATCGTGTCTCTACGGCTCGAATTCTTACATTCGAAGCAAGCCATCATTGTGTCCCATGGCTGGATCATCGTGTCCCTACGGCTCGGATTCTTACATTCGAAGCAAGCCATCATTGTGTCCCATGGCTGGATCATCGTGTCCCTACGGCTCGGATTCTTACATTCGAAGCAAGCCATCATTGTGTCCCATGGCTGGATCATCGTGTCCCTACGGCTCGGATTCTTATATTCGAAGCAAGCCATCATTGTGTCCCATGGCTGGATCATCGTGTCCCTACGGCTCGGATTCTTACATTCGAAGCAAGCCATCATTGTGTCTCATGGCTGGATCATCGTGTCCCTACGGCTCGGATCCTTACATTCGAAGCAAGCCATCATTGTGTCCCATGGCTGGATCATCGTGTCCCTACGGCTCGGATTCTTACATTCGAAGCAAGCCATGATTGTGTCCCATGGCTGGATCATCGTGTCCCTATGACTCGGATTCTTACATTCGTAGCAAGCCATCATTGTGTCCCATGGCTGGATCATCGTGTCCCTACGGCTCGGATTCTTACATTCGAAGCAAGCCATCATTGTGTCCCATGGCTAGATCATCGTATCCCTACGGCTCGGATTCTTACATTCGTAGCAAGCCATCCCTGTGTACCTCAACCTGGATTCTTACATTCAGTGCAGATCGTCTCTGGTTGGCAGAAATAAACAACTCTTGATTAACCTGAAAAGCCATAGAGCGTTGAATGACTTGGCTAAAATAGGTGTCTTTTATCTTTGTAGGCTTGTTGCTACAAAAAACGTAGGAGAGTTCCTACCATTACATTGAAGCAACTAAGCCTACAAAAAGGGGCAGCTGTAGACACCCTATTTTTGCCCTAGCCAAATAGAACACTGGGTCCCCTCTTATTTTATTACTATTATTATTATTATTATTATTATTTTCCTATATTATTAGTACTCTACTATTATTTTGCTAGTATTTTTATTATCATTATTATTATTATTATTATTATTATTATTATTATTACTAGTACTTTTATTATCTTTATTTTATTTTTACTTTAGTATAATTATTTTTATTTTTCATTTATTTTATTGTTTTTGATAAATTATAATAATAATAATAATAATTATTATTATTATTATTATTATTATTATTATTATTATTATTATTAGCATGAGTATCTTATTTTGGCTATTATTATTCTTATTATTTTTAGTAATGTTATCATTATTATTATTTATTACTTTTAATATTAGTATTATTACTTTATTATTATTATTATTATTATTATTATTTTACCAATAGTATCTTAATTTTTATTTTTACTATAATTATTTATTATTATTTACTATTAGTAGTAGTATTATTATTATTATCTTATGGATACTTATATTATTATGATAGTTATTATTATTATTATTTCCTTTTTCATTATTACCATAAGAATAAAAGAATAAAAAAAAGAAAAAAGAAAAAGAAAATCAAAGAAGGAAGGTTTTGTAGGGTTTTCACAAAATTTTTTTTTATAAAAGGACGGGCGCACAAAGGAACACAAGGGGGGGCGCAGCCGAGCAAAAGGCCTAAACAAAGAAAAAAGAGATTTCTTTTCTATTGCTTCTTCTTCTTCTTCTTTTGGTTCGTTTTCTTCCTCTCTAAAGAACTCCTGTCCTCTTCTCCATTCGCTGCATCTCTTTTCTCCCTCTCACAACCATAGCCTCCATCCATCCCAGCCTCCATCAACAGTCCCTTGCCCCTCTCGGCCAGCCGCCCACACAACACCAGCAGGCAGCCCCTGCGGGCTTCTCTAGCCTCCATCCGAAGCAGCAGTCTTGCTACGAGTCTCCAACATAATACTAACATAATACCAACATCAGCATCATCCTCACTGCCCGAAGATAGGATAGAGACCTTTGCCTCAGGGGTTTCAGACTAGCACTAGTCAGGGCTCATAGAGGTAGCCTAGTAATTTCTTGGGCCAGTGACATGACATAGGATCTCAAGCCCATCAGGAGAGCTTGCAGCTTACTATCTGTTTCAGATACCATTAGAGGCAATGGGGCGAGTGTAAGGGAGGACCAACTGTTAGCTATCAATGCAATGGGGTTTGATTTATGGCATGGAACTGCCACACGACATTGAACTATCCACCTCCACAGCATCAGTACTAAGGAGGTAGTCAGGCATCCCGAGGGGATCACCAGAAGGGGAGTTAAGATTAGAGGATATATAGGTAGTGAGGGATTTTCCTTATATATTCCTCGAGGATTTGCTCAGACCACCTCCTCATCGTGAGGTAGAGGTTACTACTAATCTAGTTCAGGGGACAACATTGATTTCTAAATCATCGTACAGAATGGCACCAATATAATTAAATAGCGATTAGGCATTTTGGCACATGATTGCGATTTTTTGATTTTTAAATAGCTAAGTTTTATCTGTTTTGAGAAATTTTGGCAGCATTTCCCCTATAAATAGGACATTTTCCATAGAGATATGTGCGAAACCTGAGTGTTTACACTAAACAGTTCACAATAATCCAACTAGTAATTAATGAATTTTATGAGTGTACAAAATCTTCATATAATCAACATTAAATAATGTAATGTGTTTATGCATCTCATAAACAATCTATATTAGACTATAGTTCTATGAAAAAATAGAATGTGATGTTGATAATGGTTTACATGGCTTCTTTAGGACTCAAAAACAACTATAATAATCAAATAATGCAAATGAGTCCATTATTGAAAGAATTATCACTTAGCATATGCAAAAGTAAATTTAGAGATGAAGTTCAAAATTCATTTGAACTTCACTCATCCTTTAAAAAATGTTTTAACATTCAACACACTATAATCATTCTCACAAATATGATATATGGCTTTGATTATTTTGGGAGAAATTTAACAACTTTTGGGCAGCATGTTGTTTGTAAATAAAACATTTCCCAAACCTACAAGTTACAAAAGCATGCAATTCAGAAGATTTTTGCATAATACAGATGCTTAATGTGCTAAATGCAACCTTATGACTCAAAAATAAAAACAATGATATGCATGAAAGTCCATAGGATTATGTTTTCCAAAATTATAGAACTTTCGAAAATTTTTGGCAGCATTTCTCCTATAAATAGGACATTTTCCATAGAGATATGTTCCAAACATAGGTGTTTACACTAAATAGTTCAGAATAATTCAACAAGTAATGACTGCATCTTATAAGTGGCACAAAAAATAAAAGTAAGTTTTGAAACAGTATGATCTATTTAAATTTGTATACACACAAACACACACACACACACACACACACACACATACATACATACATACATACATACATAAAGATCTTTATTTTGGCTAGATTTTATGCATGCTTTTTGTTTCGCTAATTGGGTCTTAAGTTGGGAGTTTAATGTTGTTAGATCTTCAGTTAAGGAGTTGGGAGGCTCCTGTATTACTTGTAGGCTATAGTGTTTGGAAGATTTATTTGGAAGGATGTTAAGAAAGCATTAGAATTGAACAAATTTTCAGTAGCATGCCGTCTGTAAATAAAACATTTCTCAAACTTGCAAGTCACAAAAGTTCTTCCTAGGTTTAGCTAAGTTAGCAGCTGTAGTACACACCTAGGGTCTGTCTATGCATATATGAAATTATAGAAAAGATAAATCAAGTCCTAACAGTACAAGAAATACAGTTCTAATATCTCCCAACAATTCACAATTCAGCATATTAATTGAATTAAACAAGCAACAGAACTACTAGCATGCAGTTCAAACTATGTTTTACATACCTTCTAATGAAAGGAGCCACTTTTTTCTAAATTAATGGACCTACTTGTTATGGATATAGATCTTTATTTTGACTAGATTTTATGTATGCTCTTGATCTTCGTTTCCATAATTGGGTCTTAAGTTGGGAGTTTAATGTTGTTAGATCTTCAGTTAAGGAGTTGGGAGGCTCCTGTATTACTTCTAGGCTATAATGTTTGGAAGATTTATTTGGGAGGAGGTTAAGAAAGTGTTGGAATTTAATAAATTTTCGGCAGCATGCCATCTGTAAATAGAACATTTCCTAAACCTGCAAGTCACAAAAGTTCTTCCTAAGTTTAGCTAAGCCAGCAGCAGTAGTACATAACCTAAGGTCTGTCTACGCATATATGAAATTGGAGAAAAGATAAATCAAGTCTTAACAGCACAAGCAATACAGTTTCAGTATCTCCCAAAAATTCACAATTCAGCATATGAATAGAATTAAACAAGCAACATAACTACCAATGTAGACACCCTATCTTTGCCCTAGCCAAATAAAACACGAGGTCCCCTCTTATTATTTTCATCATCATTATTATTATTATTATTATTATTATTATTATTATTATTTTTCATTAGTATTATTATTATTACTTATTTTTACTTCTATTTTATTATTATTATTATTTATTATTTTCATTATTTTTATTATTTTGATTATCATTATTATTAGTATTTTTATTACTATTATTACTATTATCTTATTTATTATTATTATTATTATTATTATTATTATTATTATTTTTCATTAGTACTATTATTATTACTTTTATTTTTATTTCTATTTATATTGTTTATTATTATTATTATTATTTATTATTTTCATTATTATTGACATTATTTTAATTATTATTATTATTAGTATTTTTACCTTTACTATTATTTTATTTATTTATTTATCTTTGTTATTACTATTATTATTATTATTTTTTTATTATTAGTATTTTTACCTTATTATTATTATTATTATTATTTCCTTATAACCATAATAGTAGTATATATTATTTCCAAAAAAAGAAAAATACCAAAAACTGAAAAAGGAAATGTTGTTAGGGTTTTTTTCAAAAATTATTTTTATAAGAGGCCAAGCGCAAACACAGGGGACATGGCCGGAGAGCCAAACGAAAAAAGAAAAAATCCAGCCACCGAGCAGTCTCCCCGGCCTCCATTCTTTCACTCTCATCTAAACACACAACCCTCTCTCAAATCTCTCCATCTCTTACTCTCCCCAACACCAGCCTCTTAGTCTCCTTCTTAGTCGCCCAACTCCGGCTCGCTCCCCCCACGGCCACAGTCACCTGCAGCTGTCATCACTCTTCATCTCCGACCAAGAGTAGCAGGAACAGTCCGGCAATCCCTGCACCAATCACCCGGCCTCCCCTCTTCACGCCGCCAGCAGCAGCGACCACCAGCAACACCCGAGACTTTCCTCTGCAACTCTGCCACGACACTACCCCTCTGCTTCATCACCCGATCGCCTTCCTACAACACAGCAACCTCCGGTTGCTGCAAGCCGGTGACCTCTGCAACTCCATCTCCCCACCATTCCGGCCATACGGGATCACCGACCACCTCAGAACCAACCCCGGCTAGCACCATTCTGCAACCGCCCCCATCCTCGGCCAACCACCACACCAGTAGCAGCGGCCCTCAACCACAGTTGCGGCAGTCCCCCGAGCACCCCAGGACCTCCGGCGACACACACACATACCCGGAGGTCCAGATAGCCTCTGCATGTCGGTTACACCAGCACACACGCACTCACACTGTCACCCACGTGCCTGTATACATATATATATATATATATATATATTTTTTTTTTTTTGGATTTGCTTGGGTTTTGACACGTAAAGTTTTAATTTTTTTTTTATTGTACATCTAATTGGTGTTATTTGTATATGTGTATAGCTAACATTAATATATTTTTCTGCAGGATTTTTTTTTTTTTTTACCTTTTGCAGTAATTTTAATTCAGGTTTCATATAAGTATATATACATATTTGACGTCGATTTATTTCATTTTTTTTATTTATTATTTTGCAGGTTTTGTTTTTGTCATAGTATTAATTTAGGTTTAAATTTTTATTGTTTATATTGATGTATGTTAAATAAGGAATATGGTTGTCTTTTATTGTAATACTTTCATTAGTGTGTGATGTTTTGGTATGCTACTCGTTATCATGTTTATATTGTTTCTATGTTCATCTAATATATATTGTGGTATTTATAGGTATTATTATGTTTACATATTATTATGTGTTTCTTTATGTATAGTTCATTAAGTTTGGCTTTATGTTTATATTATTCTTATGACGGTATGTATATCTTAGTTTGTAATCATTAGTTTATTACCATGTTATTTTAGTTCATTATTAGTTTATCTTTATTATGGTGTTTTGGTACTAATATTAGGTTATCATCCTGGTTATAGTTATTATTATTATTGTTAGTATTATTAGTTTATTATTATGGTATTATATTGCTTTAGTTTATTATTATTTTATCTTTATTATATTATGTTACTATTTCATTAGTTTCTCTTTATTATGATATCTTTAGTATAGTAGTATGTATAACTTATTGAGAATTTTTAGTATTTTAATATATACATAGTATAAACTTACTACAGTGTGTATTTATTATTACGTGTTATGGTACTTATTGTTATTATTTTAGTATTATTATATTGTTTTTCTAAATATTTTCAATTTTTTATTTTTATTTTATTTTATTTTATTTTTTTTATCCCTATGATTTTATTGCGAGGGTATGAGCCTTCGGGCATTACGTACCCTAAGCTCTGAGGGAATATATGTATATATTTATTTATTTATTTATTTTCCATAGGTATTTATAAATTCACAAAAAGGAGTAATTTAAAGATTTATTAGATTAACTTAGGGATAGTTTCAAATTAATTAGGTACCATTCGTAAGAACGGGCGCGTAGGGGGTGCTCGTACCTTCCCCTCGCGTAACCAAACTCCTGAGCCTAACTCTGGTAACATAGACCGATTCTACCCCTAACGGGGTAGTAATCATGTGTTCTAACCGCACTAAAGGTTAGTGGCGACTCCGATATTCCATGATTTTCCTTTAAATTAATAAATTGATTTTATTTTCGTCGCCCGGGGCACATGCGCTCCCGGGACGTCGCGACAACCAACATGCAATTCAAACTACGTTTTACATACCTTATAATGAGAGGGACCACCAGCATCATCTGGTAGAGATTAGCGCATCATTTATTCGAACTGGGCTTGCCTATTCAGAATGGCAATTAGCATGGCTTCAATTTTGGACACCGTGTCTTTCAATTGCTGGTTCTCCACTTCAACGTTGGACACCATGTCTTTCAATTGCTGGTTCTCCATTTCCATCGTATGCGTCCACTGAACCATATCCTTCGCCTAAGATTCAAGGTCTCGACGCGCTCGTTCCATCTTAGCACAAGATGCCGCACCCATAGAAGATGATGTTGTTGGGGCAATGAATCCACTTCCAAGACCTTTCACCCAGCTCCCTGCTTATTCCCCAAGCACCTGAGCGGTTATCTGGTAATCTGTCATTTACTAACTCCTCTCTAAAATAGGTGCTCCCTCAGCTCGACTAACTTCACCTATTTTTCATCATGAAAATGATAAAAAGGAAGAAATAAGAATACAACTTCAATGTTTTGAATCAAATTATAAACTAAATATTTTCTTTAACTTGCATGTTTGCCCTGCGCACCCTTGCACCACTCCCTTGATCACCTGTGGTGTGTTCTCTAATAAAGATCCAGAAGCGGCTCCTCTGTGCCAGTATCGGGATCTCACTACATTATCATATAAAACATAATTAATATTAATTCAGGTAATGGTTAGATAGTTTTATATATAGCAATTAACCTTCGATGATTTACGAATAACCTCAACCCACCACAATGCGTCGTAGGGAATTTTCTGCAGTTCGCGGCATTTTTTTCACATATAGCCTAAAAAAAAGATGTAATGACTTTTTATTAGCCACATCAATGTGAAAAAGTAGTTATTGCAATACAAACACATCACCTGATAGTGTGGGTCGAGGAAATGGCGGCACACCACCTCCCAATTCTTTTGGGATATTTTATCGTATGGGTGTGCTTCTACTTAATGTCCCATCTCGCTTGAAAATGTTCATGCATTTTGGCACGATAGATCTTAAATTTATTGCACAGTTGCACATCCACCGCCCTCTTCACATGGTTAGTGTGGAGAATGTCCATATCGAACTTCTCCTACATAGGTAATACAGTTAGAATGTTAGACAATTGTTTCCCTAGTATATTAAAAGTAAAAAAAGAAAAAAAAAAAGGTTTGAGATTACCTACCAAGAAGTGCATATAAAGAACCATGCGCTGTGCCTCAGTCACCTGTGGCTAGCTAAAGGCAGTGACTAGAGCATACTATCGGCATATATTGCCGAGCTCTCGTGTCCATGCTGGGCACAAATTGTCAAGCGGGGCCGTGAAGTTTGTCCCCATCAAGAAACATGTGCAACTCAGGCCATATTCCCATATCTTCCATATCTTGACGAGCATTACTAATCGTAAGTGAAACAAATAATTAACATGTTCAATTGATTATTAGTTAACATAGTATGACTAATAATCAATTGAATTTCAATACTTTTTGTTGTGCTTCACATGTACGATAAGGCATGAATGTATAGTAAACATTCTTGAACGGGTCTAAATTTCAATGAACACAAGAAATGACAATAATTAATTTGGCAGTTTACTTCATATGACATTTAGTTCTTGACCTTTCATTGTACTTTATACACTGTTGTTCTGAAGATTTTCTAATTGTGCATAATCTCAAACGTTTCCGTTTCCCACCAGACCAAGAAAACACACTATAGGCATGTATAAATTTTAATAATTTAGTATGTGTAGGTTTTGTTTGCATAAGGAGCCCATGATAAGTAGGTCATCTTGAAACCTATACTTTGACATTCATTTAATCATAAATATCTTCGTTCATGATTTTGTTTTAGGAAAATTTTAACAAATTTTTTGCAGCATGCCGTTTGTAAATTAGACACTTTACCGTATAATCTATACCTAAAAGCTAATTGTTTTTAGCAAATAAACCATTTCAAGCATGCAACAACCTAAATCCACTACCAACATGCAATTCACAATATACTACATCGACCATGCAGTTGGTGTTCATGTATTCTAGTAGACCAATGGAAAAAAAAATTATCCCTTACAAATAATCTTAAACATATAAAAGACTATTACCTATCTTTGCTTGAAGTAGAGTTTTCACTTCCAAAAACAAGCCCAACAACCCCCTGCACAATAATAAGTAACTTGATTACGTATTAATGCAACATATAAAGCATAAAGTCATAAAAGACAGCTATGGCACTATCTCAAATGAATACACAATAAATAGTACACAATAAAACATATAGCTTAAAATAATCATACACAAACATATCATTAAATATAACAACCTACAACAAAAGAACAAAACTTAAACTTGTTTAGCTCGTCTCATACACAAACATTTGCTCATATACATCTTTACCATTTAAATTTTGCAATGGTTGTTTCTCAAAATGACCCTAAATAAGGTTGCATTTCTTATATCCCATCATTTCAACTTAAAGGAGCATTTGTGTTGGTTTCAACACGTGAGAGGCGCAAGTTAGAATGAATTTAAGTTTTAACCGATCATGCATACGTTTCAACACAACCATGCATTCAGACAGTTGTTTAGGATCTGGTTTATGGTTTGGTTTTGTTTAGGCATAGGATTTAGGTCAAATCTTGCTCTCTGGTACCATGTTGAATAATTGGGTAGAATGGAAAACCTAACTCAATAATAGGTCTCTCCTTAATTTCAAAACTTCAAAATAATTTTAAAGTAAATTTAAAAGTATTTTGAGGGACTACAAGTGGCTTGATCCCTTTTTTCAAAGGGTATATAGGCAGTCTATTCCTACAACAGTAGGTTTGAGGTTTAGAATATGGTTTATGGTTTGGTTTTCGTTTGATTATAGGATTTAGGTCAAATCTTGTTCTCTGGTACCATGTTGAATAATTGGGTAGAATGGAAGACCTAACTCAATGATAGAACTTTGTTGATACACTTAACTTCTGATATATTTGAGTATTCTCATTTTATCTACTTTCATCATTCTCTTTTTTTGTTGTTCAAACCTACAATACAATTTTTTAGTAGGGAAAAGGAAGCTAGCTTTGAATATAATAAATTAAATTTTTAATAAAACTTTCCAATTAGTTTAACTAATTAGCTCCTAAAAAGACTATTTGATTTTTTTGATTTCAAATATTTATGTGAGTAGCGATTTTAATCTCTTTTCAAAACATGATGTACATGAATGTATTTCTTTCGCTATCAAAATAATAATAATAATAAATTTGAACTAATGTCAGGATTTAATTTACACAAATCAAGCAAAGCTTGCCAAATCATTAGAACCAATAAATATGCGAATAAATTGTTTTGGTTAAGTTTCTTGGTTTGTTGATGGCAGCTCATTAAATGGAAAAAACTATCTAGCAAGGTCGATAACCTTAAGTAACTTAGAGAGCTCAAGAACCTGCAAATAGAAAAGAGAGATGACACATTTTTTTTTGGATTCCATTATGAACAAGTGAAAGTTGGTAAGGTTCTTGTGAGTGTGGACACCTTTGGTATTGCTGGAAATGGAATTTTTTTTATCACACCTACGTAAATATCTTGTAATATATTCTTAAAATGGCAATTTGGCTAGATAGACATTAATTTAATATTTTTATTAATTTAATTCATAAACTAGGTATGCTAATAAAATTTTTTTTTTTTTTTTTTGCTAGGAAACACCTTATGGCTGGAAAGTAGCTTAATGAATCTTCAAATTAGTTCACTTCTCAAACATTAGGCCTAAGGCTTAACTATTTGGAGTATAATACAGACAATATGGGTCTTTTTATCTTTTTTTCCATATAATTGATCCCCATAAACCCTTGTATAGGTCATTAGTGAAAGTTCAACCCCTAAAATAAAATTTTAGTTAAAATTTTATCAGTCGAAATAGAAAACCAAAAATATCCAGCATAGAAGAGTGTTAATTGATTAGGCTTAAAACCTTTATCTGCAACACCTAAATAAAGAACATTTGGGCTTTCTCCATTACTGGGTAGGTTTTGAGAACCTAGTTGATTGTGTAGGGCTCCCATTTCATGTAGAGCCTCTCCAGCTATTCTTGAGCTAAATATTTTTCCAATGGCATCCCTTGTATCATCCACCTCAGTTGGTTTCCATGTTTCCCCATCTTTTTATTGAATTGGTTAAGTTTGAATTAATTTGTAGAGACCCATAGAATATGGTAATTAAAAAATAAAAGAAAGAAGGAAGGAAAATTTTAAGAACATCGGTACGGTCTCGTCGAAGAACACAGAGTGTTTGTTGACGAACAAGTTTCTTGGGATTGTCGACATGGACACGTGTCTCGTTGACGAGAAGATATCGAGAGGATGGTTTTCAGGGTTTGAATTTCGTCGACGAAGAGTGAGGGTTCAACGACGAAACTCCTCTTGGACTCGTTGACAAGGTGACGTGACTCGTCAACAAGGCCACGTGTCAAGACATCTATAAATACGTAGGAAATGGGTTTTCAACGAAGAAAATTCTCTCTCTCTCTCTCTCTCTCTCTCTCTCTCTCACATTTTCTCTCTCTAAAAATGGGATTCCCTTACTTCTCTATAAGTTTCTGGTTCTGTCTCTTCCTAGTTCGATGATTAGAAGTTACAACGGTGATCCTAAGGAGATTCTTTACAACATAGATGGAGTGAAATGTCGATTTGAGAAGTTTGAGAACCATCCCAAAACCAAGGTAAGTGGAATATTTGAGCATTTTCAATATGACCTAGGTCATTTGAGGTCGGATTTAGTATTATATGCGAATATACTATAGTTTTGTGAAGTAAAATTTGAGTATTATATTTTCAGGAATATGGTATTTTTGGGACCCTGTAGGCATGGGTTGAGGACCCACTGAATATTTTCAAGAGCTCAGGTAAAATATAATTCAAAAATTTTATGAGTATGCAAGTTCAGGGGAATATAGTTAGTCTATTAAAATGTGTGTATATATGTATTATTTCAGGATTTTCGGGACAGTATGCCGTGAGCATGAGGATTAAGTTGGAGGCGAGTCTCCTAGCCAGTTAGGTAAGGGAAATATGCTATGTTAGAAATTTTAGAAAGTTTACTAGAAAATTATGTATATATTAGTATTATTATTCAGTTTTCTAGAATATTATTATTATATTAGGAGATATAGATTTTAGATCATGAAATTTTAATTACTTAATTGTGTGGCATGAGTTTATAACTGTTTGGTATAGTATTTATACAGTTTTACAGTATATTAGCAAAAAATATCAATATGCAATTTTCAGAAAATATGATTTATAGTGCTTTTTAGAATGCCATGACTTTAGAACCATAACACTCGGTTATTCAGTTATTCAGTCAAATATTTAGATTATGCAGATCATTTTAAAAATGTTATGGGTATTTCAAAATCATTGTTGACTCTACGAGTCCAATCTTGTTTTGATAATGACAAATCACTTGGTATTTGATTTGTGCATTGAGTTTGTGTACAAGACCTATATTAACCATGCACGGAAAGATAACAAGTTATGGATGCCTTCAAGTAAAGCGTACAAATCGTGGAAAGCATCTTGGAACTTAAAGAGTACGAGAATCAAGATGCAAGCGGCAAAGTTCAAGAAATTAGTGATTTATTTTGAAGCTCATTATAACTTAGAATGGTTTTAGGATTTTTGTATTTCATGTACATCATTAGGAAACTCTCATGGACCTTGAAATGTTTTCAAAAATCACGAAAAATATATTTTATGAAAGATCCAAGAAAAGAAGCCAAGAAGATTTTTAGTTAGAAATAAAAATTTGAGAGAATGGGTAGTTCGGTCGCCTAAACTCAAACCTCAGTAGCCTGAAGAATTTCTTCGATTTCCTAAAGATTAAGTTCAGTCACCTGAAGAATTAAATGGAGAAGACTAAATTTGGACGAGGCTCTTCGGTCGCCTGACCTTGGAACCTCAGGCGCCTGAAATTGACACTTCAGGAACCTGAAGTCGAGTTCGGTTGCCTGAACTCGCAGGAAAGCCTAAAAATCAGCTCTTTATTAAAAAGACACGCGAAGTATCTTATTGATCCAACGGTTGAGATTAATTCTAAGGGTAATAAAATATATATTATAAATATCCAAACCCTAGAATACATGCACAAGGACAAAACAAGAAAGATATACTTCTCATTGCAAGATTTGAACCCTAGAGCCAGTTTTTCTGCACTTCAATCTTCTTCCATCTTCGTTTGGGAAAATCTCTATTGAAATCAAAAGTGCATTCATTCATCCAACTAAACTTTGATCCAATATTAAGGTTTGATCTATCAAGTTATCATTTTTCAAGAATCTCTCATCTCTTTACTTGTTTGTCGTTAGAAAGAGGATTTGATCTTGAGTGTGCATTCACATATAAAAACTGAATTTCGGGAAGATCCTGTTTTAAGAAAAACTTGTTAGCTTGGTTGATTGATTTGAACTTCAAGAAGTAGATAAACACATATTCATATATATTGTTCATTGGACTTCTTATTGAAAAACCTACTTTGATTAAAATATTGGAACTTGAAGGAAAACTTTGTGATTTTTGATTGAGTTGTATTCAAGTCAAATTTTTGTTGAATAACTCACTTCAAATATACTTGAGAATCTTTACAAAGTGAATCAAGAACCCTAGTGGACTCCAAAGCATTCCAAACATATTTTTACTTGGGAGTTTTTGATTAAATACGAATTTGTGTGTTGACACATATCATACATCAAACGATTGTATCGTTTTCCCTACATTCTTGAGCTTCCAGTTATATCATATGATAATGTATTAGGAAATTGAATTGTATTCACAAGATTTTGTTGGAAGCATTGTTTTGAGTGTTATTTCTCAAATTTCATTGTAAACACGGTTCGGGTTGTGAACTGGGTGTGAGGAGGAAGCTGTACCTCTTGTGAGTAGCAGATAAGGAGGGAGATGTACCTCTTGTAAGCAGCGATTTGTAAGGGAAGCTCCGTCCCACTTTAAGGAGCAGGGTTATTAGTGAATCCTTGAGTGGTTGCTCAAGGTGAGGACGCAGGCCAAGTCGGCTGAACCTCATAAAATCGAGTTTGTCATATCTCTTCCTTTTACTTTTTATTTTCCGCGTTGTATTTAAATTGAGTATATTGCATGCATAGATAGGATTGCCAAACTCACACATAATTGAGCAACTAGAAGTAGTTGGTAAACTTATAAGAAGTGCGTAAAAGAAAATTAAGTGAATTAATTTTTTAATATCCAATTCACCCCCCCCCTCTTGGGATTACACCTTAATCAACATTTGGTATCAGAGAGGGTTTACTTAGACTTGATAGTTAATTTGTAAAATGATCACATGGCACACATTGGTGTAACTCCATTTGGTGAGGGACACTCATCCACTAGACCCCCCATTTTCTGTGGTGTAAATTACACCTATTGGAAATATAGGATGAGCATATATTTACTGAACGTAGATTGGAAAGTTTGGAAAATTGTGACTAAGGGAAATCACATACCCATGAAAGTAATTGATAAGATTAATGTACCTAAAACTTAAGATGAATATACTGAAGAGGATTGGAAGTCAGTTCAAAGTAATGCCGCTGCCATGAATATACTCTTCTATGCACTAGACGTCAATGAATTTAATAGGGTAATGACATGTAACTCAGCTAAAGAAATTTGGGAAAAATTAGAAGTTACATATGAAGGCACTAAGGAAGTAAAGGATAGCAAGATAGACATGCTCACTAGTGAATATGAAGCATTTAAAATGAGGGTTGATGAATCCATACAATCCATGTACACTAAATTCACACACATTATTAACTCTTTAAATGCTCTTGTAAAAAATTACCCTTCTTATGAGTTGATCAGGAAAATACTCAGGGGATTACCCCCAGTGTGGGAAGCTAAAGCTACTGCAATAGCAGAAGGGAGAAACGTCAAAGAGATGTCAGTGGACGAACTCATTGGCTCACTTATCACCTATGAGGTGGCAATAAACAAGAGGAAAAATGAACAAAGCAAAGCTAAGAAGGTCACTGCACTTAAGGCATCATCAAGCTACTCAAGTGAAGGAAGCGATTTCGAAACGGATGATGACATGGCCCTGCTAACAAAGAAGTTCAGAAAGTTCTTAAAGAAGAACAAAAAGTTCAACAGAAAATTTTGGAACTCTAAATTAGAAAGAGGAGAGCAAAGCATGAAGAAAAGAAGGAGGATCCACCAACATGCTACAATTTCCGAGAAGTTGGACATATCAAGCCCAAGTGCCCCAAACTCATAAAAGCTTCAAGGAAAAAGAAGAAGGCGCTGAAAGTCGGCTGGGATACACACGACACTAGCAGTTCAGAATATGAATCTAGCAATGACGAGGTTGCCAATCTATGTCTAATGGCACATGATGACTTTGAGGTACTATCATCTCGTTCATCATCTTCATACTACTCTAGTGAATCTGAAAATGAAAATGATATGATGTCATATGATGAAATGAAACAAGAATACCTATACACTATTAAAATACTTGAGAAGAAAACAAAGAAAATTTCTGAGTTAAGAAGCCAAGTCAAAGAACTTTCAAATCTTGTTGAACACCAAACTGAATCCCATGCATCTTCCATGAAGGATAAGGAGCTGAAAATTGAGGAATTAGAAAAGGACTTGAAAGACAAATTTGAAATTATTTGTAAATTTACCAAAGGAAAAAACAACTTTGAAAAGCTCTTAGGATCTCAAAGAAATTCTCTAGAAAAAGAAGGGCTCGGTTTTAATGGTAAAGAAAATATAAGGAAAAGACAACTTTAGATAGGGTATTTCACAAAAGAATCAAAGTCATTTGTTCCAACTAAGAATCATTATAGATATACTACATGCTTCAAATGTTGAAGGTTGGGTCACATACAATTTGACTGCCCTTTCAAAAACAAAGATATAAAAATTAGGAAAGTATGGAAGATTAAGGGTGAACCTAGCACTAACCCTCTTGGACCCAAGACAATCTGGGTACCAAAGTTAGTTGTTTAATTGTATCTTGCAGATTTTCTTAAGAACCACTTCTTCAAAAGATACAAGGTATATGGATAGCGGATGCTCACGTCACATGACCGGAGACAAATCAAAATTCACATCCTTCACACTCAAGGATGAAGGCTTTGTTACCTTTGGAGAGAATCCTAAGGGAAGGATCACAGGTGTCGGTAAAGTCGGTAATGATTCCACACTCATTATTGATGATGTTTTATTAGTTGAAGGTCTAAACCACAATTTATTGAGCATAAGTCAACTATGTGATAAAGGGTAGAAAGTATCATTTGAACATGACAAGTGCATAGTTGAACACAAAACTGATAATAAGATACTGTTCATTGCTAAATGACATGAAAAAGTATACACCACAAGTTTTGATAACCTAACTTCACAAAGTGTAACATGCTTATCTGCTATGAATGAAATAAGTTGGATTTGGCATAGGATACTAGGACATGCAAAGATGGATTTAATTTCAAAATTAGTTAAGAAAGAATTAGTTAAGGGACTGTCCAAGACAAAATTTGTGAAAGATAAAATCTATTATGCATGCCAACTAGGAAAAAAATCAAGAACAAGCTTTAAGAAGAAGAAAGAGATCTCCACTACGAGGCCACTTCAAATGCTGCACTTAGACTTATTTGGACCAAACCAAATTCAGAGTTTAGGAGGAAAATCATACGCTTTTGTCATAGTTGATGACTTCTCAAGATACACATGGGTACTATTTTTAGGTCATAAAGATGAAGCATGTGAAAATTTTATTAATATGTGTAAGAGAGTACAAAATGAAAAGGGATACACAATTACCAAAATTTGAAGTGATAGGGGTAGAGAGTTTAAAAATCAAGGCATGGAAGACTATAGCAACTCATTAGGAATTGGCCATAACTTTTCAGCTCCTAGAACACCACAACAAAATGGCGTAGTTGAAAGAAAGAATAGATCTATACAAGAAATGGCTAGAACCATGCTTAACGAACATAGATTACCCAAATACTTTTGGGCCGAGGCTGTGAATACAACCTACTATGTACTTAATAGAGTTCTAATTAGAACATCACTTAATAAGACTCCTTATGAGTTATGGAATAGCCATAGACCAAATATATCATATTTTCATGTTTTTGGCTGTAAGTGTTTTGTGCTTAGAGACAATGAGCATTTAGGAAAATTCGATGTAAAATCTGATGAAGGTATCTTCCTAGGGTATGCCTTAGATAGTAAAGCTTTTAGAGTGTATAATAAACAAACATTGATGGTCATAGAATCTATTCATGTAGTGTTTGATGAGTCAAATCCTTTTTCCAAAAAAATTGATGAAGATGAACCTGAATTAAACAAGGAACTAAAAGAACTATCAATTGAGAATGATTCAGAAAAGAAACTTGAACTTAGAGAACCATCCATTGAAATTGAAGAAACTACAACTGAGGTAAATGCACCACCTAGAGAATGGAAATACATAAAGAATCATCTCATAGATCAAATAATAGGAGAACCATTATGTGGAGTATCCACTCGCTCCTCTCTTAGGAACATGATGAGTCATTGTGCATTCTTATCACAAGAAGAACCTAAGAATGTGAGTGAAGCCATAGAGGATGAATCTTAGGTGCTATCCATGCAAGAGGAATTAAATCAATTTGAAAGAAATAGAGCATGGACGTTAGTTCCCAGACCAGAGGATAAGTCAATCATAGGGACCAAATGGACATATAAGAATAAGAAAGATGAAAATGGAATGGTTGTGAGAAATAAGGCTAGATTAGTAGCTCAGGGATATAACCAAGAAGAAGGTATAGATTTTGAAGAAACATTTGCCCCTGTAGCTAGGATGGAAGCCATACGAATTTTATTAGCATACGCAGCATTTAAGGATTTCAAGCTATATCCAATGGATGTGAAAAGCGCATTTTTAAATGGCTACATAAATGAGGAAGTGTATGTAGAATAACCCCCTGGGTTTGAAAAGCATAAGAACTCAGATCATATTTATAAACTAACAAAGGCCTTGTATGGTTTAAAGCAAGCTCCTAGAGTTTGGTATGAATGGTTAAGCGGATTTCTATTAGAAAATGGATTTATAAGAGGAAAGATAGATACAACCCTATTCATAAAGGCTAAGAAAGATGATATTATCCTAGTGCAAGTATATGTAGATGACATCATCTTTGGTGCTACCGATAAAGAATTGTGTAATGAATTTGCCAATACAATGCAAAATGAATTTGAGATGAGCAGGATGGGTGAACTAAATTTCTTCCTAGGACTGCAGATTAAACAAGAAAATCATAGAATTTTCATAAATCAATCAAAGTATATTCGAGACCTACTCAAAAAATTTAACATGGAAGACGGAAAAGTACTAGGTACACCTATGAGCACTTCATTGAAATTAGATAAAGATGAACAAGGTATACCAGTAGATGTCAAACTATATTGTGGAATGATAGGTAGCTTGTTATACCTGACTACCAGTAGACCAGATATAATGTTTAGCGTATGTTTATGAGCAAGATTTCAGTCTACTCCAAAAGAGTCTCACTTGCTAGCTGTTAAACGTATACTTAGATATTTGATAGGAACCGTGGACATTGGGTTATGGTATCCTAAGCACACATCATTTGAGATTCTTAGTTATTTAGATGTTGATTATGTAGGTAGTAAAGTGGATAGGAAGAGCACTAGTGGTACTTGTCACTTCTTAGGACACTCCTTGGTCTCTTGGTTTTCCAAGAAACAAAATTTAGTCCCTCTTTCCACAGCTGAAGCTGAATACATAGCGGCAGGTAGTTGTTGTGCTCAAACGCTTTACATGAAGCAACAACTGAAGGATTTTGGATTAAGTTATGAAACAATTCCCATAAGATGTGATAATACGAGTGCAATAAATATCTCAAAGAATCCCATATTACATTCACGAACTAAGCACATAGAAATACGACATCACTTTCTTCATGACCATGTACAAAAAGGGGATGTAAGACTTGAGTTTGTATGCACAGATGAACAATGGGCTGATATATTCACAAACCCACTTGCAGAGGATAGATTTATACAAATTAGACGTAAATTAGGACTCATGCATAGTCGAGAGGTTGCTTAGAATCATGATTAAATGATATAATTCCGGGGGAGCAACATCTCTTACGACTTAATCACTTGAACGTGCATATTATTTATATTATTAATATTTGGTATCAACTTTTGGATACATTCAAAACCTTAAGATCGCTAAAGGGAAAAGAACATAAGGTTGCATCTACTCATGCTTTATTTATTTACACCTTTTTGTTGATGTCAAAAGGGGGAGAAAATCTAAAAACGGCAAAAATATGGAAAAGCAAAACTAATAAATGGAAGCAATGAGTCTTGGTGGTAAAACTAATTTGCAAAGGGTGAGATATTTAAAGGGAGAAATCTAGCATATTACATTTGTTCTTAGCATATTTCTTATTTCATTTGGATTCAGGATAAACACTCTGTGTATGAACATGAGCATATTGTCATTCATTGAATATTTGATGCATTAATTGAGGGGGAGCCTTAGTTGGGCGTAACCCATTATATATTTTTGTTCGTGCATTTGTCATCATCAAAAAGGGGGAGATTGTTGACTCTATGAGTCCAATCTTGTTTTGATAATGACAAATCACTTGGTAATTGATCTGTGCATTGAGTTTGTGTACATGACCTATATTAACCATGCACGGAAAGATAACAAGTTATGGATGCCTTCAAGTAAAGCCTACAAATCATGGAAAGCATCTTGGAACTTTAAGAGTATGAGAATCAAGACACAAGCGGAAAAGTTCAAGAAACTCTTCGGAATGGGTATTTAGAGCTTATGTATTTACATTGGCATATGATTTATTTTGAAGCTCATTATAACTTAGAATGGTTTTAGGATTCATGCATTTCATGTACATCATTAGGAAACTCTCATGGACCTTGAAATGTTTTCAAAATCATGAAAAATATATTTTATGAAAGATCCAGGAAAAGAAGCCAAGCAGATTTTTAGTTAGAAATAAAAATTTGAGAGAATGGGTAGTTCAGTCGCCTGAACTCAAACCTTAGTAGCCTGAAGAATTTCTTCAATTTCCTGAAGAATTAAATGGAGAAGACAGAACCTGGCCGAGGCTCTTCGATTTCCTGACCTTGGAACCTCGGGTGCCTGAAGTTGACACTTCAGGAGCCTGAAGTCGAGTTCGGTTGCCTGAACTCGCAAGAAAGCCTAAAAATCAGCTCTTTATTAAAAAGACAAGCGAAGTATCTTATTGATCCAACGGTTGAGATTATTTCTAAGGGTAATATAATATATATTATGAACATCTAAACCCTAGAATACATGCACAAGGACAAAACAAGAAAGATTTACTTCTCATTGCAAGATTTGAACACTAGAGCTAGTTTTCTGCACTTCAATCTTCTTCCATCTTCATTTGCGAAAATCTCTACTGAAATCAAAAGAGCATTCATTCATCCAACTAAATTTTGATCCAGTATTAAGGTTTGATCTGTCAAGTTATCCTTTTTCAAGAATCTCTCATCTCTTTACTTGTTCATCGTTAGAAAGTGGATTTGATCTTGAGTGTGTATTCACATATAAAAACTGAATTTCGGGAAGATCATGTTTTAAGAAAAACTTGTTAGCTTGGTTGATTGATTTGAACTTCAAGAAGTAGATAAACACATATTCATATATATTGTTCATTGGACTTCTTATTGAAAAACCTACTTTGATTAAAATATTGGAACTTGAAGGAAAACTTTGTAATTTTTGATTGAGTTGTATTCAAGTCAAATTTTTGTTAAATAACTCACTTCAAATATACTTGAGAATCTTTACAAAGTGAATCAAGAACCCTAGTGAACTCCAAAGCATTCCAAATATATTTTCACTTGGGAGTTTTTGATTAAATACGAATTTGTGTGTTGACACATATCACACATCAAACGATTGTATCATTTTTCATACATTATTGAGCTTCAAGTTATATCATATGATAATGTACTAGGAAATTGAATTGTACTCACAAGGTTTTGTTGGAAGCATTGTTTTGAGTGTTATTTCTCAGAGTTCATTGTAAACACGGTTTGGTTTGTGAACCAGGTGTGAGGAGGAAGTTGTGCCTCTTGTGAGCAGCGGATAAGAAGGGAGATGTACCTCTTGTAAGCAACGGTTTGTAAGGGAAGCTCCATCCCACTTTAAGGAGCAGGATTAAAGTGAATTATTTAGTGGTTGCTCAAGGCGAGAACGAAGGCCAAGTCGGCTGAATCTCGTAAAATCGCGTTTGCCATCTCTCTTCCTTTTACTTGTTATTTTTCGCGTTGTATTTAAATTGAGTATATTGCATGCATAGATAGGATTGCCTCGCTCACACATAATTAAGCAACTAGAAGTAGTTGGTAAACTTATAAGAAGTGTATAAAATAAAATTAAGTGAATTAAATTTTTAATATCCAATTCACCCCCACTTTTGGGATTACACCTTAATTAACAATCATAATAAAAATAGTAAGATAATTATAAGTATCAGCATTAAATAGTAACAAACCCTAATAAATTATTTTGTCAAATTCAGACAGTAGAGCATGGTACCATTGCTATTTACAGATCAGAGTGCAATCACATATCGCAAATAGTATGTGGATTTCGTCAATCGTGTTGTTAGCTTTACTATGATCTGAAGAGGGGGTGAATTGGTATTTTTAAAATTTAACACCTAGGTATTCCTCCTAACAGCAGTGTGTTCACAACCTTATGCTCAATCTAGTGCGAGCAATATAAATATAAGAGGAATTAAATGAAGTAATTTAATTAACAGCACACGCACTAGAAAAAAAAAAAAAAAAGTAAAAATGACACACAGAGATGTTATCAAGGTTCGGCCAATTTGACTACGTCCCCGCCTTAGCTAAAAAGCACAAGGATTATCACTATCACTTGCTCACTTAATTGGGTGGAGCGACACCTATACAAACCAAGTCAATTAGCACAGGGCTGACCTTAACCTTTACACCAATCCTTACCGGGCTGGATTACCGCCCCCTCATGCCACGCCTAGAATCACTCAAATTTATAATCAAACGGTACAATGAAATAGTGTTTTCACGTAAAGCAAATTTGTGCCTAAGTAATGCGCTCAATCATAAACACATCAATCACATGAATATAGTGTAAGCTCAGTGATGTGCTTTTTGCTTAATCAATACTCAACACAGTATTGTCAATATGAAGCTCAAGAGTATTCAACACAATACAATCGGTATGATGCTCAAGAATAATCAACACAAGCAATGACTTGGAATCTAAACAAAATATTTCAATAATACATCAATATTCCAAGTATACTATGCAGATAATCAAACTATTTTCGAAAGGATTTTCTTCAATGAAATGAGCACAAAGCTAGTTTGAAAGGGTTGCTTGCTTGTTTGAAAAATCTTCGCACACCAAAATCAAAGCTATTAGATACTTGCAATGAAGTGCAAATATCCAAAGCTTTATAGGTTTGGTCCCACACAAGATTTATAAATGAGAAATCCAAGGGATAAAGCTAAACTACACTCCTAACAAAATAAATCTTCAAGCACTCACAAACAATGGGAGTATTAGCTTTGAGCAACAAATAAAAAAACACTAATGAAACTCTCACACTCTCGGATTTGATCAAAGGATGCAAGTTTGAGAGTTTTAAGATAAAGAAAGGATTTTGAAGATAGAGAGAGTATATTGCTAATCACTTTTTCTTAATCCCTCACTAATCATGCAAATGAGAAGACATTTATAGCCAGGTGAAAAAATATAACCGTTTGGGACAAGATGGGTATTATTAAAGAAGTCTCAAAAGATTAAAATTCAATTAGCCCAAAATAACCCTATTTTACCATGGTTAAAATAATTTTAACCGGGCAAGGTTTAGGTGGCTAAACCTTGGTTCGGTCACCCGATAAGACACAGTTCAAAAAGTTTTGTAACTAAGTTTGGTCGCCCGGATAATGGTTCGGCAGCCCGAATCAAAGTCATTAGCTAAGCTTCGAGACTTCAGGTGCCCGGTCATACTTTCAGTGGCCTAAAGGCAGGAGTTCGGTCGCCTGGGGATATATTTGAACTAAAATTGTAGGGCACCCGAGTCGGTGAACAGTCCCTTTCGAAGGGTTTGGGCCCCCGAGAAAGATGTGTGCATTTGTGGTTCGGTCACCCAAGGGATGGTCAACATTTTTGAATTTCAGAGATCGGGCGCTTGAGGAGTTTTATACTCCAAAGGTTCGGTCGCCCGACATTTTGATAATTTTAAGCCCAATTATAACACACTCATATTTTATGCAATGTGTGTATGTTTGTGGGAGCCAAGGGTCTTACTATGGTCAAGTTGAGCTCACACTATATGTTGTGTGCATGAGGTGCAGGTGATGAGCATACAAGCTATATCCTAGATTACTATTACAGACCTTATTACATATATGACTATATACTACAATGTAAATTACAAAGCTTCACGGTCTTCTTGTTTCTTCAAGTGTCGTCAAGGAAGTTTGATTTGAATCTACACAAGCACTTAAAAAACATCAAATATCAATATTTGTCATTATCAAAACCGAGTACGACCAATAAGGTCAACATTCTCCCCCTTTTTGATGATGACAAATACAATTGAAAAAAATATGGGTTAAGCCAAAGAAGGCTCCCCCTCTCAATATGCATTCTAAACAAATTATGTTACCCATTATTTTATCCTCTTTTTCCATCTCCCCATTTTGGCAACAACAAAAAGGGCCAATTAAAGTAAATCGGGAAATGAGTAAATGTTATGAATATACAAGAAAAGTTGGAAAGATTTATAAAAATTTCGGCAGAGTGTCGTTTGTAAATCAGACTTTCCAAAATATATCCTGTATAATTGTAACCTATTTGAGGTTATATATCCTAGAAGTTTATCCACAACTACTTAAACAGTTCAGTATGATCCCATCAAGTAAATAAGATATTAATTATGAACATTGAGTGGACAAATTTTGCACTACAAATGAGGAACAATATAAGCATGCAATATGAGCTGTGTACATAATCAATAATTAACTTTCACAAAGTATCAAGCAAGAAGATACGTCAATAATAGAATTAGTTGCTAAGACTTGAAAAAGTTCCCATGAGAGAGCTCTCCCTAAATTTAAGCAAGTTGTGAAACATTTAAGTTTTAGGAAGCTTCTCTACTATGCATTAAGCCTAATTCACGTCTAATTTGTATGAACCTATCCTCAGGTAGTGGCTTAGTGAATATGTCAGCCCATTGTTCATTGGTACATACAAACTTAAGTACAACATCTCTTTTTTGTACATGGTCCCGAAGAAAATGATGTCTAATCTCAATGTGTTTAGTTCGTGAATATGAAATAGCATTTTTAGAGATGTTGATTGTACTAGTATTATCACATTTAATCAGTATTGTTTCATAGTGCAGTCCAAAGTCCACAAGTTGTTATTTTATATAAAGAGTTTGGGCACAACAACTTCCAGCTGCAATATATTCAGCTTCGGCTGTGGATAAGGAAACTAAGTTTTGTTTCTTAGAGAACCAAGAAGCAAGAGATTGTCCTAAGTAATGGCACGTGCCACTAGTGCTTTTTCTATCAATCTTACTACCGGAAAAGTCAGCGTTAGTGTAACTGACAATCTCAAAAGTAGTATGCTTAGGGTACCACAATCCTAATTCAGTAGTCCCAACTAAATACCAAAGGATTCGTTTAACAACTTTTAGATGAGATTCCTTAAGAGCAGCCTGAAACCTAGCACACATGCATACACTAAACATAATATCAGGCCTACTAGCAGTGAGATATGGGAGACTTCCAATCATGCCACGATACAATTTATATGAACAGGGATCCCTAGCTCATATTTATCAAGTTTAATTGAAGGGTTCATAGGCATACCAAGAATTTTACAGTCTTCCATATTAAATTTCTTTAGAAAGTCCCTAATGTATTTAGATTGGCATATGAAAGTTCCATGATTAGCTTGCTTAATTTGTAACCCTAAGAAGAAATTGAGTTCACCCATTATGCTCATTTCAAATTCACTTTGTATGCATTTTTCAAACTCATTACACAACTCATCATTGGTTGCCCAAAAAATGATATCGTCCACGTAAATTTGAACAAGAAGCATGTCATCATTTTTGGACTTGATGAAGAGTGTAGTGTCAATCTTGCCACGGGTAAACTCATTTTCTAGTAAAAAACTGCTAAGCCTCTCATACCAAGCTCTAGGATCTTGTTTCAATCCATATAAGGCTTTAGATAACCGGTAAACATGATCACGACATTTATGATTTTCAAAATCGGGTGGTTGTTCTATGCAAACCTCTTCATTAATATAGCCATTTAGAAAAACATTTTTAACATCCATTTGAAATAATTTAAAATTTTTAAAAGCGGCAAAAGCAAGTAGCATATGAATGGCTTCTAACCTAGTGACAAGAGCATATGTTTCATCAAAGTCAATCCTTTCCTGTTGATTATACCCTTGGGCAACTAGTCTAGCTTTATTGCTAGTTATTACCCCATTCTCATCTTTCTTGTTTCTATATACCCATTTAGTTCCAATGATGGTGTGCTCATTAGGCCTAGGAACTAAGGTCCACACTTTGTTTCTTTCAAATTGATTAAGCTCTTCTTGCATGGACATTACCCAAGACTCATCTTCTATGGCTTCTTTAATATTTTTAGGTTCTTCTTGGAATAAGAAGGCAAAATGATTCACCATATTTCTTAAGGAGAATCTTGTGGCTACTCCATGGGATGGTTCATCTATGATTTGATCTATAGGGTGATTTCTAATGAATTTTCAATCTCTAGGCAACTCCTGATTTCCATTTTCATTATCTTCAAGTGATTTTTCAGTTACTTCTTGATTTTCACTTGCATTGTTTTCAATTGACATTTTCTCTAAGCATTTTCTAATATTAATATCATCTTCATCACCTTTATTAGATAATGGATTAGACTCATCACACACAACATGAATAGATTCAATAATAGTAAAAGTTCTTTTATTGAAAACCCTATATGCTTTGCTATTTAATGCATATCCTAGGAAGATGCCTTCATCAGATTTAGAGTCAAATTTCATAGATGCTCATTATCCCTAAGCACATAGCATTTACAACCAAATACATAAAAATAGGAAATATTAGGCTTATGGTTGTTCTGTAATTCATAAGGGGTTTTATTAATTAATGGTCTAATCAACACCCTATTCATAACATAGCATGTAGTGTTAATAGCCTTAGCCCAAAAATATTTAGGTAAGTTATGCTCATTCAACATAGTTCTATCCATTTCTTGCAGTGACCTATTCTTTCTTTTTACTACACCATTTTGTTAAGCTGTCCTAGGCACAGAGAAATTATGTGATATGCCCTCTAAGTCACAGTATTTTTCTATGCTTTTACTTTTGATTTCCGTGCCTCTATCACTTCTTATGTGAGTGATTTTATATCCCTTTTCATTCTGAATTCTCCTGTAAAGTTTGGTGAATTGTTCACATGATTCATTTTTTATGTGTAAGAAATAACACCCATGTGAATCTAGAAAAGTCATCCACAATTACAAAAGCATAAGATTTACCACCAAGACTTTGCACAGAATTAGGTCCAAATAAATCTAGGTGAAGCAACTCCAAGGGTCTAGTAGTAGATATGAACTTCTTTTTCTTAAAACTAGATTTTGTTTGCTTACCCATTTGACATGCATCACATATTTTATCCTTTACAAAAGACATCTTAGGCAAGCCTTTAACTAGCTATTTTATAACAAGTTTAGACAGTAAATCCATGCTAGCAAGTCCCAAACGCCAATGCTATAACCAACTAACTTCATTTATAGCAGAAAAACATGTCACTTGTTGTGAAGCTAGATTATCAAAAGAGGTAGTATAAACATTTTCATGTCTATCAGCAGTAAAAAGCGCTTTGTGATCTGTTTTATTTTCTACTATGCATTTGTCATTTTCAAAAGATAATTTATATTCAATGTCACACAACTGACTTATGCTAAGTAGATTATGCTTCAGTCCATCAACCAGAAAAACATTATCAATAGTAAAAGAGGAATCCTTACCAACCTTATCTACCCCGATGATGCGTCCTTTGGCATTGTCCCTAAATGTTACATAGCCTCCGTCCTTAGGAACAATTGATGTGAATTTTCCCTTGTCGCTAGTCATGTGCCAAGAGCACCTGCTATCCAAGTACCATCTATCCTTGGAGGAGGATGATCTTAGGCATACCTCATCTTCGCGTGTCATTAAACACAGATTAGTGACCTCCGTGTCACTATGATCTGTGTCCGAGTCGCTGCTGCTGTATTGGTCCCATGAAGTGCACGCCTTCATAGCTTTCTTCTTTTTCTTGGTTTCTTTTTTCAGCAATGGGTAGTTAGGTTTGATGTGCCCGATTTTATTGTAGTTATAACATGTGGGAGCATTTGACTTTTCTTTTCTTTTGCTAGGCTATCCCTTTTCAGTAATAGATTCCCTGTAATTTTTGAATGGCTTTCTGTTTCTCCTAAAAAATATGCTAAACTTTCTGGTTAGCATAGCCATATCTTCATCAGTTTCAGATCCACTACACTCACTAGATATGCTTGTGGAGGTTTTTAATGCAGTAACCTTCTTAGCCCTGTTGTGCTCATTAAGCCTTTAGTTTATGGACAATTCATAAGTAATCAAGGAACCTATTAGTTCATCTAAGTTCATGGCCTTAAGGTCTCTACCCTCAGCAATGGTCGTAGCCTTGGCTTCCCAAACCGGAGGTAAGCCTCTAAGGATCTTCCTAATCACCTCATATGTGGGATAGGTCTTTCCTAATGCATGTAGTGAGCTTATGATGTGTGTGAATCTAGTGTACATGCTCTGAATGGACTCACCTACATTCATCCTAAAGGCCTTATACTCACTGGTCAACATATCTATCCTACTGTCTTTCACATCTCTAGTCCCCTCATATATGACTTCTAACTTATTCTATATTTCTTTTTTAGTAGAACATACCATAATCCTATTAAATTCATTTACATTAAGACTACAATATAAAATATTCATGGCAGTGGCATTAAGACTAACAACTTTCATATCATCATCATCATATTCATCCTTAGTCTTAGGAACCCTAGTTGCACCCTCAGTTTTCATAGGAATATAGTTTCCCTTAGAGACGATCCTCCACACCTTCCAATCAATATTCTGAAGGTAGATGCGCATCCTCTGTTTCCAGAAGGTGTAATTAATACCACTGAAAACAAGAGGACGTGTGGAAGATGGTCCCTCAGGAAAAGGGGTCACGGAACTATGAGCCATATTTGATCTTTTTGCAAAATAACAACTAGTCTATGCTACGTGACTCTGATACCAATTGTTAGCTTTATCGTGATCACAAGAGGAGTGGGGGGTGAATTGGCATTTTTAAAATTTAACACCTAGGTATTCCTCCGAACAGTAGTATGTTCACAACCTTATGGTCAATCTAGTGCGAGCAATATAAATATAACATGAATTAAATGAAGCAATTTAATTAACAGCACATGCACCAGAAAAACAATAAAGTTAGAGTGACACACAGAGATGTTATCGAGGTTCGGCCAATTTACCTACGTCCCCGCCTTGGCTAACAAGCACAAGGATTATCACTATCAGTTGCTTACTTAACCGGGTGGAGCGAGACCTATACAAACCAGTTCAATTAGCACAGGGCTGACCTCAACCTTTACACCAATCCTTACCGAGCTGGATTATCGCCCCCTTAGGCCACGCCTAGAATCACTCAGATTTATAATCAAACGGTACAATGAAATAGTGCTTTCACTTAAAGCAAATTTGTACCCAAGTAATGCGCTCAATCACAAACACATCAGTCACATGAATATAGTGTAAGCTCAGTGATGTGCTTTTTGCTTAATCAATACTCAACAAAGTATAGTCAATATGAAGCTCAAAAGTATTCAACACAATACAATCGGTATGATGCTCAAGAATAATCAACACAAGTAATGACTTGGAATCTAAACAAATATTTCAACAATACATCAATATTCCAAGTATACTATGCACATAATCAAACTAGTTTCAAAAAGATTTTCTTCAATGAAATGAGCACAAAGCTAGTTTGAAAAATCTTCGCACACCAAAATCAAAGCTATTAGATTCTTGCAATGAAGTGCAAATATCCAAAGCTTTATAGGTTTAGTCCCATACGAGATTTATAAATGAGAAATCCGAGGGATAAACCTAAACTATACTCCTAACAAAATAAATCTTCAAGCACTCACAAACAATGGGAGTATTAGCTATGAGCAACAAATAAAAAAACACTAATGAAACTCTCATAATCTCGAATTTGATCAAAGGATGCAAGTTTGAGAGTTTTAAGACAAAGAAAGGATTTTGAAGATAGAGAGAGTATATTGCTAATCACTTTTTCTTAATCCCTTACTAATCATACAAATGAGAACATATTTATAGTCAGTTGAAAAAATATAACCGTTTGGGACAGGATAGGTATTATTAAAGAAGTCTCAAAAGATTAAAATTCAATTAGCCTGAAATAACCCTATTTTACCATGATTAAAATAATTTTAACCGGGCAAGGTTCGGGTGGCTGAACCTTGGTTCGGTCGCCCGATAAGACAGTTGAAAAAGTTCTGTAAATAAGTTTAGTCGCCCATATAATGGTTCGGTAGCCCGAATCAAAGTTAGTAGCTAAGCTTCGTGACTTTGGGTGCTCGGTCATACTTTCGGTGGCTCGAAGGCAAGGAGTTCAATTTCCTGGGGATATATTTGAACTAAAATCGTAGGGCACCCGAGTTGGTGAACAGGCCCTTTCGAAGGGTTCAAGCGCTCGAGAAAGATGTGTGCATTTGAAGTTCGGTCACTCGAGGGATGGTCAACATTTTTGACTTTCAGAGATTGGGCACCCGAGGAGTTTTATACTCCAAAGGTTCAGTCACCCGACTCCTCTTAACTTGCTTAGATTTTGATAATTTTAAGCACAATTATAACACACTCATATTTTATGCAATGTGTGTATGTGTGTGGGAGCCAAGGGTCATACTGTGGTCAAGTTGAGCTCACACTATATGTTGTGTGCATGATGTGCAGGTGATGAGCATGCAAGCCATATCCTAGATTACTATTATAGACCTTATTACAGATATGACTATATACTACAATGTAAATTACAAAGCTTCACGGTCTTCTTGTTTCTTCAAGTGTCATCAAGGAAGTTTGATTTGAATCTGCACAAGCACTTGAAAAACATCAAATATCAATAAAACTGGGTGCGACCAATAAGGTCAACACGTGCCTGTGGAGAGATTGCAGTCTCCCTAGTATTATGGGTGAAGGAGGCTAGTTTGATGAGGTAGTTAGTAGTTCTAATGCTTGGAAGAGGATGCAGTTTGGCCGGACTGAGGATTGGTAGAGTATTGTTGACTTATCTGGTAGGCCAACCAAGATTAAAACTAGGATGAAGTCCCGCATACGAGCCGCACAACCTAGTCATGGGGGGGGGGGGTGTAAATCATAACGCACAGTTGTCCAGGGTAAATATCTCAATTATATATATGTCTACAAAATTTACAGAATAATAGAAATATATTATGATACTAGTAGTATGAAAAGTAGAAAACTCATATATTACAGTTATACTTTAAACTATGATAAATGCAAGTTATACCATATATTGAGTTATCAGCTTTTACAGTTCCAAATATTGTCATTATAATATTTATGAAACTCAGTTTCCACACACTAGTAATAGCATATTTCCCTTTACTGAGCGATGTCTAATCTTAGTGGTTTAACATTTTTCAGGTGATCCAGTTAGGCGAGCGGATCATGCTTGCAGATAGAGAGATCTTTTATTTTGCCCTATTTATAGGGGAAGTGTATTCAAGGGATTATATTTTTGAGCAGATGATCTTGGGGTGATGTGTAAATATGTATACTTATGGTTTGGAAACACTGAATTTCGGTATTGTGATTATGGATGTATGAATTTATGTTTTCCGCTGCATAGGTTTGTCGGTTTTTGTACATGGATACCTCAGAGCCATCTGGGCCCTAAGATGTTATAGAAGTATGCAATGGTATCACAGTAATTTTTATGTTATATCAAAAAAAAATTTGTGAAATTTTTGGGTTGTTGCAGTTTGGTATCAGAGCCTAAGTTGCTAGGTTTTACTGACTCTAGAGTATAGCAGAAAACAATACTCGAATATAGGAATGGAATCATAAGAAGAGTGGAATAGATGACAGTGAGTTAACTTTGGGAATTAGGACTAGAATTTAGGGTTCTGTTCTGCAGTTTGGAGGTAGAGTTTCGGGGTGGTTTATGTGATTTTTCTGGGGTGACGATTCTAGGAAAGCCATAGTAAACTATCGACGATTTCTATTTCCATATGGTAGGGCCAGGATGTTCGAGAGAAATTTGAAGCGAAATATTTATAGATAGGTGGCAATACTGAGGATATAGGATTTCTCAGAGCTGGTTCACAATGCCATAATAGCAGAGGAGGGTTTGCCTAAAGAGATTGAGATATAGAGCCAGAAGAAGAGGGCTGCACCTTCGAATTTTTCAGGCAAGTTTCAGCCAAGGACCTTGGAGAGGAGGTAGATCCGGTTGGGGCCAGAGGCAGAAAATAGAGTACAATGGATTTCACAGTGGGCGATCTTATCCCATCTATCCCAGATATGGACGGAGACATCCAGGTGAGTACCGACTGGGGGAGAAGGTCTGCTACCATTGTCGGAGGCCCGACCATATGGCTCGATTATGTCAAGTACAACCAATTTATGCACCAGCTCCCAGATCGAATCGAGGTGGTCATCAGGCACCCCGTGGAGGCCAGCAGAGGAATACGTCACCGATAAGGGTCTTTGCATTGACAAAATACCGTATGGCTCCAGTAGAATTGAAGGAATCAAAAGATCAGTTGTAGGAGTTACTGGATAAAGGATTTATCAAGCTCGGTGTGTCCCTTTAGGGGCCCTAGTCTTGTTCGTGAAAAAGAAATATGGGACCATGAGGTTATGTATAGATTATAGGGAGATAAACAAATTGACAGTTAAGAATAAATATCCTCTTCCCAGGATTGATGATTTATTTGATTAGTTCTAGGGGGCCCAGTTCTACTCCAAAATTGACTTGCGGTCGGGTTATCATTAGGTGAAAGTTAGAGCAGAGAAGATTTTGAAAATAGCATTCCGAACCAAATATGGGAATTGAGAATTTTTGGTGATGCCATTTGGGTTGACTAATGCACCAGCAGTAATTGTGGATTTAATGAATCGTGTGTTCCATCATTACTTAGCACAGTTTGTTATGGTTTTCATTGATGATCTATTGGTTTACTCGAGAAGTTTTGAGGAACATAAGCATTATCCGAGGCTGGGGTTGCAGATATTGAGAGAAAGAAAGTTGTATGCAAAATTCAAGAAATGTGAATTCTAGTTAAGGCGGGTTACTTTCCTCGGGCATGGGATCTCTGAGGACGGTATATCAGTTGACCCAAGTAAGATAGAGGCAGTGGTGAGTTGGGTAAAGGCTAGGAAATGTTCAAGAGGTCTGGAGATTTCTAGTTTTGGCAGGCTACTACTGTGACTTCGTAAATGGTTTCTCCAGATTATCCAGTCCACTAACACGACTCACGAAGAAAAATGTGTAGTTTTATTGGACTACGGATTGTGACCAGAGCTTCCAAGAGTTAAAGCGGTGGTTGGTTTCAGCAGTGGTACTGACTGTTCCATTAGAGGAGGATGGATTTGTGATATATAGTGATGCATCTTTAAAGGGTCTTGGATGTGTGTTAATGTAGCATGGAAGAGTTATTGCCTACGCATCTAGACAACTTAAAGAATATGAGAAGAACTATCTTGTGTATGATTTAGAATTAGCTACAGTGGTTTATGCTTTAAAAATCTAGAGGCATTATCTGTATAGTGGGAGATGCGAAATCTTCACGAACCACAAAAGTTTAAAGTATTTATTTACCTATAAAGAGTTGAATATAAGGAAAAGAAGGTGCCTGAAACTCATTAAAGATTATGGGTACTATTAGTTACCACCCAGGGAAAGCTAATGTGGTAGCATATGCTCTGAACAGGATATCAGTGGGACCAGCACAAGCAGCTGTGGAGGTTCAGCATCCGATCCTAATGGATCTAGAGAGACTTGGTGTAGAGTTGGTAGAGAGTAATCCATAGGCATTTATTGTTAGCCTGGTTGTGCATCTTATGCTATATGAAAATATTAAAGCCGCTTAAAGAGATGACGCATAATTAGCAGAGGTAATAGTCAAAGTACAGGATTGTTAGGGAGATGAGTTTAGTATCTCTGATGATGGAGCTTTGAGGTTTCGCAACAGATTGTGTGTGCCTTCAGATGATGATATTAGGAGAAAGATTCTAGAGGAGGCTCACAGATCTCTATATACGGTTCATCCTAGTAGTACTAAAATGTATAGGGATCTGTGAGAGTATTTATAGTGGAGTGGCATAAAGAGCTTGCAGGAGGCTTTGGGGTCTCAGTTAGCATTCAAAAATGCTTTCCATCCTTAGATAGATGGTTAGATAAGGAGAATGATCTAGTACTTGAGGATATGCTGCGAGCATGTGTATTGGATTTTGGGGGTAGCTTGACCCAGTGTTTGCCGCTAATTGAATTTGCCTACAATAACAGCTATCAGACCAGCATTGACATGACACCTTACTAGGGGCTTTATGGTAGGAGGTGTCGTTCTCCTTTATACTGGGATGAGCTAGGAGAGAGACATGTTTGGAGCCAGAAATGGTGCAACAGGCGTACGATAAAGTCCGACTTATTCGAGATAGAATTAGTACAGCACAGAGTCAACAAAAAAGTTACGCAGATACTGGCCGTCGGAAATTAGAATTTAACGTGGGTGACCATGTGTTCTTAAAAATAACGTCATTGAAGGGAGTTATGAGGTTTGAGAAGAAGGGTAAGTTGAGCCCTTGGTTTATTGGCCCATTTGAAATACTTGAGAAGATTGGGTCAGTTGCTTATCGGCTAACTCTACCACCAGCTTTGTACAAAATACATGACGTATTTCATGTTTTTATGTAAAGGAAATACATCCCAGATCCTTCCCATGTCATCAGTTATGCAGAATTAGAATTCTGTGGAGGAATCACACGATAGAGGAAGCTTCTTGGGAGTTGGAAGAGGAAATTAGGCAGAAATACCCATCCCTGTTAGTAGGGTACAGTAGTGAGTTATAAGTTAAATAGTAACAGTTTAATTTTTTATAGTACAGTATAATGAATATGTAATTGTAATATAGAGTATAGGATAGATAGAGTTTTTAGTTTTGGGAGAATTTTCTTTTATGAGTATATTGTAATCTCTCAGAACTGCTTATGTAACCACGGTATTCCTCCGCCATAAGTGAGTGTTAGTAATAAAATAAGTAGCTCTTTTATGTTAAGAGTAATGTTCAATATAAATAGTAAATTTCGAGGACAAAATTTTGTAATGAGGGAAGAATTTAGAGACCCGTAGAATTATGGTAATTAAATAATAAAAGAAAGGAGGAAGTAAAGGAAAATTTTAAGAAGGATGGCAGGGTCTCGTTGATGAACGCGGAGCTTTCATCGACGAATAGGCTTCTTGGGATCATCGATGTGGACACGTGTCTCGTCGACAAGAAGATATTAAGATGATGGTTTTCAGAGCCTAAATTTCATCGATGAGGAGTGAGGGTTCGTCGACGAAACTCTTATTGTACTCATCGATGAGGTGACATGGCTTGTCGACGAGGCCACATGTCAAGACATCTATAAATATGTAGGAAACGGGTTTTTAGTGAAGGAAATTCTCGCTCTCTCTCATTTTCTCTCTCTAAAAATAGGATTCTCTCACTTCTCTCTACCATGGTATCATGGGGAGATTCTCTACAACATAATCAGAGTGAAATGTCGATTTGAGAAGTTTAGGAACATTCCCAAAACTAGGGCGAGTGGATTATTTGAGCATTTTCAGTATTACCTAGTTCATTTGAGGTCAAATTTAGTATTATATGTGAATATACTAGAGTTTTGTGATGTAAAATTTGAGTATTATATTTTCAAGAATAGAGTGTTTTTGGGACCCCATAGGCGTGGGTTGAGGACCTAGTGAATATTTTCAGGAGCCCGGGTAAAATATAATTTAGAAAGTTTACGAGTATGTAGGTTCGGGGGGATATAGTTAATCTAATGAAATGTGTGTATATATGTATTATTTCAGGATTTTAGGGATAGTACGCCGTGAGCGTGAGGATTAAGTTGGAGGCGAGTCTCCTAACCAATTAGGTAAGGGAAATATGCTATCCTAGAAATTTTAGAAAGTTTACGAGAAAATTATGTATATATCAATATTATTATTCAGTTTTCTAGAATATTATTATTATATTAGGAGATGTAGATTTTAGAGCATGGGATTTTTATTACTTAATTGTGTGGCATAAGTCCATAACAGTTTAGTATAGTATTTATATAGTTTTACAGTATATTTGTAGAAAATATCAATATGCAGTTTTCATAAAATATGATTTATAGTATTTTTCAGAATGCCATGACTTCAGAAGCATAACACTCAGTTATTCACTTATTCAGTTATTCAGTCAGATATTTAAATTGTGCATATAAGTTTAAAAAAGATATGGTTATTTCAAAATCATGATACAAACAGTAAGATAATTATAAGTATCAGTACTAAGTAATAACATACCCTCATGAATTATTCAGTCGGATTCAGATAGCAGATCATGGTACCGTTGCTATTTACATATCATAGTACAACCACATATCTCAGATAGTATGTGGATTCTGTCAACCGTGCCTACGAAGAGATTGCAGTCTCCCCAGTATTCTGGGTTGGGGAGGCCAATTTGACAATGTAGTTACTAGTTCCATGCTTGGGAGAGGACGCAGTTTGGTTGGACTAAGGATTGGTAGAGTATAGTTGACTTACCTGGTAGGCCAACTAGGATTAAGTCTCACTTACGGGCCTTACAATCCTATCATGGGGGGTTAAATCATGACGCACAATTTTCTAGGGTAAATATCTCAGTTATATATATGCATACAAGATTTACAGAATATCAATAATATAGTATGATACTAGAAGTATGAAAAGTAGAAAACTCAGATATTATAGTTATACTTTAAACTATGATAAATGCAAGTTATACCGTATATTGAGTTATCAGCTTTTATAGTTCTAGATATTGTCATTATAATATTTATGAAACTCAATTGTCACACACTAGTAATAGGATATGTCCTCTTACTGAGCGTTGTCTTATCCCAGTGGTTTAACATTTTTCAAGTGATCCACTTAGGCGAGCAGATCAGGCTCGCAGATAGAGGGATCTTTTATTTTGCCCTATTTATAGGGTAAGTGTATTCAGAGGATTATATTTTTGAGCAGATGATACTGGGGTGATGTGTAAATATGTATACATATGGTTTGGAAATACTAAATTCTGGTATTGTCATTATGGATGTATGACTTTATGTTTTCCACTACATAGGTGTGTTAGTTTATGTACAGGGATACCTCAGAGCCATCTGGGCCCTAAGATGTTATAGCAAGTATACAGGGGTATCAAAGTAATTTTTATTCTATATGAAAAAAAAAATGGTGAAATTTTTGGGTCGTTACATAATTGATAAGTGAACAAACACCTTTTAATGAAATTTTTAAAAACCTAAAACACCAATCACAGCACGATGGCAAAGAAAAGCTTGACATTTTCCACCTACACTATTACACAATTTGTTGTCTAATGTTCATAGTTAAAATTGCAGTAGTAGCAGCAACAACAATGGCATGAAAGATCAACAACAATAGTAACAAGAAGTATTTGACTTAGACTATGAACTACCCTCAGCAAGAACATCACAGAAAAACATAAAGAATCAATATTTTCATTGTGAAAATGAAAAATGATTTTTATGATTGAAAAAAGCATTCAAAACAAAACTTTCGAGGGATACAATCAGTAACTTCCTATCAAAACTACATTTCGCACAAATAGATGAAGAAATGCAATGCAAGAAACAAAAGCAAAATAAAACCTATTTAAGGTCAATTGAATGATGGTAAAATTTTGAAACATCAACATCTATAGGACATTGGACATCTTCAAATGCCTTGATGGAATATAATGGAACTATTTAATTTTATGGGATAAGCTAATATGCTTTAAATATTTTTCCCCCTTTTCTAATTGAATTGCCATGTCATATTCATGTTATTATTTGTAAAATCTGATATGCAAAATAGGTTTTTTGAACATCTAGAACTAAATTTTTGTGACTGTTGGGACTATGCATGACAATGTCATATGTAATTGCCTTGAAGCATAAGCCTAGAGCATTTTATAATATTACCAATGTTAAAATATTTTCTATAGTAAGTAAACTATATTTAAAATGTAACTGTATTCATTTTTATTTTGCTTAGCTAGCAACTATTTCTATTGTGAAAAACATAAAATTTTACTGTATATATTTAGTCTTCATAGGGTCTGTTTTGTATCATTTTCTGTTTTCTTTTTTGTTTTCATTTCCTTATAGTGAAGAAACATGTTATGAAAATGCACTTCTTTATGTTCCTAGTTTTCTGTTTTCGCTGTCGTTAAAATATATTTGAAAATTTGAAAATTAATTTATTTTTCTGGTCTTAATTTAATTTTATTATCTTTTTAATTATTAGTTTCATTTTTGGTTGTTAATGTTTATGATTAGATGGTTACTCAAATCTAATTTTAATATGAAGGATAAAAATATCTCAAGAAATAATGACAACATTATTCAAAACTTTCTTCTCAAATGTCATTCTTAAAAATTTGAAAATAAAATTAAATACAAACTCAGGCAAAGTGAAACCTTAGATAAGTCTCAACAACCCACTAAAAAACAAATTTTGACCCAAAATGCCTCACCCATAACTGAATGCGTGCCATGCTGGAGCTTCATAGGAACATCATGTAGATTCAGGTTCACTTTGTTCAATAAAATTCCCTAATGGCTAACCTTGAATGAGAAACAAATAAATCAACACAAGGGTACCACAACACCAAAAAACTTATACACAGCCCCAAGAAACCAACAAATAGCACCGGAAATGTTGGAGCAACCATGAACAAGGTGACCCACTCTAACAGTTCCAAACAACCATTAAAAGTGTGCTCCAAGTGAACAATTAAAAAAGTTGAATTTTTTTAACAAAATAGATGACGAACAACTTGATATTATGATGTATGGTGATATCTAGAACATTCTAAAAAAATGGGAGGGTAAATCCTGCTCCAAACACTTACGCCGGTGCATGGAGTCAGAGCTTCTGGCTTCCAGACGGTGCAGGGCAACGCAAGGGGCACTTTCTGGCTGTGAAATTTCACAAGGCAGCAGATTGGCAAATTATGAGGGTGGCTATATGTTTATTTTGGAAAAATATGGGTGAATTTGTATGCATCTATACCCACACATGCACACACACGCACACAACACACACACTAGTTTGCAGAAGAAGATCAAGAAGAAGAAGAAGAAGAAGAAGAAGAAGAAAACTTGGGAGGAGCTTTATGACAGCTACAATGGCGACAGTGGGAGGAACAAGTGGCGATGGGCGAGGGCGAGAAGCTGGGGCTGTGACAGAGAGAGGGATGAGGGAAAGGAGGGGAATAAGGAAGAGATTGGGGGAAACCCGAGAAAAGTGTGTGAAATAAATTTTTTTTTAAATAAAAGAAATATTAGTGGTCATTCCCAAATCCATCACTAATAAGGGGCTAATAGTGACGAATCTTCAAATTCGTCACTAATATTGTGAAATAATTTTTTTTAAATAAAAGAAGTATTAGTGATGGTTCATAAACTCGTCACTAATAAGGGGTTAATAGTGACGAATCTTCAAATTCATCACTAATATTGTGAAATAATTTTTTAAAAATTTTTTAATTTTTTTTAAATAAAAGAAGCATTAGTCACAGTTCTAAAATCCGTCACTAATAAACAGCTAATAGTGACAAATCTTCAAATTCGTCACTAATACTATGGAATAATTTTTTTTTTGTTTCTTTTAAATAAAAAAAGTATTAGTGACGGTTCCCAAATCCGTCACTAATAAGTGGCTAATATTGACAAATCTTCAAATTTGTCGCTAATATTGTGAAATAAATTTTTTTATTATTTTTTAAATAAAAAAAGTATTAGTAACGGTTCCCAAATTCGTCACTAATTGGGGGCTAATAGTGACGAATCTTCAATTTCGTCACTAATATTGTGAAATAAATTTTTCTTATTTAAAAAAAAAAAAAAGTATTAGTGGCAGTTCCCAAATTCGTCACTAATAAGGACCTAATAGTGACGAATCTTCAAATTCATCACTAATATTGTAAAATAAATTTTTTTTTTTTAAATAAAAGATGTACTAGTGACGGTTCTAAAATCAGTCACTAATAAGAAGCTAATAGTGACGAATCTTCAAATTCATAACTAATATTGTGAAATAAAATTTTTTTTTAAAATAAAAACAGCATTAGTGACGGTTCCCAAATCCATCACTAATAAGGAGCTAATAGTGACGAATCTTCAAATTCATCACTAATATTGTGAAATAATTTTTTAAAATATTTTTTTTAAATAAAAAAATATTTGTGACGGTTCTAAAATTCGTCACTAATAGGGGACTAATAGTGACGAATCTTCAAATTCGTCACTAATATTGTGAAATAAATTTTTTTATTTTTTTAAATAAAAGAAGTATTAGTGACGGTTCTAAAATTCGTCACTAATAAGGGGCTAATAGTGACGAATCTTCAAATTCGTCAATAATATTGTGAAATAATTTTTTTAAATTTTTTTTGTAAATAACAGTAGTGATGGTTATTTAATCGTCACTAATAAGTGTCTTTAAGTGACGGACTTAATTCGCCACTGATATCGCTGATATCATCGCTAATATTTTCCCGAGATAATTCCTGCATGAAAATGTTTTCCCGCGATATTTTTCAATTTTTAGTGATGAAACTATTAGTGACGGTTTCAAATCCATCACTAATAGTGTCGTATTAGTGATAGTTGCTAAAACTATCACTAATACCCACTTTAAGTGATGAAGATGAATCCTTGACTAATAGTTTCGTCACTAAAAACTAATTTTTTGTAGTGGGGGTGCTAGTACCTTCCCATCGCATAATCGAACACCCAATCCCGATCCTGGTATACACAGACCAATTCTATTGTTATTTGAATAGTAATTAGGTGTTATAACTACACCAAGAAAAAGGTTAGTGGTGATTCCAAACATCCATTTTTTTCCCGAAAATTCAAAATCATCATTTTTTTCATTTCTCGTCCCCGAGGCACCCTTGCCCCCAAGACGTCGCTACAGTTGTTTTAGTTTAAATAAATTTAAAATATTTAAGTGTAATGTTATATGAATATAAGATATTGTAAATGGAGAGCTTCATTTCATGTCTCGCACGTCCCTCAATATACTCTATGGTCATATCGATATGACATTGATATGATGCGTGAGAACCAGGTAATACGATAATTTTTCCATTTGAATCGTTAAATATGGATATGGAATGTTTACCATTCGTAGTAATTTTCTTACATAAATTCTTTGTTAGCAGTTTAATTATATGGATGTCATACACAGTGGATGTATACGATAATTTATCACCTATATGCCTTATAGGAGTACAAGTTTTGTTCTCACTTTTATGATATGCTTTTAGATCATGGAGTGGCACTTGTTAGACTGTGTACTGTGGCAGTTCGGGATGAGGCAGCAGATCCCTCCAAATCAAACAGGGTATGACCCCAATGGTCATTATTCGAATCTAAATGAGTGTGGCTAGGCGTGTATGCAATTTGTGGATGATGAAGCTTGTCAGCCAATTCATAGGTCTTCCTATGCCGACGCGGTGGGTGCCGAATCAAATGATAAATGATGTTGTAGCTGATGAGTAGGCATCGCATAGGAGACATCGTGTTGGACTGCACTAGAGCTGTGGGGGAGGGGGTCGTGTTTGAGTTTATGGGGACACATACCCATCCATCCCAATGGATGCAAGATGATTAGGAAGCATCAACACAGCAATTCACATCAGCACGTACCTCCACTTGGCACGCAGGGGCTTCTTCTTACCATATGCCATATAAGGGGTATCAGCATTAGTATAGGGCATCTAGTAGTACACAATATCAGCTGGAGGTACCGCGGTCCATACAGAGCAACCCACTCCCAATGTATCGAGAACAGTAGCAATACCACCAATTTCTGAGCTCATCATTAATCCCATTTGATTTTTTCGTTGATGGGGTGTCGGAGGATGCTATATTGTAGCAACATATCCCACCAATAGTAGAAGTTAACGAGGGTGCATAAGGGGCAGATGAACATTGGAGACGACAACGTCAAAAGCCGCAAGAACGATGATAACAACCACCAAGATAGAGGAGAATGTGACCATGTGGGACTTAGTGACCCAAGAATAGATTATTATGTACGTATACATTAACGTTTTTTTTTCTTTTATACTTGTATTAGGAATAAAACAATAATAATGTGTAATAATTTTTTCCATGACTTTATTTCTTCAATTATCAGGGGGATTTTTCATTGTCATGAAATATAGGACTTTAAAAGACAAGCACTGAATTCAAGCTGAATTAACGTACAATAAAATAATTAACAAATTGAATTCAAGTACAACTCACAAATTTCAAAAGCTAAAAATCTTAATGGAAAGCACTTAAAAAAAAATTATAATACACACATTATGTACATATTTTGCATTTATTATGATGGTCCAGCATGGTCATGACCTCCACTCCTCCTAGGACATCGATTGCAGTTATGATCTTCTTGTTGACTTTTTGAGTCCTATCCCTATTTTGATTATGACAAACAACAACATCTCATTTGTACATTGAGTGTGAATAGGTTTATGCTTTTAAAAGCACGAATGATGGAAGCATAATGGAAGCCGTCAAATGACTTAAAGCTCACACCAATCAGTGTATTCCATGGGAAATCAGGAGAGCAAGCATGAAGACTTTATTTATTTTTGGGTTGTAATAGTAATTTAGGGTTGTATGTGCATGTATATCATATGAATTAAATTGAAGCTCAAACAATGACCTTAGATTGACCTTAGGAACCTCCAAGTAATTTGAAAAACCTTTTTCATAAAATTTTTAACTTATACAAAGTTTTTGAAATGGGTTTTGAACTTAAAAATGAGGGCAAAAAAAATATTTTTCAAAGGGCCCAGTCAACCGGCCTCTGGAAAGCTTTCTAGGCCCAGTTAACCGATGAGTGTATATGGCGAATTTGTATTGCCTGACCGACCGGTATTTTAAGGCCTGATTAGCATTAGTCAATTGGCCAGTTCATATTGGCCAGAATATAAAGGCCTAGCAAACCGGCGCATTTATTACCCTTGAAGCCCAGTCGACCGGCACTGTTCATTCGGTTGACTGGTTCTTAAGCCCAGCATGCCATTTCTCGCTAAAATGGAAAATCGCCTTAGTGCTAGTCGAACGAACCTCTCAAGATTTTGAAATTTAGGGCATAAAATGGTCATATTTTTGAAATAAAATAATATTAAAAATGCCCAACTGCTAGTTAATGGTCATAATTGGTTTTTGCCTATAAATATGGACCAAAACACTTGGAGAAGGTTGGGAAAATTATTGGGAGCATACTTGCTCATATCTTTTGATTCCCACATATTTTTAAACCCCATCTATGCTTTAAATTTCTATTTCTCCTACTCTTCTTGAAAATATTTTTGGAGAAAAATATTTTGGAGGTTTTAATTTGAAGAGGCTTGAGCATATACCATCTTCTATATGTATATTGCTTGAAGCCCCTTTTATTTTTATATTTTCAATGGTGAAATTTCTCTCATACTCTTTTTTTTGGAAAAATTCTTTTTGGAGAATTTTCTTTTGAAAATGTCTTGAAGGCTTGAGCTAATATTCTTGCTCATGTATTTTTGTTAAATGCCTTCTTGCATTTAATTTTACAAAAGTTAATTGTTTTAAAGAAAACCTCAATATTCTCCTACTCTTATCTTGAAATATATTTGTTGGAGAATTTCTTTGGGTTATGAAAGTGAAGTAGTGATCCCAAAAGGGGGGGGGGGGTGGATTGAGCTATTAAAAATTTTAGATTCCATTTATGAATTCATAAGTTTATTGTTTTATTAAACACACAACTTTGCTAACTTAAACAATTCACATACCAAAACCAAACACACTACAAATTATTGAAACTTAAACAACCAACCAATAAATAACCAATCAACCACAAATTGAAGATCTTTATGGAATTCAGCTTGTGCTTTGTAAGTAGCCATGTAAGTAATTTACAAGCCCTGTTTTTGAATGAAATTTATTGCACTCTCTTAATTAAGATTTCTGCAAATTAACCAACGTACTCCCTTATGGGTTTCCTCAAAAAATTAATTGAAACATACTTTCTTTGTATTAAGAGTCTTCTTATTGATTTAGCATTGATCCCTGCAGCCTGCACTTAACATACACAAAAATCTATAAAGTGCTGAAATTTAAAAAGTAGGGAAAGAAGAACACCATGATTTTATGAGGTTCAGCTTATCCCCAGCCTACGTCCTCGCCTTTGGCCAATACCACCAAAGGGTTCCACTAAAAACGCTCCTTTTCGGGCAAAGCAAACCATTTACAAATTTCCCTCCTTAAGGGTAGAGCACCCTCTCCAAGTGATACCCCTCGCTCGGTCCAACGATCTAAACACCTTGGAATCGTCAATAATCTACAGAAAAGCAATCAAGAGATTTTTGTACAAAAGATGCTCCCCAATAGATGATCCATGATTATATATGATGATATGCTACATGCTAAATGCTGATATTCTGAAATATATATGTAGTGAAATATGTATACATGATGATATTTTGATATGCATATGAGGTGAGATACTAATGACATGATAATATGAACTAAATGCGGAGCTATGCTATACTAAAATGCCGATATATATGATATTGACTTTACTTACATTGATGGCTCACTATACATTGAAAATTTGAGCATGAAATTATTGAGCATGATTAAGAAGCTTATGATATGATATGATATATGAGTATGAGATTAATTCTTGATCATATTAGTTTACATGCTAAATGATAAATAGCTTTGTATATCTTTTGCATGATTGACAAATGGTAAACATAAGCATGTTATGACAAAGATGATATTGAAATAATATTGGTATTGTTAGCCTAACAAGGCTTTCACCTCTTGTTTTGATGATAACAAATGAAGAAAATGTTTGATAACATTGTCTGTTCAAGTAATGATATTTTCAGACAACTTAGAAAGCCAAAACCAACAAAGCTTCGAAAGATCACCAACAAGCTTAAAAGTATGTGATGTATCATGAAGTAATAAAAAATGGAAGCTCAAAGACATCAGAATATGGAATGAACTCAAAGCTTCAAGATAACCATGAAGTTTTTCAAAGCACAAGAAGTGTTTAATTTGTTAGGAAATCTTCATGTAAGTACTTTAAAGGTAAAAATATCATTATGAATGAAATGAAGCTCATTAGGGGACATAAATGGATTTAGATACTTTATATTAAAACCCTGAAAATATATTTCAAAAGTAAGAAAGCAAGGAAGCCAAATATCTTTGGAAAGAGAAATCGGATCTTATATTGAACATCACATTGAAGAAGCAATTTCATACAGGGCTTTGTTCAAACTCACATTTACTAGAGGGCTGAACACAATACAAAAGCTGAAAGTTACATATACCATTAATATATTGTGACTAAATGGTATAAATCTTGAGATTGAGTAAACTATGTTTATATTTCAGAAAGTGCTAAATCTTGAATGCTCCATAAATCTTAGAGTACTGTAGATTGGTTGTTTGGTTTGAACATTGTGCTTATTTGGTTGCTTGGTTGTTTACATAGTTGTGTTGATTGATTGGATTAAAAGAACTAAGTTCTTGTGTGGTTGGTAAATCAAACAAACAAGTCAAGAATTGGTTAAAAAAAATAAAAGAAATAAAAAGAAGTCTCCAAAGGAATTAAAAGAAAATTTTAAAATCCAATTCAGACCCCCCCCTTCTTGGGACTACACCTTACTTTTCAATTGGTATCAGAGCGGGGTTATAGCAAATCTTAATTAGTAGCTATAAAAGATCGTAATGACTAACTTAGGCATAGCTCCCTTTGGAGAGGAACAATCTTCAACCCGGCCACCCATCTTTTGTGGTTTGAACTATACCTTCCGGAAAATGAGAATGCAAATATATCATCAAACTATGAATTAGAAAGCTTGAGAAGTTGTTATAAATGTTGACCAAATTCCCACTAAGATAGTTTATGGAAAACATGTCCCTAAGGAGAAAATTGATATGAGAGACTTAGACTATAAGATGCTGCAAGTAAATTCTAATGCCATGAATGCTCTATATTGTGCTTTAGATGCCAATATATTTTTTAATAGAATAATGGCTTGCAAATTAGCTAAGGAGATATGGGATAAGCTAGAGGTAACATATAAAGGAACAATGGATGTTAGGGATAATAGGGTTGATATGCTTACAATTGATTATGAAGCTTTTAGAACGAACCCGAATGAATCCATATCTAGCATGTATACTAGGTTTACCCATATAATCAATTCCCTAAATGCCTTAGGAAAAACTTACACTACTTATGAGATGATAAGAAAAATTCTAAGAGGCCTTCCCTCTATGTGGGAACCAAAGACCACTGCCATAATGGAAGGTAGAAATCTAAAAAATAGATCCTTAGATGAGCTTATAGGTTCTCTCCTCACATACGAAATGGCAATGAATGAAAAGAGTGGAAAAACCAAAGCCCAAGAAACAATAGCCTTCAAAGCCTCAAAGGAGAACTCTAGTAGTGAAGAGATGGATGAAGATGAAGTAGCCTTTATATCTAAAAAGCTAGTAAAAATCCTTAGAAGGAGAAACAAATTCAAAAGAAGAAACCAAGACTCCAAATTAGATGAAGAAGATATTAGTACGAAGAAATCAAAGAATAAAACTCCTACATGCTATAATTGCAATAAAGTTGGACATATGAAACTAGAGTGTCCATTACTAAGCAAAGAGTCTAAGAAGAGAAACAAAAAGGCCATGAAAGCCACCACTTGGGATAGTATAAGTAGTTCTGAAAATAAATAAAGTGACCAAGAGGTTGCTCACATGTGCTTTATGGCATGGGATAATGAGGAAATCTCCTCATTTAAATCCTCAAATAATTATTGTAGTGATGAATCAAGTGATGAAGGTATGCCATCTTATGAGGAACTTCAAAATGATCTATTCAAAGTACATAAGATGCTGGTCAAAGCAAATAAGCAAAAAAACTTATTGAAAAATAAGAATGAAAGTTTGATGAAAGAGTTAGAATCCCTTAAGAATGTTGAAAGAGATAAAGACTTAAAACTCAAGCAAATAAAACATAAGTATGAATCAGCAAATCTTGCTGAAAAGGAAAAAAAACTTGAAAATCAAGAAACTAGAAAGCAGGAATGAAAAAATGATAGAAGACCTTCTATTGCTATCCTCTACGGTATATGAGAAAGATATGTATATTTCTGAATTAGAGAATAAAGTAAGATAATTATCTCTAGAATTAGAGAAATCACTAAAGAAAGTTGATGGCAAGAAATACTTAAAGATAAATGATCTCAAAAGTTAAATTGAAGATAAAGAAAAGAACATCTATAACTTTACGAAAGGAAAAGCAAACTTTGACAAGATGATAGGCTCACAAAGGATGACTCTAAAAAAAGAAGGCATTGGTTTCAGTGGAATTTAAAATATAAGGAGAAAGAAACTTTATATGGGCTATTTTTCAAAAGAATCCAAAGACTATGCTACCACATCTAGTAATGCATACACTAATACAATATGCTATCAATGTAAAGAAAAAAGGACATCAAGTTTGAATGTCCATTTAAAAGAAAGGGTGTGAAGACTAAACATGTGTGGAAAAAAAAAAGAAAGATCCCTTAACAAATCAACAAGAACCAAGAAGATATGGGAACCAAAAATGAAATAACTTCATACAAATATAAAATAGAAAGTAAAAGGATACATGAAGGTTGGATGTCCAAAAGAAACAAAACGAGAATCTACAAGCGTATTACATAAGTGCTGTCAAAAGAAAGGTATACATCAATAAAAAGAGAGAAACTTAAACCATTATAAAATGAGGGAAATAAGTTAGAAAGGTTCAAAATAGGGAAATAAGGAAAATTCAGAAGTTGAAGAAATTCGGTTGACTGAGTTGATGACTTCAGGCTCCTACATGAACTGCAAGCGCTTAAGCTCCAGACCTCAGGCGACCGAATAGCTACTGCCTGTTGAATTTATCCTATAAAATTCTTTAGGCACCTGTACTTATTCTTTAGGTGCTTGAAGTCGCGGAGCCTTTATATTTTTAACGCGTGAAACCCTGCTTTCTCTAAACTCTAGGCTCCTGAACCAAGTTTTGTGACTCACTCGAAGTTCCAAACACCAAACCTCCTTCAATCTCCTGCACTAAAACCTTTGAATCCAAGCTCCTCAGCTCGATCCTACCTATTATAAGGTTTGAAAGAAGCCATCAGCTTGCTCCAAGAACCTTCACAATTCCTCAAACAAAGCAAACGACACATCGTGGTTCGTCCTCAAGAAGAGATGATACCAACATTGAACAATAGTTGGCAACTCCTTATGCAATGAATATTTATCAAACCCGTCTATAGTCTACAGATCCTATATTTGGTAAAGTTCTCGATGTTTCTTTCTTCAACATTGAGTTTCCTAAAAACTTACCGTTGTTCCAAACCATAGGATGGAAGAACTTCATTGTTTACCAAGCCAAAGGACTTTTTCCAAACCTTGTCAAAATATTTTATGCTAATATGGTTCAAGGAGAGAATAATTTATCAACTAAAGTTAAGGGTAGGAAAATAATCCTTACTCCTAAAACGTTAGCTCCTATTCTCCACATAACTCTGAGAGAGTTTGAGTGCCCTACATTTGCCCAATCTTGGATACTTCAACAAGTGTTTACACCAAAAGAATTTTTACCGCTAATCATGGAGAATGAACCTACCTACTTTGGACATCTGCCGCTCTATAAGCAACTAAACCTGAAAGACCAGATCCTTCTAAAGATCATTACCAATAATATTTTGCCATAAGCCAGATCATTTGATCATCTCTCATATATCGACTGTTTTGTACTATGGTGCCTGTTAAAAGGGAAGAAGCTTAATTTGGCTAGTCTTATTATGAAATGGATGTGGGCAAAGATGGATGCAAAATGAGTCACTCCTCCATATGAGGGAGCTCTTAATATGATCTTTGCAAATCAGAATATCACATCTTCATCGGTTTTTTTCATAAAAAGGACCAGATATGAACTCTTTACCTCAACCACTCTCAAATAGATGGGATATGAAAAACAAAATCAGGAGTGGTTTTTATAAGGAGGAAGATAACGGAGAATAGCTGTTGCACCTCCTCCATCTCAGGCTCAGTCACAAGAATCTGAAACCGAAGCTCCTTCTTGGTTCGTACCATTTTATAATGAATTCACATCCTTCAGCCGAGATATGCGCGATGGTCTTAAATCCCTAGATCAGCGTCTTATGTGCATTGAGCAGGAACGAGCTAGTTCCTCACATGGTGATCCTATGGACACTAGCTCCATACCCCGTAGTGATGACTCATTGATAGAAGCATCTAAAGAAGATAAGGAAGGAGATGAAGAAGAAGAAGCGGATGCTGGTGAAATTAGGAATAGCTTCCCAAGAAGGGGGGTGAATTGGATTCTTTTCAATTTTTAATGGCTTTTAAGCTTTTGACTATAATACCCAAAAAACAACAATCAATAAATGATAATCACACTTAAAAATACTAAAATTTAAATTCACAAGTTAATTAATGAAATCAAAGTAATTCAATCACTCAACTAAGAATATTAGAACTTTTGTTGATTTCCCTATAAGCTTTTAGTATGCACTTCTCTTGATCAAGATTTTTGCAGGTTTACCAACATACTCCTTTTTGGGTTTCCACAAACAGTTAATCAAAACATACTTTCTAAATATCAATAGCCTTTGTTTCTTTCTCACTTAAAAACCTACAACCTGCACTTTTAAATCATACAACAACAGCAAGTACAAACTATAAAGTAAAGCAGAGAGAAAGACACAATATTTTTTATAAGGTTTGGCTTCAACACAGCCTACGTCCTCGCCCTTGGCAAACACCAAAGGATTCCACTATAGCAGTTCCGTTACTAGGTGGAACAATGCCTGTTTACAACCACTCCTTGGCCAAGGCTAGAGCCCGTCTTCTCCAAACAATATACCCTTGTTTGGTCAACGATCCAATAGTCTAGAATCGTCCAAAATCTACAAAAGAGATATCAGAAGCTGGTGTAGAAAAGAGGCTCACACAAAGAACAGATTAGTACAAATCAAAACTATGTACTTCAAAAGATAAAATATCAAGAATGAAATAAAATTTTGAAGCTTTTCAAAGAATTCACGAAAATCCTTTTCTCTAGATGAGAAATCAGTAATTCTTCAGGATTTGATGAGCAAGAATATCAAAACAATAGTACTTTCAGCTTTGCAAAAAATTGATCAAAAGAGATTTTGAGAGCAAGAGAGCTTTGAGAGATTTTCAATGCTTAGGATGATTTTTGATTCACAAGAACCATGTATTTATAGGCTTCCAAAACATGTTTCCTTGTTACAAGAGTTTCCTTAAAGAGTTTTCCAAGTTGTTAGAAAATTTTGGGCTCAAACGGCTATAATTTTAAAAAATAAGATTTTAAAATTTTTGCCCGTTGAACAGTGTTCAAACGTCTGAGGAGTTGATGTCAGACGTTTGAAGTTCGTAAAACCCTTTAGAAAAAGAACTAGATAAGGGTCAGATGTCTGAAGTCAAGGTTCAAACGTCTGAGGTTTCAGGTTCAGATGTTTGAAGTCGCGAGTTCAGACGTCTGAACTGCTACTGCCTCTTTCTGTCTTGTTCCATTAAATCTTCAGACATCTGAAGTAATTCTTCAAATGTCTTAACATGAAGTTTAGTCATCTGAAGTTTTCACTTCAATCATCTAAATTGAAAAGTTCAGTCATCTGAGCTATCAAAATCCTGTTTTATAAAATCTCTTTCTTTAAAAACTGATTTGCTCTCTTATGATCTTTAGAAAACTTAATTCAATATACTTAAATAGGTCCTTAAATCTTTATAATTTCTTGAAAAAGCATCAAAACATATTTCAAATGATATTTTGGATTTTGAAATACTTACAAATATGTTTCCTAAGTCTTCATTAAACATGCTTGAGTTCTCTCACATACTTTGCTCTTGAGGTTCTTTAAAAAATTTGCTTGAGCTTCAAATATATTAGACTCTCTTTGGATCATTGAGAAGTTGTCTCATACTTGATCTTCTCTTGAACCATACTTGAGCTATACTTGAACTTTGCTTGAACCATACTTGATCCATATTTCCCGAAACACGAAAACTCAACCTTTCCAAGTTAAATAGTCCTTTATTTGTTATCACCAAAACCAATTGAAAGACCTTGTTAGGCCAACAATCTCCCCTTTTTTGATGATGACAAACAAGGAGTAAAGATAAAGTTTTTATGTGAAATGAATTACTCCCCCTTACTATGAACATTAACAAGCAAGCCATATATATATAACTCCCCCTTGCTATAAGCCATAGAAAATTTTATCACATATCCATGTTAATTTTAAGTTCATATATAACCAAGGACCAAGTTTTCATGTAATTTCACAAATGTTCATATATGTTAGGATTTAAACAATTTATATCAAGTTCACACGTGATTCATCAAAATATATTGTAGTTCATTTAGCAAGACCAAGTTCACACATCAAATTCTCATGTGTCATTTTTCCATTAGCCTAAAAGTTCATTTAGCCAAAAAGTTCATTTAGCCTGAAAGTTCATTTATCCATTAGCTTGCCTAAAAGTTCATTTAGCCTAAAAGTTCATAATTTAGCCTAAAAGTTCATTTATCCATTAGCCTGCCTGAAAGTTCATTTAGCCTGAAAGTTCATGTTTCCATTAGCCTGAAAATTCATTTACTTGTACTTTTACTTAATCTTTACTAAGCATAAGCACTCTCTCTCTCCCCCTTTGTCATTAGTAAAAAAGAGTAAGAAAATTATAAAGAACCATCAAAAATCATTCTCTAATCAGCACGAAAGATAATATATATATGTTCCATACAAAAAGTTACATTTTAGCATAAGTGCAGACAATTTGAGATACATAAGTTTTGATTCTTTTAAACAAAAAGCTACATAGGAACCTAAACTAGATAACTTATAGATTTCCTCATCTTCTTCTTCAGAGCCATCTCCTTTCTCTTCCTCTTCTCCTCCTTCTTCTTGAGTCCCTTCTTATTCAGTATTCCCTTCATCATCATCTTCTTCTTCTTCAGAATTTCCTTCTTTTTCTGTGGAAGCATCATCATCATCATCATCATCATCATCTCCACTTTGAGGAGTAGAGCTAATGTCCATAGGATCACTTCCCTTAGAGGATTTAGCATGATACTGTTCTATATGAGTGACCCGTTTGTCAAGTGATGTGACCTTTTCTTTGATGTTCTGAAGTCCAGTGCATACTTCAGAAGAAAAACTAGAGAAATCCTTTTGAAAGGATAAGAACCAAGAAGGTGTTTCTGGAGATAAGCCAAGTTCTTGTGTGGAAGAGGATTGAGCAGCTGTTGATACTGGTGTAGAGGCTGAGGCTGATGCTGAAGCTGCTGCAGATGCAAGTGGTGTGTGTGTAGTCCTTGAAGCTTTCAAATACCATCCAGAACTCCCCTTATCATATCCCATTTTCTTGAGAGAAGTTTCATTAAAAAGATCATATTGAGTTCATTTTATGAAAAAACTCAGAGATATTGGTAAGATTAAGATGAGTAAAAAAGTAAGAATTCCTCCATAAGGATGAATAACTTGATTTGATTCCAACTTGGTCCACATCCAACGAACAATCAAACTAGCCAAGTCTAGTTTCTTGCCTTTATGCAGACACCAAAGAACAAAGCATTCAATATATGAAAGATGATCAAAAGAGCCTTGTTTTGGTATGATATTGTTTGAAACTAGTTTATGGAAAATCTGGCCTTTTAAATTCAGTTGCTTGTACAGTGGAGGATGTGCAAAATAGACAGGTTCATTTGTCATGATTAATAGAATAAAAGCGTTAGGAGTAAAGCCTTGTTCTAGAATCCAGGATTAAGCAAACATAGGACAATTAAATTCTCCTGGAGTAATTTTTAAAACGGGGGATAATATTTCTGAATTCAACAGTATTTTCTTCCCTTTAACTTCTGAAGAAAAAAATCCCATCTTCATATGTCATATTTGCATAAAAAGTTTTGACCAAATGAGGAAAACAACCTTTGGGTTGTTGAGTGATAAAATCAAGCCATCCAATATCACAAAACAATGTAAGGATATCTGGAAATTCAGTATCAAAAAATGACACATCCAGAACTTTACCTAAGATTTGTTCTACAGAACTCAAAGAATTTTGATAACGGATTCGAGCTCGAGGAGCAACTAACCATTTATCAATATTTTGAGTTTCCCTCCCTGATGAAGAGCCCTTGTTAGCAGTCTGCTTGATTCGAGGCATAAAGACACGAAATTTTGGATGCCCTAGATTTTGTGAAGTAAATCTCTATAAGATAAAGACTTCAGATTGAAGTGAGAATGAGAGAAAAGATAGAGATAAATGTTCATATGAATGAGGCAAATAACTTTAGAAGTCTGAAGTTAGGATTTAGTGTACGAATAATATATAAACCCCGCGACTTCAGATGTCTGAAGATTATCTTCAGATGTCTGAAGTTTTAAAACCTGGAATTTTAAAAGTCAGTATGAGTACAGATGTCTGAGGTCCCAAGTTCAGTCATCTGAACCCTTCTACTATAGTGTTCAACCATCTGGGTTGTGAACATTAGACGTACGAAGTGCATAAAAATTCTGAAATTTCACTTCTAATAAACTTCTATGCTATGAATTAGCCCAAGTTCCCTCCTAATATGTATGAATCTTTCTTCACTTAGAGGTTTTGTAAAAATATTAGCCCATTGATTTCTTGTATTTATAAATTCAAGAATTATATCCTCTTTTTGAACATGATCTCTCAAAAAATGATGTCTTATGTCTATATGCTTAGTTCTTGACTGTGAAATTGGGTTTTTAGATATGTTTATGGCACTTGTGTTATCACACTTTATCGGGATTGTTTTATATTCTAAATTGAAATCTTTTTAGTGTTGTTTCATATATAAGATTTGTGCACAACAACTTCCCGCTGCCGCATACTCAGCTTCGGCGGTTGATAAAGCTATAGAATTTTGTTTCTTTGAAAACCATGATACCAAGGATTGTCCTAGAAAGTGACATGTGCCACTTGTACTTTTTCTATCAATCTTACATCCAACATAATCAGCATCGGAATAACTTATCATATTAAAATCCGTGTCCTTTGGATACCATAACCCTTGATCAAGTGATCCTACCAAGTATCTAAGAATTCTCTTGATGGCTATTAAGTGTGATTCCTTGGGGGCTGATTAAAATATAGCACACATACACACACTAAACATAATATCCGGTCTACTAGCAGTTAAATATAGTAAGCTACC